>NC_133769.1:341671192-341704692 GCF_003597395.2 Chelonoidis abingdonii
TGGGCTGTTATCAAGAAAAATCCATCATCAGCATAGACACATGGAATGGTGGTCGAAGCATGAAGGGACATATGAATCTTTAGCACATCCAGCACGTAAATATCTTGTGACATCGGCTGCAACAGTGGCAAGTGAACGCCTGTTCTCACTTCCAGGTGACATTGTAAACAAGAAGCGGGCAGCATTACTTCCTGCAAATATAAACAAACTTGTTTGTCTGAGCGACTGGCTGAACAAGCAGTAGGACTGAGTGGACATGCAGGCTCTAAAATTTTATATTTTTGAATGCAATTTTTTTTTTTTACATAATTCTACATTTTTAAATTCAACTTTCATGATAAACAGATTGCACTACAGTTCTTGTATTAAGTGAATTGAAAAATACTATTTCTTTTGTTTTTTTACAGTGCAAATACTTGTAATCAATAATAAATATAAAGTGAGGACTGTACACTTTGTATTCTGTGTTGTAATTGAAATCAATATATTTGAAAATGTAGAAAACATCCAAATATTTGAATAAATGGTATTCTGTTATTGTTTAACAATGCAATGAATTGCACAATTAATTTTTTTATGCGCTTGACAGCCCTAGTTCAAAGTACAGCACAGAAGATTTAATTTCAGGAAAAACTTCCTAACTTTAAAGACAAACATGACAATGGAACAGACTGCCCAGGGAGGTTTTGGAAGCTCCTTCGCTGTGGGTTTCAAATGGAGGCTGGATAGCCATCTGTCTTGAATGGTTTAGACACAACAAATCCTGCATCTTGGCAGGCGATTAGACTAGATGATCTTTGAGGTCCCTTCTAACTGTCTGGTTCTATAATTTCTGAAGGAGAGCTTCCTCATGAAAGTTGTCCCTGAATAGGAACTGGGAGGGGGAAAAGGGGGGAAATGGAGTTAGAAGTAAAATTGAAGGAGATTTCCCAATTCCTCCATACTTAAGACCCACTGGTCTGTAGTGATATGGGTCCAAGAATGTCAAACTGAATGTTGGCGTTCCTAGGCTGGCTGAATGAGCTCACAGAAGATAAAAAAGGTGAAGGTGGTCTCCTCCTGTAACCAGGGCCAGCGCTTCCATTTAGGCGACCTAGGCGGTTGCCTAGGGCGCCAGGATTTGGGGGGAGCGGCATTTTGCCACCCTCGACGGTAATTCGGAGGTGGGGGGTCCTTCCACGCTCCAGGTCTTCGGTGGCAATTCTGCGGCGGGTCCTTCACTCACTTTGGGACCCGCCACTGAAGTGCCCCGAAGACCAGGACCGCGGAAGGCCCGCCCCCCGCCGCCGAATTGCCACTGACCAGGAGCGCGGAAGAACCCCTGCCTAGGGTGCCAAAAACCCTGGCGCCGCTCCTGCCTGTAACTGTTCCCTTTTATCCTAGACTGGTCCTGCTGACAATGTGTAAAAATGTATAATGGTTGGACTGCTGAAGGCTGAACTGCATCTTCTTTTGGGAGTGGAATTCTAAAATCTGTAAGGCTCTGAAGCTTGTAGTCGATCTGCTGAGAAAAAACCACTGGTCCCTCAAAAGGGTGGTCTGTTGGACTTCCTGAAGACGACCTGCTGACTGGAACAACAAACAGCTATGCATTGTAATGGCTGATTTACTGGCTCTGGCAGCAAAATCTGCAGCGTTCAATGCAGCCTGAAGCAAGGTCCTGACTATAATCTTTGCCTCATTCACTACACTCTGAGAAACTCTTGTATGGCCTCCTCTGGCAACTCATCTATAATTTTTAAAATATTATCCCAGAGGGAGAAGTCATAATGCCCAGCAATGCTTACGGATTATAAATCCATAGTTGTAGTTCAGCTGTAGAATAAACTTTTCTCCCAAAAGGGTCACATTTCTTTGCGTCTTTTGATTTTGGGGTAGACGCTTGTGGACTCTGATGCTGTCTTTAGGTAACAGCTGAAACCACCAAAGACCCGAGGGTAGCGGATGTATATAAAAATGTTCAAACCCCTGTGAGGGGACATACTACTTCCCATTCAGTCTTTTCAGCTGTGGGAGTCAGGGAAGATAGCATTTGGCCACAATATTTTTGTGAATTCCAGAATAGTTTTCTTTACTGGGAATACCACTCAAGAGGGCCCCACAGATCCCAACATATCAACAATCTGTGTGAGCTCTTCTGAACTACTGCTATCTGCATATGCAGGGAGGAAGTCACCCTCTTCAGGAGGTCTTTGTAGGCCCCGTAATGGTCCAGAAGAAGTGAGGAAACACCAGACACTACTGCCTCATCAGCAGGGTCCTACCAAATTCACGACCAAGAAAAACACATCACAGACCCTGAAATCTGGTCTGCTCCCATGAAATGTGGTCTTTTGTGTGCTTTTCCTCTATACTATACAGATTGCTGGTCTCCCCTGTGAATGTCTCAAATTGGGGGCACTGACCCAAAAGAAAGTTGCAGGGGGTCACAAGGTTATTTCAGAATTGCCACCCTTACGTCTGTGCTGCCTTCAGAGCTGGGCGACCAGAGAGCTTCTCCAAGACTTCAGCAGACAGTGCACATGCTGTCCTGACTGGTGCCACTAAGGAAAAATCTGATACTATTATCAGAGGGGTAGCCGTGTTAGTCTGGATCTGTAAAAGCAGCAAAGAGTCCTGTGGCACCTTATAGACTAACAGACATACTGGAGCATGAGCTTTCGTGGGTGAATGCATCTGACGAAGTGGGTATTCAAGCACAAAAGCTCATGCTCCAATACGTCTGTTAGTCTATAAGGTGCCATAGGACTCTTTGCTGCTTTTACTGATACTACTAGTATACTGGGCACACACACCCCTAGAGTTGAACAGACACGTGCAATCACTTGAAACAGAATCAGACTGTCAGGAGGATAGCTGCCTATCTGACTTTCCATTTTTAGTAAGAGACACTTGAGAAACATTATTTAGTGAATAACTTCAAAGAATCCTACCGCCAAGCTGCTGAGATGCTGTTTTTCAAGGAGTCGCTGCATTTCCTCCAGATTTTGCTGGAAGAGAAGTTGGTCATTATCCAAGTTTGTTCCACTGTTTTCTTGGATCATTTTATCATAGCCACCATTTGTGGAGATCTGCTTTCGATGTAAGAAGCCATTTTTAGATTCTGATGAATCAGAGGGAGAATCTGTAGTTCTTGGTGTGAGAAAATAAAAGTTAAGCCAAAAGTAACTAAACTATGTATTTCTTGATCTAACTATACAGTTTACAATACATAGCTTTTAAAATAAGAAACATGCTGAAGTACATGGCAAGAATATAATATCTCCCAAATAGAGGCAACATAATATATACATAATTACTGGTGGGGCTGATAGCACCAGTGATTATTAAGGTTGTGCAGCTGCTTTTAGCTTTGCCAGACTTTAACCATTTGAGTTGATATTTTTCATGCTTAATGACTGCCTCAGGCTGAATTCTTTTGGAAAGCTTCTGACAAAATGGTTCAGCCATTTCCAAGAATGAATTCTAGGGTTTTTGGTTTTTTTTGCCCATGTTAAAAAATACCGGTGATATTTTCTTTGAGAAGCTCTAGTGCCCCCATGCCTTGGAAGAGGGATTTGAATTTGGCAAAGGGTGGAGGAGAGCTTTGTGTCAGGGATGTGGCTTTGCCATCCCATGAAAATTAACCCAAATTTGGCCAAGTTATCACAAGCATTTGAAGAACTGGAGATCACAAATGCTCAGGAGAGCCTTGCCAGAGCTTTGCAACTAAACTCCCCAAAGATAATGTGTACAATGTACATGCTCCAGCCCATGGTTGAGAAAGATCTTCCTGGCAATTGCAGCTCTGGGCTGCAGCGGGCTTGGTCCTGGCACTGAAAAAGACAACAGGGAGCCTGTTTCTCCTGTGCTCCCAATGAACCCCTGCTGGGCCCCAGACAGCCGGGAGGAGGAAGCTGCCCCATGTGAATGCAGAGGAGACAAAAACCAGACTGGGGGTAGAGGTGGGGGAGTACATTGGGATAAAGAGCAAGGAGGAACAGCTAGGATTGAAGGCTAGTGGGGGAAGAGGAAAAATGGGACTGGGAGTTGGGATGGACGAAGACTGATACTGGTTTGACTGGGAGCTGGGAGAAGACACTTCGACTGGAAGCCATGGAAGGAAACAGGTGGGAGATACCTGGGACCCAGTGAATGGGGTGGAGTGGAAGAATTGACTGGCAGGGGTGAGATGGGACTGAGAATTGGTGGTGCAGGGGGAAGGAGAAGATAGTAGAGAAACCTTGGAGGAAGACTCATGGTGCATGAGAACTGGAATTGGCTGGGCAAAGACCCAGACACGAACACAGTGGTGGGCAAGGGACACATTGAGATTGGATGAGGAGCCAGGGAGGGTACTTGGTCTGGTTGGGCAGGACACTGAGAACAAGAAGCTAGGGGAGAGGGACTGGGAATGACTGGGCAATGAGACTGGGATAAGAAGCCTATGGAGTGGAGAAAGGACAGAACTGGGACAGGCGCAGGTAAAAGCGGAAGGGGCAGAAGGGATCATGCTTGGGGAGGGTGGGGGGACAGGGCAGAAGAGTCTGTGCTGTCCACTAAAGTACACACTCCTCTACAGCCTGGACTAGAACCAAAGGTTCCTGAGCCTCACCTTTCCTCTGCTGTCAGCAAATCACAGAAAGTTATGGTTGGAAGAGACCTCGGGAGATCATCTAGTGCAACCCTCTGCTCAAAGAAGGACCAACCCCAACTAAATCATCCCAGCCAGGGATTTGTCAAGCCGGGCCTTAAAAGCCTCTAAGGAAGGAGATGCCACCACCTTCCTAGGTAACCCATTCCAGTGCTTCACCACCCTCCACAAAATGTCCCATTCCCCTCTAGTGCTGGTCCACAGAGAGAATGACAACCTACCACTGTTATCAGTTAGCCACTTAATTCAAGTGGGAAAAGTCTATGCAGTGAATATAAAGATTCAAACCTTCCTGATGATCCATGTGGGTGTCAATATGGTGTCACATTATAGAGTTTCTATTTTTTCAGTTTGCTTTTTTTTAAAAAAAAAAAACAACTAGGAAACCACACACAATAACTATATTCAAAGAACATTAAGATTTCAAAGTCAAGCACTCATAAATTAGGAAATACCAGATTAAAGTTGACTGTGCAACCTTAAATCAGCCCCCTTGTGTTGTACATATTAGGATACAGTCCTTAATTACATGATCACATACTATTTTTATAGAAATTAGAAAGTATATAGTGGATGAGGCAGAAGATTTCAGAAAGGACAGGATCACAATTAAAGCAGTTGAATGCTTTCCTGGAGAACTGACTCTGCCACAGAGTTCCTGTGTGATGCTGGGCAAGTCACTTAAGTAAACATTTCATGGGAGGTCAATAATTATGTGTTCTCATTTTCTGAGTGCTCATCTTGATACACTAGGGGTCTGATTTGCAGAAATGCTATTCATTCACAGTTGCAACTGAAATCAATGGGAGCTCTACTTTGACCACAGTCAGTACTTTATAATGGTAAGTATTCTGAAAAATCAGGTCCTAAGTGCCTCAAATTCAAAATTAATAGATAGTCTTGACCTTAATCTTTGTACCTCAGTTCTCCATACATGAAGTGGGAATATCCACCTACTCATATCGTATCTTCTTGTGCTCCAGCAATCCAGGGCAGAGCTTGGTGAAATTTTTTCAGATATAGTTTATTCACTGAAAAATGCAGTTTTGGATGACCCAGAATTATTCACTAATATGTGTTGAGTTCAATGATAAGCTTTGACCAAACTGAACCTGCAATGTTTCAGAATGGTCAAAATGAAATATTTTGTTCCAACTCAACTTGAAATTGTTATTATGAAGGACTACAAAATGCTACTGAGAATGACAATCAATAGGCATTGGGACCAGAAAAAAAAGAGAGAAAAGATTCTATACCCTGGTGGTTAGGGCACTCGTTTAGGATGTGGGAAACCCAAGGTCAATTCCCTGCTCCAGTGACTATTATTTATACAAAGTGGAAGAGTTTCAACAGGAGAGATTACAAAAGACCAATGCCACATATATCCTATAGCCCAGTGGCTAAGACGCTCTCTTGCAACATGGGAGCTCAAAGTTCAAATTCCTTCTTCACATCAGGCAGGGCGAAAGCAGGGGAATTAAACCTGGATCTCCCACATCCCAGGTAAGTTTCCTAACCACTGGGCTAATGCTCATAAAGAGGGTTCCACCTCCTTCTCCTCCTCATTCCTGCTGTTTGTACAGCTATTCTTCCTTTGCTTTCCTTAAAATGCGCAAAATTGAAACAAAAAATTTCAAGTTAGGTTGAAATAAAATGTTTCATTTTGATGAGACTTGAAATTTTTTCAATGTTTCAATTCAACCCAAAATGAAACTTTTTTGGAACTGCCCAAGAACAAAGAAAATTCATTATTCATTCCATTCTAAACCTGGGATGGGAGAATGGCCTTTGACAGCCACTGCAACTGGTTCAAGCTAGAACAGTCCTGAGGCTGCTCTAACTAATGCCGGTGATTGAACTAGCCCCCAGGATTAGGGGAGTGCAAACGTTTGCCTCCTTTCCTCTGCTTTTGTGCCATGTAGACATCAAACAATTTAAGGATATGGCACAACATTTTAATTTTAATAGTAATTGTAGTGGAATGGACTCACCCCTGTGGTGTCTCCCGCTCGTCTCTCAGGGAATTAGCTCATTCCAGCTCCAGAGCGCCTCTGCAGGCTGGTGATCCGCCTGTCCTCTGTCCCCCATCCCCCATGTCCCTCCCTAGACCCAGCACCCTTTTACCTGGGATGTGGCCCGCTGGCAGTAATCCCTTTCTCTCAGGGTCTCCCCTCCCTGGGAAACCCCCACCTACTATCCCCAACTCGCCTCAGTATCAGGTTACTACCAGTCATTGTCTAGCCCCCGTGCCCTGGGGCAGACTGCAGTATCAGCCTACTCATCACTGGCAAGGTTGGGTTTGGACCTGCTGCCTTTGCCTACCCCTGGGCTGCCCTTTGCAACCCCCAGTACCTGTTGGCCTTATGGTAGGCTGGAGCTCCCCAACTTCTCAGCCTGTCCCAGGGCCAGCTCCAGGCACCAGCATTCCAAGCTGGTGCTTGGGGCGGCACTCTGCAAGGGGCGGCAGTTTTCGCTGCCCCAAGCAGCGTGCCGAACTGCTGCCGTGGATGGCAGGGGCAGTCTGTAGGCCCTTAGCGCGGCAGGAGCGTTTCCGCAGTGGCGGCAATTCGGCAGCGGCTTCTATGTTTAGCTGTCCACGGTGGCTTCAGCTAAACATAGAAGCTGCCACCGAATTGCCGCCGCTGCGGAAACGAGCCTGCCGCCCTAAGGGCACATGGACTGCCCCCGCCGCCCATGGCGGCAATTCAGCGCGCTGCTTGGAGCGGCGAAAACTGTAGAGCCGGCCCTGGCCTGTCCCCAGCCCTGCTCCACTCAGGTGCTCCGTCTCTAGCTTCCTACAGCCAGGCCCTTCTCCCTCAACAGAGAAAGACTCATGAGCTCCTGGCTCCCAGCCTCTTTATACAGGCCAGCTGGGGCCTGATTGGGGCGTGGCTGAGCTGCAGCCACTTCCCAATCAACCCAGCTTAGCAGCTCCCAGCCACAACCTTCCTCCAGGGCTGTTTTAAGCCCTTCAGGGCAGTAGCAGGGTAATCACCCTGCTACAGTACTCATAGCAGCATTTTTTGCCACGAGATAGTTTGCCAAAATTCCAGAAGAGTAGTGTCAATTATTTGCTGTATATTGCAATGCATTAGCTAAATAATTTAGTTTTTAAACACAATAGAATAAATAGAAATGTTTACCTGCAGCTACTTTTGTGCCTATTAGATGATGATAAATATAACCCTGATGTTAAAACGGATCCTTGAATTTGTTCAAGAGCCTCTTCTAATTGAGGAGCTGGTTTTCTCTGAACTATTTGGTTAAAGGGAAAGACACATCATCAGGAAACATTCTATAAAACTTCATCATAAATCGTTTTGGTCAAAATTTTCAAACTTGGATACCTAAAGACAGACTAACAATAAACAGAAACAGTTCGATCATCACTGGGAGCTGGAGTTGCTCAATACCACTGAAGACAAAAACCAGGCCAATTCTATTTAGATGCCTAAATATGGATTAATCAGGAGCCTGATCTGAATTTGAAAATTTTAGCATTTGTCTTTGTCTACACTGCTGAAAGAAATATGTAATATACCACTCTCTTTTTGTTGTTGTTTTAGCCAAATCATATTATACAAGCTGATAAATGACTGAAGAATTCTGTCCAGTAATTTCCCAGAGTGAATTATGGCTTACTTCCCACATCATAGGTAGTGCAGGAGGGGAAGGACGCTCCACAGAACCACTACATCTCCCTTTGTGCAAGTGGGCAGAACAGGGTGGGGACTTGCTCCACCTCCCTAATATACTAGGTGGTATAGCTATTGACCACTGGCACGATTTATTCCTGCCTTGATGCAACAGGGAAACCATGAGAGTGTTTGTGATTTGCAACCTGGCCCTCACTCTGGGCTCATGACAGAACCATGATTAAGCCGTAAAGTAGTACCATCCTTTTCAGGTTTTTTTACTTTGATAATGTCTCTGACTTTAAGATCAAATAACTCACAGTTGATGATGCTGCATCTGTGACAACAAATCTGACAAAGATTATTTTAGTGATAGCCTCAAAAGCAGTATATGACTATTACTACACAATTCTTTTGTTCAATACAGACCCAGTGTTTGGGTGGGTTAGAGTGCTCCCAATCCACTACTGCTTTGATAATACCACAGAATATTTGGAAAAGCTAGTCCACCCTGTTTAATGGTATCTTCTCCCTCTCCTGTTTTTTTCTTATTCCATATAAATTCTAACAGCATCCTCAGTATTCCTGCAATAGTTTTATCTAGGCCAATCACAGAAAGATTTTAAAATAAGAAAGATATCCTTGTCTGAATATTCATTTTGACTGTAGCTATTCTTCCCAATCAAAAAAAAATTGCCTACTTTTTTCATTTGTTGAAGTAGCTGTTTGACATTTAACTCAGAGTTCTTAATAGGTTGTTTGAGATTCGAATTGCCAAGTATTTTACAGAATTTGTACCCAAATGTTTTCTGGAGGAGTGACGTTTCAGTGTCTGGCAAACTGAAAGCTAATGTTTGAGATTTGGCATAATTTACTTTAAATCCAGATGCTTTCCCAAAGTCCTGGATTTCTTTAGAAACTCATTTTAGGGAAATACTTGGTTTAGGTAAAAATAATATAATACCAGTGGCATGTAATGCTATTTTCTGATGTGCTCCTGACTGTTTTAATCCCATGATAGATCCATTGTTCCTTATTCCCTTTGCAAAAGGCTCGAGTGCAAGAAAAGAAAAGGAGACAATGGACATCCCTGCCCAGTTCCTCTGTGTAATTCAGAAAGGGGAGATTCAACTCCATTAACTTGCACAGCTGCTTTGGACAGGTGTAAAAACAACTTATCTTTTAAAGGAACGAGGGGCCAAAGTCCTTATGGGCTAAGTTCTCTCTAAGCTTTGCGGCTGCACAGCAGGCTACCAAGGGCTGGGCAGGTGAGCAGTGGGGAGAGGTGCCTTTCCCCTAGCCCCAACAGCTGCAGCAAGAGAGAGCTCGGGGGAGTCCTCTCTCCTCGCCACAGTCCCGGGGCAGCCTGCACCCCAAACCCTTCATCCTGGCCCACTCTAGAGCCCCCATCCTCAACTAGAGCCCTCACGCCCCCATGCCTCAACCCTCTGCCCCAGCCCTGAGCCCCCTCCAACACCCCAAACCCCTCAGCCTTGGCCCCACCCCAGAGCCCGGACCCTCAGCCAGAGCCCTTAATCTCCTGTACCACAACCCTCTGCCCCAGCCCTGAGCCCCTCCCAACTCTGAACTCCCCACTCCCATCCCCACCACACTATCACTTCCATATCGGTGCACAAAATTCATTCCGCACATGGATGTAAAAAATTAGAGGGAACATTGCTTATGGAACAGGACTTGAAAAAGAAAGTTCCACTCTATTCTATGAAAGGCTTTCTCTGTGTCTAGTAATAACAAGAGAAATGGATCTTTTTTGATCTGGCACTATGGTGGTTCCAAGTACTCTCCAAATATTGTCTGACATTTGTGTATCCTTAATCCAGTTTGATCTGGCTTTATATAAACTGATCTGATTACAGTTTATGCTGTTATACTTTGTTTTATATGTAACCATATCTGTTTCTATCATTATCCTTTTCCACTATCTCTTAAATCTTAGGCCTCTGACAATAAACATGTTCACTATAAATATATCTTGGTGCTGCGAGGTTACATTGGAGCTGATCCTCAGCTAAATCAAACAGGCTGGTGTTTGCACTGGTCCTTTACAGGATAATTTCTGTGAGTATCCAGTGGTTAAGGGCTGAACACTGCAGGAGAACACTTTAAGGGGGCTCAGGGATTGAGGTGCACCCATTGTTAACTTGCAATGCAAAGTGAGGGCTAGCACTGTCCTGAGAAGATTGTTTGGGTAGCTGACAGACTGGTGGTGTTAGGGAGCTGTCTCTAAGTTAAGTACAAGCAAATCTTCCTGTCACTGGAGGCAGAAGAGTAACAAGTGCACTCACAGTCCTGGGCACTTTGAGGAAGCATTAGACTGACAAATACATACAATATGAGGATTCATTACATTGTGTGATGAATTTCCAAACCTATTCTCTTGCGTTGGGAAAAAGGGAGATGAGCACGCTGGAACTTTTCAGTTGCCTCTTGAAGTTTCAGTTTCCTTTGTTTCAGGATCTGTTCTCTAGATCTTAGTTCTTTTTCTTCTTTTGCCCTCTGTTTTTCCTCAAGTGCTCTATTTAAAAAGTAAAAACAATGGTTATTTTTCTGATGAACATAACCCATCACACAGGACTTATAATTACACTCAGAGAAATGCCTTCATAAAACTATTTGCATAATATTATAATATCCTGTTTAGTTTAAAAGCTTACTTCTCGACAGATTACAGTGCCACGCAAACTTCAGAGTTACTGGAAAATGAAGGTTCAGTTGAGAACATTTTTGAAATTGGACAATGTCCTACAAGTGCCAAAGAAGAGGGGCCAGATTACAATCTTCCTATTTGCTAACTTTGATCAGATGATCTGATCATCCCTTATGAGAGGAATATAGTAATCGCTCAGCAGATTAGACCAGTATCTGGTCTCTGACAGTGGCCAGTACCAGATGCTTCACAAGGAAGAGTTATGTAACAAGGAATATCCTCCCTATAATACTCTCTGCTGGCCAAATGTAGCACTGCAGGTGCTCCCTGCCTCAGTTTCCCATGTCATCAATAAGTTTAAAGAGGCTTTACATAAGGAACAATGCCCCTTCTGACAGGTCAAGTTTATTAACCAAAGACACACGGAAAATACAAGCCTAAAGGCCCTAGATACAACTTCACCCTTTCTCTCTCCACTGTGTAATAACAGAGCTGATTAAGACTCACCTGAGAGTCTTGTTACACTCTGCAGAGCTGAAGTCACTAGTAATCTAGGTCTAAGCATTAGACCGGCTTTGGGACAGTGTCTCTCATGCAAGAGACTGCCCAGTGTGCACCGGCAGTGAGGCTCCCCCACTAACAGCTGAAATCACTAAGAGCTGTGTTAAGAGGTGGAACCTAAAGACATCCCAGTGAATCAGTGATCAGCCAGTGAAGCAAAGCCCAGTGGAGAAGCATGGTGATCGGCTAGTGAGGTGGCCAGTGGAGAGGCGCAGCGATTGGCTGATGGGGCAGCTGGTGGAGAAGCCATGGAGAGGAACAGAGCTGTGACTAGGAAGCAGGGCAGATGCGGAGAGGAGCGGCGAGCAAGTGCCCAGACAGCGGAGTGAATAAAGTGCCTTCTTACTCCCCCACTACTACCCAGGGTCAGAGGTGAACTCAGCAAATATACTTCTGAACTCAGGGTCTGCACTGACCAAGGATAACAACTGTGAGTGGGATGCAGAGAAGGGACGAGCACGTTAAAAGGGACTTTTTTGGTGGCTGGACTTTAGAACCTGAGGAAAAGGGCGGGGTGGGTCTTTTGCTCATGGTTTATGTTTATGAACCCTGTTTATGGCGTTTTTCCAAGTTAATGCTAGGTTACTTCCCTCCTTTTGTTAAAGTTTCTTTTCTACACTCAGATTCTGTGCTTGTTAGAAGGGAAGCATTGACTCTTAGAGGCGCCCAGAGGGTGATATGTAATTGTCCAGGCTACTGGGTGAGGCTTGATCCTGTTTTGTGTTGTATTGTTGAAAAGGGACCCCTAGATATTGAACCCGGCCCTTCTTGCGGCCAACTCCAACAGGCAGAAGGGATACACAAATATTCCTGCAGCAGTGACCACTCTGATTAAATTTTTGAACTCTGCTGCTCAGGGATCACAGTGACTAGAAGCTCATCTCCCAGTTAAAATTCCCAGCATGTTTAGTCTAAATTCCCATTGAAATTGATGAGGACTTCTGTTTGAAAACAATATCATGAAATAGCCCCCAACATCTATCAGCAGGTTTGACTATGCAGAAAAATAATTTGTAATCCAAATATGTCAAATTAATACTGGATTCAGTACAAGACTGATATGATAAATGCCTTCTACTTGCTTGAGACTGTAAATTATTGTGAAGTGTGCCCAGATCTGAATATAGCCTACTGGAAAAGGAAGACATGTACAAGAAAACTATATCAGAGGGGTAGCCGTGTTAGTCTGGATCTGTAAAAGCAGCAAAGAGTCCTGCTGCACCTTGTAGACTAACAAACATATAGGAGCATGAGCTTTCATGGGTGAATACCCACTTTGTCACATGCATGTGACGTCACATGCATCTGACGAAGTGGGTATTCACCCACGAAAGCTCATGCTCCAATATGTCTGTTAGTCTATAAGGTACCACAGGACTCTTTGCTGCTTTTAGAAGAAAACTACAGTAAATTTTGATTTTAATTTAGGTCATGTAAAAACCAGTTACAACATAAGCTCCTATCATAAAGGGCCTGTCCTACACTCCTTCCTCAAGCTACATTCCGTTGACCTCAGTGGCAATTATGACTTCATAGGGAGTATGCAATCAGTCCATTTGTTTCATTGAAGGGTAGCAACATTCTCTAGTGGTTAAAGGAAGGTATTGGGAATCAGGACTTCTGGTTTCCATTCCCAATTCTGTCAATGGCTTGCTATGTGACTGTGGACAAGCAACTTAGCCAAAATTTTGATGTTACTTTTGTTTTGAATGTTGAAATTGAAACACTTAAGATCTGATTGTCAGAGATCCTGAACATCCCAAAATACAATGGAAGTTGATGAGAGCTGCAGGAGCTCAGCATGTCTGAAAATTAGGCCCTTAGTGTATCAAACTGAGCTCTCAAAAGTTACTAAAAACAGTGAACGCTTGGTGGTATGGGGGGCCCAGAGGGAGAATATTTCTGTGGCTCAATTAACCTTTCTGTAAAATTGGACTATTTACATACCTGACAGAGATGGCATGAGGCTTAATAAATGCTGTTAGAGTCTCAAATGAAAGTGAAAAGTATTATTATTATATTTGTTGCTTGTTTTATTATTTATAAAACAAGAGCATTATGAGGTATGTTTAATTATATTATACTGCTGACCTAAGTAATAAAGATTATTTTCATACAAACACTTGAAGGCATTTGTCCTTTATACCCTCAAAATAAACAACAAATATTGTATGAAGATGGTGTCAATAGAAGCTATGGCAGGGGAGGAGCATTATATATTTCTAGGTCACCCAACCCATTAAGGTAGTGAATATTGGATAAAGAACAGACAGACCTACTCAGCCTGAAAAACGTTTTTTAAAAATAACTCTCCATGCAGCAACTCAGGGAAAGAAGAGTCTGCTTGATCTACAAATTCATATGCTGGATCTGTCTTTTGTATACTTTAGATAATGGGAAATCCTACAACCCTACAGCTGGAGTATGTGGCTCAAAGAGGGAGAGGGCAAGCTCAATACACAATTGGAGAGGACATACACTACCCAGATTACAACAGGCAGATTTACTACCCAAATTTCAAAGTAGCTCAGATATTGGCTGTACGACACTTGATTGTAAATTTTACTAAATGTGGCCCCTTCTATGAATAATAAACAGTGACATAAGGATACTAGAGGCAATTGCCCAACTCCAACCACTAATTTGAACACCGTACATCAGGCATGTGTTTCAATACTTTTGTGTTTCATCATTTGACTGAACACATATGGGACATAAACAGCACATTATATGATAGCTCATTTTTATATATATGACTTTAAAGAGAAAATTATAACTCAGTGTGAAATTTCAGAAGTTAAGAAATACTATGCAGAATCAATAAACATGGAAAAGTTTGAAAATAAAAAGCTCAAACCTGCAAGCCCTCTATATAAGGAATTTTCACTGACTTCAAAAATAGTTCTCTGCACACTGGGCTATCTCTGACTGGGACTCAAAGTTTGTCATATAATTTGCATTTCAAGTGTATGCTGGTAATAGTTATTGTGTTACTAAAAAGTGATAGTAAAAATGTTAGGCCACAAGCTCCCCTCCCCTTTGCAATGCAGAACAAAACATAACAACACAAAAAGGCAGAGAAGGTAGAACAGCATCTCTGCTACATTCTGTAGGCCCAAACAGCACAGGGATCTTACTGCTATTAGGAGCTGGAAGGAGGTAGAGCTAGGTGCTCAGCGGAATGCTCCTGTCAGGTCCACATGGATCTATTTTTTTTTTTTAAATCAGAAATAAATGTGAAGTTACAGTTAGTGGTACCAAGAGTAATTTCTGCTACATGCATTCAAACCCCTCAGGGATGAATTTTGGTGCAGCCACTTGGCAGTGTAGGCCCTGGGGGAGCCCAGATAGCAACACAGAGAATGCCACTTTCATATGATTACTCATGACCTTTGTAGGTGTTCTGAAATCCCAATGGATTTCAGAATATCCCCAAATTTTATGGGCCTAACTCAGTGAACCACTCATGAGGAGGTAAACCACATCCCTTTCAATGGAACAATAGGGAAGAAAGAATGAGTTAAAACTCAAGGAGCTTCCTAGTCTCTACATTATTTTTCCCACAAAGGGAACAGTGGCTCTTGATTTTCAAGTTTTCTATATTTTGTATATTTCACAGTTTATTCACACTAAGAACTTTACAACTTTCAGAATGCTGAGCAGAACAAAATAGATAGTTTCCCTTTCATTTTCCACTTGTTAACCTGTCACAACACACTTACAGTTCAACCACTGATAAATTATATCTCAGCTGTCATACAAATAAGCAATTATTTATTTGATATACATCATACCTACATTATTTAAGTAATAATTTTACCTGGATCATAATCTAGAAACACAGCATATTTCTTAAGGCTACTATTATAATGGAATTCTTATGCGAGTGCATATAACATCTATATGAAAACCAATTTAATGACAGTAATCCACTTTTAATACACAGATTTCTAGAGTTTTTTCAAAGATCATCCATCAAAATGATGTGTTTGATCATTTTTAGCCAACTATCACATTTTTGCATACAACAAGTATTAGGAAAGGTAGAAAATTCAGAGTTGCCATTTAAAATACCCACAAGATGACTGTTACAAATAAAATAAAAAAGGTCCAATCCTGCATTTGTTACAAACTCAGAGCTCCCACTAAAGCCAATGAGAGTTTTGAGAACACAAGGAATACAGATCAGGCCCAGGAGATGAAGAAATATTGCTGAAGGAAGGTAATTCTGATCAATAAAGCTAATTAAAGAAAAAAGTTTCCATAATAATGAGAAAATCGGAAGATGACACACTATTTTTTTCATATTTTGGGTGTCCTGTAACAACAAACTAATCCTCGATTTCTCTGGAATGGAGCTGTGCTACTATTTAGATCCATAGATTTTTTTAAAATGTGAGAACAACAATATCAATATATCAAATATCTAACAACTTGATTAAGTCCTTACAAAACAAAATACAAACAACCCTCCCAAACCAAATCTCATAATTACTTACTTTCTTCTTCTGTTTGTCTCTATACAAAGTTTTCGTGCCCGACTCCGACATATTTTTTGATCCTCTAATAATGCTTCACGCTCTTCTTCTAAATCTCTTTCAAGAAGAAATTTCAAAGTTCTGACCATGGCATTATGTTAAAGACAACAGAAAATGTAGGTAAAATCCTTGAAATTCCTATGCAGTATTCTTATTAAGTTTCAGAATGATTACAAAAGAGTTTGCAGTCTTAGGTACAGATTTAAAATTGGACTTTTCATGGGCATAATAGCATGTTTGCACGCATCCTTTTGCATGACGAGCCTTATGTACTTTGAGAAAGTGTAAACTATCCATGTGCAACTAAAAGGTGATGATTCCTCAGATTACCAGTAATTACACAATAGCTCCTTATCACAAATGTATAATTTTAAATAAAGGTACTGCCTTAATTTACATATGTCATAAATAGATAGCTAAGGGTTAATGTTTCTTTTACCTGCAAAGGGTTAACAAAGGGAACCAAACACCTGACAAGAGGACCAATCAGGAAACCGGATTTTTTTTAAAAGCTTAAGGGAGGGAATTTGTGGGTCTTCTTTGTCTTGGGTCTGTGTCTTTTGTCTCTCTCAGCTATGAGAAGGTTCTTTCTATCTCTAATCTTCTGTTTCCAAATTGTAAGTACAAGTAGAAAAACAATATAGGCTTTTATGTTGTTTTGGTTGTATTTACATGTGTGTAGCTTGCTGGAATGTTTCAAATTGGATATCTTTTTGAATCAGACTGTTTATTCATATTTTTCTTTTAAGCCAATAACCCTGTATATTGTCACCTTGATACAGAGATCATTTTTATGTCTTTGCAGAGCTACATTTTCTTATTCTTTTTTCTTTCATTTTTTTTTATATAAAGTTATTTCTTTTAACTGTTGAGTTTTCTCTCTGGGTAGGCTAAGGAACAAGGGGAGGGAATTCTCTTTGTGTAGATCTAGGGAGGATAGCTCTGCAAGCACCAGGAGATTGGTGGAGGGGGAAAGAGAGAGAGATCATTTCTGTTTCTTGTATTTGGGTTTCTCTCTTTTGTGGATAGAGGAGATATGCTTTCTTGGGTATTTGTGATGTAAAGAGATTGCATCAATCCTCTCAGGTTAGCCCAGAAGAGGAAAGTCTGGGTGGGAAGGGAGGGGGAAGGGAACAGGGAGTATTTTCCTTTGCGGTAAGACTCAGAGTTCGTGTGTCTTGGGGTCCTCCAGGGAAAGTTTGGGGGACCAGAGCGAGGCAGGCGCTGTAATTCCTGTCTCGGTGGCAGCGAGATTAAGATCCCAGTGTGGTAATTAAGCTTGCGCGCAGAGAATCTTGTGGCCCCTTATAGGGACTAAAGACTTTTGCGAGGCTGAGCTTTCGTGGGTATACCCCACTTCGTCAGACGCAGGTAGTGGAAAATTTCCAGGGCAGGTTATATATGCTAGCAAGCAAGCTAGAGGATACGGGTTTAGTTCAGTCAGGGGGGATTGAGGCCTGTTCTAGCAGTAGAAGGTGTGAAAAACAAGGGAGGAGAAATGGTTCTGTAATTTGGCAAGCCATTCACAGTCTTGTGAGTCCAGAGCTGATGTGTCAAATTGCAAATTGAACTGAAGCTCAGCAGTTTATCTCTTAAGTCTGGTTTGAGTTTTTTTGCTGCAGGTAGCCACCTTAAGTCTTGCTAGTGTGGCCGGGAGGTTGAGTGCTCTCCTACAGGTTTTGTATATTGCCATTCCTGATATCTGATTTGTGTCATTTATCCTTTTCCGTAGTGACTGTCCAGTTTGGCCGATGTAACTAGCAGAGGGGCATTGTGGCAATATGATGGCGTATATTACATTGGTGAGCGTTGCAGGTGAAGAACAGTGATGGATGGCTGATCGGTTAGGTCCTATGATGGTGTCGCTGGTGTAGATATATGGGCAGAGTTGGCATCGAGGTTTGTTTGCATGGATTGGTTCCTTGAGCTAGAGTTATATGTACGGTGTGCAGTTGCTGGTGAGAATACGTTTTCAGGTTTGGCAGGTTGTCTGTGGGCCGGATTGGCCTGCCCCAGATCGTGAAGTGTGGGATCTTGGTCCAGGATGGGTTGTAGTCCCTGATGATGCGTTGGAGGGGTTTTGCTGCGGGCTGTAAGTTATGGCCAGTGGAGTCCTTTGGTTTCTTTCTTGGGTTTGTCTCTGCAGTAGGGAGGCTTCTGGGTACACGTCTGGCTCTGTTGATTGTTTCCTAATTTTCCTCGATGCGCGGGTATTGTAGTTTTGAGATGCTTGGTGGAGATTTTGTAGGTGTTGCGTCTCTGTCTGACGGGGTATAGAATGCGGTTTGTACTCAGTGTTGCTGAGACATGGATCTGTGTGATGTGCCCGGGGATGGAAGCTGCGGCGATGAGGTAGGGCGTGGCCGGTCGGTATGTTTTTGTTAGAGTGGTGTTAATGTGACCATCACTATTTGACCTCGGTGTCGAGAAAAGTGAATACTCCTGTGTGATTTGGTCCAGGCTGAGGTTGGATGCGTGGGGTGGAAGTTTGTTTGAAATCGAGGGTGGAATTTTTTCTCGAGTCTCCTTCCCAGGGGTCCAGATGATGAAAGATGTCATCAAATTGTAGCGTAGGTAGGAGAAGGGGTTGAGTAGACGAGAGGCTGAGGAAGCGTTGTTCCAGGTCAGCCTAAACCCTATTGGCGTATTGTGTGGGCCAGCGGGTGCCATAGCAGTGCCATGATCTGGAGGTATATTCATTGTACTCAAACTTGAATAGTTGGTGTGTGGTCAGTTATTAAAGGCACAGAGCTCAGCAGCCAGTTGTGCTGTGCTATCAGGGATACTGTTCCTACAGCTTGTATTCATCGTGTGTGGGTGTTCTGTGTAGAGGCTTCATCATCCATGGTGGCTTAGGATGGTGTCTTGGAGGTGACCCAATGGTTGTAAGTTTCCTCAGGAAATCAGTGTGGTCCCGGAGATAGCTGGGAGTGTGGTGGCATTAGGGCTCTGAGTAGAGGTCACAAATCCAGACGTCCCTCGCTGAGAGTGCCAATGCCGAGGATCGATGGGGCGTCCAGAGGATTTCCGGGTTTTGTAGGATCTTGTGGTAGTAGATAAGAGATAACCTTGGTCGGGCTCTAGGGTAAGCTGTTTGTTCTTGCGTGTTAGTGTAGGGGTGGTCTCTGTGTAGATAGGTCCGTTTTTAGTGTTATTCCTCAGTGGGGATCTGAGGGAGTGGCCTGTTAGAATTTGGTCTTGAGAGTTGTCTGGGTGCCTCCTTCTGGTGTCAGGACTGTTTTCATGATGACACAGCACTCCGTTTATCAGCTCTTTTGATGCATAATGTCGGTGTGGTTTTGAGGCTGTGGATGGCATTGCGTTCTTGCACGATTAGGTTATCGAGGCAAGCCGGTTCTGTTGTTTTTTCCACGATTTTATCCTGTGCACGGTCGGCGGAAGTCATTCAATGTAATAGGTCTAGACTTGTCATTTTGACCTAGACGAGGAGTCCATTGTGGTCAGTTCTTCTTCTTTGTGTTGCGTGGGTGGGTACCTGTGTATCGGTACCTAGTTCAGTGTTGTCTGGAAGTATTTTTGAGTTGCAGACGGCGAAGTAGGCTTCCAGATCGCCAAGATGTATCATTTGGGTGGAGTGGCAGGGAGAGAGAGTCCCGAATAGGACAGACTTTCTTCTGGGTCTGGCGTGGTAGTTGGATAGATCTGACAATATTGCTGGAGGTGGGTTAGGGTACACGGCTTTGGCCCATGTGTCAGGTAGGAGTTTTAACAGCTTCAGTCCTTTTTCCTTTTTGTAGAGATGTGAAGTGAGTGCTGTAGATTTCCTGTTTATTTTAGTGAAGTCCGGTTTTATGGAAGTTTGGTTATTTAATGAAGGTCTCCAAGGTTGGAGGAGCTCTTTTTGATGTTTTTCTGTTTGTGTATAGGTGCTGTCAGGTCGGTCCCAGTTTCTTTGATAGTGATATGGCATAACTCTCACTGTGGTCTGATGTAGTTTATATGTAGATAGCAGTGATGTTTTTACCTTTCGTCCATTTTTGGTATGATGTCACGTTCTGCATTTGGAAAGGGAGATTTATATCTTCGTGTATTTGTGCAAAGTTTCTATCATGAGGTTGATGGATTTCACTCCATACGCTAAAAGCAGTTGGCCTGCATCGTGTGTCAAGTTCAGTAGGGGTAGCCGTGTTAGTCTGGGATGTGTAAAGGCAGCAGAGAATCCTTGTGGCCCTTATAGACTACAGACGTTTGGAGGGTGGCTTTAGTGGGGTGTACCACTTGTCAGACGCAGGTGTGTGAACTTTCCAGGGGGCAGGCTACTATATTCTAGCAGCAAGCTAGAGATAACGAAGCGTTAGTTCGTCAGGCAGGGGTGAGGCCTGTTCTGCAGTAGAGCGGTGAAAACCAAGGGAGGAGAAATGGTTCTGTAATTGGCAAGCCATTCACAGTCTTTGTTTGAGTCCAGAGCTGATGTGTCAAATTTGCAAATGAACTTGAAGCTCAGCAAGTTTTCTCTTTGAAGTTGCGTCCTGAAGTTTTTTTGCTGCGGATAGCCACCTTAAGGTCTGCTATAGTGTGGCAGGGAGGTTGAAGTGCTTCTCTACAGTTTTTGTATATTGCCATTCCTGAATTCTGATTTGTGTCCATTAATCCTTTTCGTAGTGGCTGTCCAGTTTGGCGATGTACATAGCAGAGCGTATATTACATTGGTGGACGTGCAGGTGAATGAACCAGTGATGGTATGGCTGATCTGGTTAGGTCCTATGATGGTGTCGCTGGTGTAGATATGTGGGCAGAGTTGGCATCGAGGTTTGTTGCATGGATTGGTTCCTGAGCTAGAGTTACACATCCAGACTAACACGGCTACCCCTCTGATACTTAAGCTTGGAGGTTCATGCTAAGCACCCAGATTTTGGACGCTAAGGTCCAGATTTGGGAGAAAGGCTTAGGATAACATACACTAAGATGGTAACTCCATCACTTAGTTTCTATGACCATATCAACCCACTCAGGCTTTGCACTCTGGGTTTATGATGTTACCACATGGAATTACAGCTTTATCATGTAGAGTTGAGGATACATCATTCCTTATTATCTGAACTAGTTACCAGACAGCAAGGTTATCAAAGGGAAAATATTTCTTAAAATAACATTAAAAAATCCCTACATGGTCATTGTTTAATCTGTAATGTAATGAGTAATTCCAATTCAAAATTCTTTAATATTCTTGCTTAAAATACATATCTATACAGTAAATGTCAAGCTGGATCCAATATTTGCCTTATCTTAGCACTGTGTCTGTTACTTTCCTGGGGCACCAATACACACACATTAATGTTTTATTTAATATAATCTGTTTAAGGACTTTGTAAAGTGCCTGTCACTATAATACCGAGGCCTGGGATTTTCAAAGCAACCCAAGTGATTGAAGCATCCAACTCCCATTAAAATTCAATGGGAGTTGAGTGCCTGAGCACCTTAGGCCTCTTTGAAAGTCCTAGCTGCCAGTCTAAAATATAATCTTTGTATTTTGGATTATGAAATGTTTCGATCAGAGATTGAGTGTTTTTCTTTGTTTTATTCAAAACCAAGCACGTCACTACTTAACAAATAAATAATAATAGTATCTAATCAGATACTGCCCATATGCTTAGACATTACAGCAATGGGTGCCATAGAAATACAGTGATTAGGCACAAAGATTATACAGACAGCAGGGAAACAAACACATAGGCTAGACATTTCTGGTAGTTGCCAACCACTGGATTACCACTGGTATAGTTCCACCAAGGGTAGCAATAGTTGGAGCAAAAATGCACACAGAGCACAGGCTCTGTTATTGCTATGTTGTCTAATCAGAGCAAGTCTCACTGACACAGTAGAAAAAATACTAATGAGCATGAGTGTCCTGTCTACACTAAGACTCCCATCATTTCCATCACAGGTAAAACTGAATTAAATTGTGCAACAGTGAGATATGTCCTCAAAATATCTACTGTATGCAAGACTAGAGAAAGAGAGAAAGTTCAAACCAAACTAAAACCAAATGGTTTTAGGTACTGTTTTATTCTCCTTGATGTAAAAAGAGACTGCTTTTATGCCCATGTATCTTGCTGTAATATCAGGATATCTTGCTGCAAGATGATTAAAACGGTTCCTTCCAGCTTTAGACCCCAAGAATAACCCCATATTGCCACCACACTGGGGGGCACCACAGGGACTGGGTACCTTGGGTACCCTGACAATAGCGTAAGCAGGCCTCCGTTCTAAAACCACTGGGGAGGATATTGCCAATCCATGGGACAAACCCCACCCATATCTCAACCTGAGGGCTGTTGAGCAATCCTGAGTCCCACCCATCCCTGGGGTGCCTGTCCTACCTATTCCTGAGGCAACCACCTCTCGGGACTTCTGAACCAAGCCTCTCCCGCACATCCCCAGTGAGCCACCCCCGGGGCCTGTCCTCTCACCCCAGCCTCCCTCAAGGGACTCATTCCATGCCCCTCCTCCCCTTCTTCCCCAGAGAGCCTGTCGCTGGGGCCCGTCTCCTCCTCCCCCAACGTTCCCGGGGGGTGGGGCGCGTCGCGTGGGCCCGCCAGCCCTCCCCCCGCCGTGGCCATGCCCCGGACCCGCGAAGGATACGCGCACGCGCTGCCCGTGAAGGTGCCGGCCTGGCTCTGGAGGGCGCTGTCCGGCTCGGGGCGGAAGAGGCTCCTCCAGCCGGGGCCGCCCGGGGCAGGAGAGCCCGGTTCCCGCTGTGCGGGGCTGACGCCCCCCGCGGCCCTCACGCCGGGCTCCATTCAGCCCCGCCGGGCCGCCCCCATGATAGCTCCTGCCGCAGGCCCGCTCGGCCCCTCTCGCGCCAGGTCAGTGCTAGGCGGGGCCGCCCATTACTCCAGGGCTCTGCCGCCCCGCCGCCATCTTGGCAACCAGAGACGCCGCTTCCTTCGCAACGGAAACCAGGGACGACGCGAGGGGAGGGGGAGCAGCCTCGGCATCGTCGGCAAGGGAGAGGGGGCGGGGCCTGAGCGGGGGTAAGGCTGGGGCAAGGAGGGGGTGGAGCTCGGTGTGAGGGAGGGGCCCGAGAAGGGGGCGGGGCTAGGAGCAGGGAGGGGCTGGGAGACAGGGTGGGGCCTGAGTGGAGGCCGGGATAGGAGGTGGAGGGGTTTGGGTGAGAAGTGCAGGGAGAAGCATGTGGGAGACTCTTGCTAACAGGGCTGGCTCTAGGCACCACCATTCCAAGCATGTGCTTGGGATGGCCCTTTTTAAGGGGCGGCAAGCCAGCTCTTTTTTTGCTTTGGTGGCAGCAAAAAACCTAGAGCTGGCACTGATTGCTAACCCTGCTAAACCTGTTAAAAAACTTTAAACAGCCAAAAGATGAGTTTTTAAAAAAATGTACATTTGGGGTTCTTTTTATTTCCTGTCTAATTTATTAGACTTTAAGGGGTCATGTTTTCTAAGAAAATTACAGATGCTTCTTTAAAAAAAGTGAAAGGTGGATTTCAATGTGATTCTTGGAGCTGGGGCCTTACAAAAACACCAAACACGATGGGGTCTTGTGGTAAAATTGTGGGAGCTGGTAATACTGGGACACTTTTATGGGTAAATCATGTTAACAGTTTTGCCAGCTCTCATAATTTTCTCAGAAGTCTTGTGATGTTTTGAGTTCTTCTTAAAGCCCCAGTGCCATGACTTGTATGTGGTAAAACTGTCTGCTTGTGTAACCCACACACCTCTTGGGAGTGGTGCTCTGTCCCATCTAGTAGCACCAAGACTATTTAGAGAGAGATTAATGAGTCTGCTCTACAGCCTTAGCTAAGAAGGGTCATGTGGCTTTTAGCTCATGCAGCAGCTGCTCATGCACTAAGCTCCAGAGGTCCCAACCTCAATCCCACCCGCCAACACCCGGGGTCTGTCGGTGTTAAAAGTGGGGGCTTGTCTGGGATTTCAACAGGGAAGTCTCTGATGCTCGGGACATGCTTCCTCAGCTAGGGGAAGTATGTAACCCACACACCTCCTGGGTGTTCTACTCTGGCCATCTAGTGGCACTGAGACCACTTATAGAGAGATTAATGAGTCTGCTCTACAGCCTTAGCTAAGGGCCATGTGGCTTTTAGCTCATGCAGTAGAGGCTCATGCATTTATGTCCCCAGGTCGTAGTTTCAGTCCCACCCACCAATGACCAGGGCCTGTTGGTGTTACACTTGTTTGCTTTCTGCAAGTTTCTAGCTTTCATGTTTGCTGAGAAAATCTGGAAAACCTGAGTGCACCTTGAAAAATAGAAGAATATCCTAAAGATGTTCCTATCCTAAAGATCCTATTCCAGGGGTTGGCAAGCTTACACAAGTGGTGTGCCAAGTCTTCATTTATTCATTTTCATTTAAGGTTTCCCGTGCCAGTAATACATTTTAACGTTTTTTAGAAGGTCTCTATAAGTCTATATATTATATAACTAAACTATTGTCATATGTAAAGCAAACAAGGTTTTAAAAATGTTTAAGAAGCTTCATTTAAAATTAAATTAAAATGCTGATCTTACGCAGCCAGCCCTCTCAGCCCACTGCCGGCCTGGGGTTCCATTCACCTAGGCTGGCAGCAGGCTGAGCAGGGCCGGTGGCCGGACCCCAGCTGGCAAGGGGCCAGCAGCCAGAACCCCAGACCGGCAGCGGGCTGAGTGGGACCAGCGGCCGGGACCCCAGACCGGCAGTAGGGGGCTCAGCCCGCTGCTGGTATGGGGTTCTGTCCGACAGCTCCTGCCAGCCTGGGTCCTGGCCCTGCTCAGCCCGCTGCTGGTCTGGGGTCCCGGCCCTGCCCACAAAGAGTGGGTACCTACCTTCTCCCTGGTTTTAACCCATTCTCTTCCTCTCTCTCTGCACTGAGCTGAGGGTGGGAGTGCACTGAGCTGGGAGAGGGCTGGGGGTGAAGGAGCAGGCTGGGGGTTGGGATATAGGGTCTGGCCAGAAGCTAGAATGAGGGAGGGGGCTCAGGGATGGGCAGGAGGTTTGGATATGGAGTGCTTACCTGGGCAGCTCCCATTTGGTGTGAGGGATGCAGATGGGAATGTGTGTGTGGGGGTGCAGGAGCTTCCATTTTGTGCTCGGGTGGGGATGTGGGGGGTTCAAGAGTCAGAGCATGAGGTGTGGGGGGCTGGGTATGTGTGGGGGGTGCAAGAGTCAGGGCAGGGGGATGGGGGCATGTGAGGGGGGTGCAGGAGTCAGGGCATGGAATGTCAGGGAGCTGGGTATGAATGAGCGGTGCTGGAGTCAAGGCTGGGGTTGTGGGAGGTGCAGGGCTCAGGGCAGAGGGCTGGAGAGGTTCTGGAGTCAGGGCAGGGGGTTGGGGAGGTGGGCTGGAGTTGTGGGGATGCTCCCAGCCCCCTGCCCTGAGTGCCTCACAGCAGGGGGCTGGAGGGGATATGCCCTGATTCCACCCTCCTTCCCCAAGGCCCTGTCCCTGCCTCTTCTCCGGAGCAGCGAGCTTGCTACGGCTGCAGTTCTGGCCGCTTCTCCCCATCCCTCTCCAGGGCCATCAGCTGTTTGGCCGCAGGGAGAGAGAGGAGGAGGGGCAGGAACCCAGCATGCTGGGGGAGAGGTGTGGGAGGAGGGAGCTTGGCTGCCAATGGAGGCTGCCTTGCAGCAGCAGCCGGCAGGACCAAGCTTCTGTCCCCTGCCCCTGCAGGAGAGAGCAGTGGGCAGGGGATGGAGAAGAGCAGGCTGGGCCGGACAGGATTTTTAATGGCACGCTGCTGCCTGCCGGGGTCCTGGCCGCTGTCCCCGCCCAGCCTGGTGCCGGCCTGGGTTCGGCAGCGGGCTCAGTGGGGCTGGTGGCTGAGACCCTGGCAGGCAGCAGTGTGCCATTAAAAATTGGCTTGCGTGCCATCTTTGGCACGCATGCCATAGGTTGCTGACCCTTGTTCTATCCTAAAGATTAGAAAACAATTTCATGATTTTAATCTAATGTCATGATTCTTTGAGGCCTGAACTCATTTTTGAATGCTTGGAGTTGGCAGTACTGACATTGTTTCAAATGGGCTTTTTATTGGCTCAGAATGATGATATGGAGAACAATACTCATTGCTGCACTTTGCTCCCTTTTGGAGGCATTTGGGAGGATTTTGTTCTCCTTTCATTCCCTCCACACAGTACAGCACTTGGCATATAGACACTGCTCATCAGCCAAGGACAGCCAAGCTAGTGATGTGGCAACAAAGGGTGTTAACGTGCTTAACTGGGAATGTTTACATGCTTTTAGAATAATATGAATTTTTTCTCTAAAAAATTAATAGCATTACGTGGGGTTCTATGTTTGTTGTCTCAACTATTTCCATATTGTTCTTGATTTATGGTAAAAGGATGTCATTTTCTACCTGTCCCCCAGCCCTACAAACTCAGACTGGATTCTTTGCTGTCTCTTTACTGAAAATAAAGATTTTGCAGATGAAAACATGCTTTAGTGAGCCTATTGCCTTCAGTGAGTTTGCACAGATGTAACTGATTACCTTAGTAAATAATTTTGTTTGTCGATGATGCAGAACATAACATAAAATAGAATTTAGCTCACTTTCTGCTAGCTGTGCTGATTTTGCAACGCTAAAATGAATAGACAGCGATGAACAATTATATTTGTAATTACAGTATGCAGTTATAACACATAATACAAAAAGGGAGCAGCTGTGTGGAATAAAAATGTACTGTTTGTTCCATTATTTTCAGAGAAGAACTGCACTTTAAGCAATAAGACAGAACAGGGTGTGTAATACTGGGATATTGCCACACCTTGGATGAGATGTTAGCACAAGGCCAAATGCCCTGGTGATTTCCTGGCAAGGTACTTCTTGGCAGCTATGTTTGTTTTTAAACCACTTCTTCTTCTCTTTCATAATGTGCAGCTGTTCTGTGGCTGTGCTGATGAGAATAAAAATAATACTTTGCATTTGAGTTCTTTTTTCAAAACTGCTTTACAGGGCTCACCATACTTTCTGAGGTAGGCATTATTATCACTATTTTACAAGTGGGAAAACTGAAGCTCAAAAGGCTAAGAGACTTGCTTAAAAGTACCTGGCGTATAAATGTCAAAGCTGAGACGAGATTCCAAGAATCCTGGCTCTCAAGCTAGCTAAACACTAGCGCAATATTCACCATGTGTGCTTTTCACCAGTACAAATTAGGTATAAAGTATTAACAAAACAGAATAGTAATATTTCACACCCACTTTTAAATTGGAAATATTGTCACATTTCAGGGCAACTGTACCTGTATTTCACCTCAATGTTCCAGCAAGGGTATCCACTCTCAGGCTTCCAGCTCTCCAGCCGTTGCTTTCTGGGAGGAGTCCCATCTCTCTCTCTCTTCTGAATGGAGTATTGCCAAGCTGCATAGTTCCCTGCCTTCACTGGGTCATGTCCAACACAGCAGGTTTACCAAGGACATCTGCTTGCTTTCTCATCAGAGACAGTTATCAGGTGTAATTGCTACAGTTATAAGGCACCACACAGTTCTTTCTATGAAAGTCTATTTTATTCTTCAGGTAAAAGCATTACAGAGAAAACATAGTAAAAACAATTAAAGATCCTACTTGCATGCTAATAAGCTCACCAGAGTTCAATTTAACATGGATTCTGGCAGACGCAGTCCTTCAACCCTCTACCCAAGGGGATTCTTTGCAGTTACCAGTTCCTCAGAGCTTCCGCTCAGAACAACCACACAGTCTTATGAGGCTTCAGTAGGCCCAGTCCTTCCATCCCTATCATAAAGATTGGGGCCCTCCGTGGACTAGGAATCCTGTCCATTTGATTTATGAGGAAGAAGGCCATGAGCCAGTTTAAAACCAGACTATTTATCCAAAAAACATTTCTTTGCTTGTGGTCCCTGGAGAATCCAGTTTGAACTAGTATATGTGAACCTTAAACGTCTCCATCTCTGGAGATATTTAAGAGTAGGTTAGATAAATATCTATCAGGGATGGTCTAGACAGTATTTTGTTCTGGCCATGAGGACAGGGAACTGGACTCGATGACCTCTCGAGGTTCCTTCTAGTCCTAGAATCTATGAATCTATGAATAAACCTTTCCAGGGACGTGGCTTCAAGGGCTGATAACGGGGGAAGTACATTAGCACCTCCCTCCCTACTAGAGAACATATATAATTGCATTTTTAATACAATATACCCCAAAAGGTATTAATCTTAATTCAATAAAGTTTAATGTAATTCAGTAAAATGTATATTAATTCCTTAAGGTTTGTCCAGGATACTACAGGATATTTTCAATCTGTCACATATTTTGTGAAGTCCTGTCCCTTTAAATGTTTGAGTAGTGCCCCTACACAGTACAAAGCCTCATTTTTGTGGTACATTCAGTTTTGCAGACAGAACAATAAAGTGAGCAAAGCAGACATCTGTGTTTCTATCAGCTCCCCCTGTATCTGTGTCTATCTCTTTCTCTGCTGGGTCCAAATGTATCATTTGGCGACAGGATTGCTATCCCACAAGTGTCCACTGCTATCTCTGCCTGAAGAACAAGAAAAAGTAAAAAAATAATACTATATAAAAAGGATGACATTTCACTAGAGGAACAAGATAACAAACTGCTGCTTTTTGCACTTGGGACAGCATAAGCCAGACAGCTAGAGAGGGGAAGTGGACAAATAAAGACAGAACATAGGATAAGAGTACTGCAATTACTACCAGAGCTATTCAAACATGAAACAGTGAAGGGAAAGTAAGCAGACATATTGACTGACCACATGTAAGCAGACAGAGAGAGAAACAGCTTAGCCTGCACTGAGGATCTATAGTTAGCAGAGGGAGTCCAAGTAGCGTCCAAGGAAGAATTTTGAAATCTGTAGTGTTGGCACACAGCCAGGAAAGGAAAATTGAGGACAGACAGTGCATTAACAACAACGAAAGTTTCCTGTGGCACAAAAGACATCCAGAGGAAATCCAACAGGAGAGCAGAGAAAATGGCAACTTTTCTAGGGACTGTTGGTGAAGAAGAGGAATATTAGGAAGGACAAGAGAGAGTATGTGGATGAACTGGCAGCAAAAGCGGAGCAGGCAGCATACAGCGGTAACATGAAACAGCTGTATGATACTACCAAGCGACTGTCTGGAAAGTTCAGCAAGCCAGCAGCCCAGCCCAGACGTCCCGGTAAATGACAAGCAGGGAAAGTTTTTTTTATAACAGAAAGAACAACAGATTTGACAGATGGGCGGCACTTTGGAGGAACTCGCCAGCGACACACGAAAGCCAGCGCACCCCCAATATCCCACCAGATATCAACCAGCCAACGAGGACCTCCCATTAATTGGCATAAACCAACCAGAGATGAGATCAGAAAAGCCATCTGCAGAATGAAAAAAGAGAAGGCGGGTGGACCTGATGAATACACCAGCAGGACCCTGAAGAGGACCTGGATGCTTATTGGGAATGCTGTCCCCCTCTTTAGAAGATATGGAAGAAGAAGAGATTCTGGCCAGACTGGAAAGGAGATATACATCATCATCCAAAGAAGGAGGGAGCTTAGCAACTGTGCCAGCCAATTATAGAGGAATCACACTCTGTTGGTGCCAGGGAAGGTCTTCAACCGAGTGGTTCTTTAGAGAGAAGAATAGAGGATGCCGTCAATCCACAGCTACGAGATGAACAGGCAGGTTTCCGCAGAACAGATCATGCACGGACCAGATAAGCACGCTTCGCATCATAGTCGAACAGGCTTTGGAGTGGAACTCACTCGTTGTACATCAACTTGTGTGACTATGAGAAAGCGTTCGATAGCGTATGGATGAGAGACCCCTCTGGAAGCTTCTCCCCGGCACTACGGCACCCAGCAAAGGTGGTAACTGGAGAAGGTGGGGTTGGAGTAGGACATACACTACGCAAGCAGCCAACTAACATCACCCGACAGCCATGTGGAAGCCCCAAGGCAAGCGGAAAAAGAGGCCATCCAAGAGAGAAACACCTGGCGACGCGACCTTCAGGCTGATAGCAAAAAAAAAATGGGTATACCTGGAACCAGCATGAGCGAAATGGCCAGGATAGAGGACTCTGGAGATCTGTGGGTTGGCGCGGCCCACACCCCAACGCGATTCGGGTGCTGACAGGCTGAACTCTCGTGATGTGAGTTGCTGTGTCTGTTGAGTGATAGTTTCAACCAAGCCTGCAAGAAATACGGGTGGAGCTCTATCCTGTTCCCAAATGCGGCAAAGAGAAATCAATGATACCTACTAGAAAATTACATGAAAAGTAATGTCAATATAACATTAACAACACCATATCCAAGTAGACAACCAGAAAGTTCAAAGTTTGATAGAAAGAACAAATAAAAATGACTTGGGACGAGAAAGGTCATTATGGAACTCAGATTCCCTGTTGACGCACCTGACCTGTGCCCACATCTATGTAACTGTCTCCACCTGCCCACTCTAGAATCCTACCCTTGCCTTCGTTCATCCGCCGCCTCATTGGCCTTCCTCCCTTCTATTCGCTCTCGAATACTTGCCTTCATCTACCATCCTCTCTTTGCCCCTCTTAGCAACTTTTAGCCTTTACTCCACTTAGGCCATATTCCTACACCTCTCTCTCCTTTTTCTTTTCACTCCTTTTTCTTCTTCTCTCCTCCCCTTCTCCTCTCTCTCCCCTCCTTACCCTTACTTTGACTCATTAGTATGGCTTGTCTGTATTTAGTATTATATATGTTGTTTGTTTTGTATATTATTGATGATTGTATGCTTCGGAAAGATTAGATGTTCATTGGGGTGAAATTGTCAGAAATGTTTGATATACATCTGTACACTTACAAAACCAGACAACAAGAAATTCTATTGATTAATTAATAAAATTTTTACGATAGGTAAAGAGAAATGCTGCTTGAGAACTGAAAGGGGTTATATTTATTTTGTATATTTTGACCTAATGTTCATGCTGACAATTTGTTGTTACTTAACGCATTATAATTCGGTTTAATTCTTTTGCATCTCAAGATGCCTAACTTGGTCATTAATAATTATTGTCTGACCCGCGAGTGCCCACTATTTCCCACTCGGAACTGTGAATAATTGTAAATCTCAGGATCGGCAACCTGGTATGAGCCGGGCTGGTTGGTTTTACCCTGCGGTGTGGTGCAGGTTCATTGCTCTAGTTGCCAACGCGGCTTGCGGGAAGTGGACGGCATTGCTACATACCTTTTGGCCCCCGTCTTGCTTCGCACAGCCCGCATTGAGCCATGCGAGATTGGTTGAGCAACCACGAGGCCAGTATGAGCCACAATCAGCCAAAACGTGGCGAGAATGCAGCAGGTAAACAAAGCCGGCCTGGTCTGCCAGGGTGTGTTACCTGCGGGTGCATGTTGTTGAGACGGTTGGCAAATCCCTCTGATATGTAAGTACCAATGTAAAAAAAGATATAAAGATGCTTAAAAAAGAAGTTGGCATTATTTTTTTTTAAAATTGACCGGGATATATACTATAAAAGAAATTAATTTGGCCAAGCCTGATTGTTATTTAAGTTGCCCTTTTGCCTGTGGGTCTCGGGGATTGGATTGCACGTTGGGTTTCTTACTTGTTCTCTGGATGTGTAGCCCATACATTAGCTGAGTCTTTCTTGAGGGGTCTGTCATACGTGGTCCTGTTCAATAAACGCTGGCTCTCGCTCTGGGTGGATAATGCCAGCGGTGTCTGGTGGCCTAGTGTTATACACGGAGGGTTTAGACTAATATGATTTTCTGAGCGATCTTTCTTGGCTTTTGAGTACATGTTGCTATGTTACAATCGCGCTCTCGCGCTCTCGCGTCATATGGTATCAAAGGGTTAACGCAGGTTTATCACAAACAGATCAACAAAAAAGTTGCGAGTCACTTTACTTGAGTGGGTAGTACTTACAAACTAGGTTTCATGACTATGACACAACACTACTGCATGAACAAAACAGACAAAAGCGAATATAAGATGTTGATTGTCGCTGTTAGTAAACAGGAAGGTTGGGTTGGGAGAGGAGATAGCACCAAGATTAGCAATTGACTGGAAGGTTATTTAATTTTATGGTGATTCACCAGATGAAGAGACGCAGGATCAAAACTTCAGATAGTTTTGGATTACATATTAGAACTCGCTCATAGCTTTATTTGAGGATTCAGTCCGTATTGATTAGGGTATCTACCGATGATCACGGGGAGCTGCATGTCTATAACTTGAATCTACAAAATATCGAATGGCACACATTAATACAGATGAAGATTGTAGTCTTCCTAGAATCTTGGCAAACGAGTCGAGAAAAGCAGATGTAGACATTGGTCACTCGCTTTGCCCCATTATGGCTCCATGTTCTTGCCCATATTTATTTTCCCTTGGTGTGTTAAAGCAGGGCTGAAAATTCAGTAAGGGATTCTATTAACCTCGTTACTACCTTTTCTTAGTTTAGATGTTGAATTTATAACCATGTCGGCAGTGTAGCGAAAGATCTGTTCACATATTCCTTATGGGATCTAGGGCGATTAATAGCTGAACTGTAGAGCGCTCGCACATCCACAACTCGCATCAGCGTCGTACAGATCGTCCATGCAGACGAGCAGGGTTCATATTGGTAAGCCTCAGAGAGACATATGTCATTGTTTCGACAGACTTCATAGATAAACTACTGGTGTATGACTTTTTCCTTAAACTAACTAGCAACTTTGTCCACATACAGCTGCATGAATACAAAGTTTCTGGGAGTACAGTATATAGCCGAAAATACAACACATTTGGTTATTATTACTGATATTGACTAACTTAAATGTGGAGTTATTTTCTCATATTATCATGAGTAAATAAAATGCAGAACTGCATCAATAGTTTGAGAACAATACGTAGATACATTCATTAGCAGGCATTATGATGGGCAAACTACACAGTCGCTGATCTACACACGGCGTCCGGTGAAGTCCAATAATTGTGTTTTACAGAGCTGAGGGCAAAATTGACCTTACAATTTGGTAAACACCCTTCAAAATTATTAACTGCGTAAATGAAGGTGAGGATCCAAGATAATCTCTTATTTTTATTCTTTTCCTGAGTTTTCATAGCTAGTTGTAAATATACCGATTAGAAAGCAGAAATATTTCAGGGTGTTTCTTTGCTGAGCAAATCAGATTACAAATTGAGAACGATGATATGTATTTATCTGTATTATTACTAGCTTATTGAAGCATCGGTATCTTTTGAACAGAAGAATACAAATCCAGATTTAACCCTGATAGCTGAAATGAAACAGTTCACAACATCTACGTATACGAAGATCTAAAACCTTTGGTACTATGTAAGGTACAATATCTGAATATACAGCAGGCTGTCCATTATACATACATTTCATGTTCAAAGAATTAATAGGCATTTTTTAAAACCGAAAGGATATAAACAGCATACATGTCTAAGAATCCTCAAGCTGTATGCCAGAGCAGTGAGCAGATTCTTCTCTCTTGCTTACTTTCCCTTCCAGTTTCATGTGATTGAATAGCTCTGGTAGTAATTGC
>NC_133769.1:341704717-341744368 GCF_003597395.2 Chelonoidis abingdonii
ACAAGACATATTGGACTGAACCAACATGTAGCCAGACGAGAGGAAGAAACAGCTTAGCCTGCACTGGGATCATAGTTAGCAGAGGAGTCCAAGTAGCGTCAAGGAAGAATTTTGAAATCGTAGTGTTGGCACACAGCCAGGAAAGGAAAAATTGAGGACAGACAGTGCCATTAAACACAACGAAAGTTTCCGTGGCACAAAAGACATCCAGAGGAAATCCAACAGGAGAGCAGAGAAATGGCAACTTTTCTAGGGCGTTGGTGAAGAAGAGGAATTAGGAAGGACAAGGAGAGATGTGGATGAACTGGCAGCAAAAGCGGAGCAGGCAGCATACAGCTGCTGGTAACATGAAACAGCTGTATGATACTACCAAGCGACTGCTCTGAAAGTTCAGCAAGCCAGAACGTCCCGTTAAATGACAAGCAGGGAAAGTTTATAACAGAATAGAACAACAGATTGAAAGATGGCGGAGCACTTTGAGGAACTCCCGAACGACCAGCACCACCAAATCCACCAGATATCAACCCAGCCAACGAGGACCTCCCAATAATTGCGATAAACCAACCAGAGATGAGATCAGAAAAGCCATCACCATGAGAAGGAATAAGAAGGCGGCTGGACCTGATGACATCCCAGCAGGACCCTGAAAGTAGACCTGGATGCTTCATTGGAAATCTGTCCCCCTCTTTGAGAAGATATGGAAGAAGAAGAGATTCTGGACAGACTGGAAAGGAGATATATCATCAAATCCCAAAGAAAGGAGGCTTAGCAACTGTGGCCAATTATAGAGGAATCACACTCCTGTTGGTGCCAGGGAAGGTCTTCAACCGAGTCCTATTAGAGAGAATGAGGATGCCGTCAATCCACAGCTACGAGATGAACAGGCAGGTTTCCGGCAGAACAGATCATGCACGGACCAGATAGCAACGCTTCGCATCATAGTCGAACAGCCTATGGAGTGGAACTCCTCGTTGTACATCAACTTTGTTGACTATGAGAAAGCGTTCGATAGCGTGGATTGAGAGACCCTCTGGAAGCTTCTTCGGCACTACAGCATCCCAGCAAAGGTGGTCAACTGGAGAAGGTGGGGTTGGATAGGACATACACTACGCAAGCAGCCAACTAACATCACCAGACAGCCATGTGGAACCCCCAAGGCAAGCGGAAAAGAGGCCATCCAAGAAACACCTGGCGACGCGACCTTCAGGCTGATAGCAAAAAAAATGGGCTATACCTGGAACCAGCTAGAGCGAATGGCCCAGGATAGAGGACTCTGGAGATCTGTGGTTGGCGGCCCACACCCCGATTGGGGTGACAGGCATGAGTGAGTGAGTGTGTTGGTGAATTCAACCACAGCTGCAAATCATGGGTGGTGTACCTTGAATATTCTGAGTAATTTTTAACCTTCAACACCATTCCAGATAGACAAAGAGTTTCAAGTTTGCTGACAATGATGGGACGGAAGGCATATGGACTGTTGTGTGACCTATTGGCTACTGTGCATGGAACTGTCACGTATGCTGAAGCTACTGCAGCAATGCAGGAACATTTTTCTCCTACCTCACTGATTATAGTGGAACAATATCGGTTTAATTGGCAACATCAGGGAAGTGGAGGTCGATAGCGCAGTTTGTTGCTGCTCTAAGGAAGTTGTCAGAGCATTGTCAGTTTGGACAAACATTAAGTGATGTCCTGTGTGACCAGTTAGTCTTCGGATTATGCAATGATCAGCTCCAGAAGGTTACTGATTGTATTAGTGCTTAGATTCAAGAAGACCGTTGAAGTAGCAGTTGCAATGGAAACTGCAGAGAAGGATTCTATGGAAATTAATGTGAACTGAGAGGTTCACCTCCTGCATCAGCGTGACAGAGGACCATAAGAATGTAAAGGATTTCCATATGGCTGTTGTGCACAACCTACACACACTGAGAAGGATTGCTGGGCATATGAGGCTATTTGCACAAAGTGCCAGAAGAAAGGACACACTGCCATGACCTGTCGTACAGTTCAATGACCAGCAGCACAGAGTAACCATATCCAAGAAGACACCTATGAAGCCTGAATCTAAGAAAGGACAGAAATCAGGAATTCATAAGTTGAAAAAAGACAATAGCTTTAGTGACACTGACCAAGACCTAGCACTGACACATGTTATTAGAAGTTAGAGAGTCAGAAATGGCTTTGGGTCACACCTTTGTTCAAAGAATCTCCTACAAGAATAGAGCTTGATACTGGAGCTGCCATTTGATTGATTTCTGCCTGTACCTATCATCATTCTTTGTCACAATCATCTCTGGAAGAAACCTCCACAGTTTTGAAGACTTATACCAGAGAAAATTTAGGATACCCCAAAAAGGATACCCCAGGTGAAAGTTAAACTAGATGGACAATCTGTTGTTTTACCCTTGTATGTGACTGAAGAAAAATATCCATTATTTGGCAGATCTTGGGTTGAGGAGCGCAAAGAGAATTGGACTGAGATCAAGATGATCACAAAAGCATCTCGAAATCTTCAAGAAATGCTGGACAGACTGAAGTTTTTGAAAAAGAGCTTGAACAGATGAGCAATGTGTCAGTGAAGCTCAGTGTTCAGTCTGACAGCCAGCCAAAATATTGCAAGTCCATAGTTATGCCTTATACTCTGAGGCCTCTGATAGAAGCTGATTTGCTCCATTTAGTGAACACTGTCATCCTGTCACTGGTTTCACACAGTGAGTGGGCTACACCCTTGTACCAGTGATCGAGAATGATGGCTCCATTTAAATTTGTGGAGATTTCAAATTAACTCTTAATGCAGTTTTATCTGCAGACCAGTATCTTCAACCTCTACTAAGAGTAGCAACCAAATGAAAGATTTGTTTGCTACTCTTAGTAGAGGACAACGTTTCAGTAAGTTAGATTTGCTCAAATGGAGCTTGATTCGGCATCTTGCAGATATCTCACAATCAGTACAGAAAAAGGCTAATTTTGTTACAACAGGTTGACTTTAGGTATCACATCAATACCTGCCCTGTTCCAGAAAGCCAGGGATGAGATCCTGAAGGGACTGAATGGAGTTCAGTGCTATTTGAATGACATTCTTGTTACAGGAAAGGATCAAGGGGATCATGTTTGAGAAAGAGAAGGCAGCTCTTGAAGTGCCAACTTCAGAAAATGTGTCACAATTACATTCATTCTTAGGATTGCTTCATTACTCTAGCAAATTTCTGCCTAATCTGGGGACAGTATTGGCATCTTACAAGCAAAGAAAAAAATGGAAATGGACTAAAGAATGTGAGTGTGCATTTAGGGAGGCAAAGAAACTGCTGATATCAGCCAACGTTTTTATGCACTTTGATGCTTCTCTACCATTACAATTGGCTTGTGATGCTTCACCATACGGAGTGGGTGAAGTTCTTTCCCATAGTTTTCCTAATGGCATAGAGAAACCAATGGGAGAAATTTTGGTACCAGATCCAATTAATTCTGTACCAATCCAGCTGATTCCTGTTGTTCAGGACACTTCAGTACCACAGTCACCATGTTATCCCAAGAGAGTTGAAAAACCAGTCGTTCACCTGAATTTATAAATTGTTTAGTTAGTGAGTTGCTATTTCAAGTAGAATAGTCCCTTGCAGTTTAAGAATCTGGGATAGTCCACCTGCAACTTTTAGTTAGGCTATATAGTGTTTCATGTTAGATACGTAAATGATAATATATATGTGTTTAGAAAGCTTTTAAAAGTAGGATGAAGACGTGATGTCCTGTCTCTTTAAATCTTTGAGCATCCCCCCCTCCCCAGTGCAAAGTCTCACTTTTATGTTCCTTTCAGTTTTGCAGTCAGAACAATAAAGTGAGCATGGTAGACAGCTGTATTTCTATCAGCTCCCTCTGTGCCTATGTCTAGGTCCCTCTCTGCTGGGTCCAAATATAACATCTGTGACTAAATAAAGTGTAATACTGAATAGCCCCTGCTTACTTGTTGCTTCTGTGAGGTATCTCCACTTATGATTTGACCTACAGTCCACTTCTTTAATCCATATATTTATTCTTGTTTGATAAAGTTCATTATGTCAGAAAATCTTTATTAGCCCTTAATCAACATCTTTCATCTGAACAGAGTTGTTAATAGGGCTGTAGAAGAGTCTGGCTCGAACCCTAAACCTATCTGAAATCTGGGAAAATTCAAGTTTTAATCCTATCCATAAAAAAATAAGCCTAGATCTGTGAATAGTCACAGACCTGAACTGACAAAATTTGCACATCCCAAGCCTCCTGGCAAACAGCTGTCTCAGCCTGCAAGACCTCCAGCTTTACCTTTGTCAAGGTTCCTTCCCCACTCTGAACTTTAGGGTACAGATGTGGGGACGTGCATGGACACTTCTAAGCTTAATTACTAGCTTAGATCTGGTATCACTGCCAGCATCCAGAATTTTCAGTATCTGGATCACTCTCTGTCTCCCCAAAACCTTCCCCTCCCTGGATAGCCTTGAGGGACTTCACCAATTCCCTGGTGAACACAGATCCAAACCCTTTGGATCTTAAAACAAGGAGAAATTAACCATCCTCCCTCCTTTCCCCCCACCAATCCCTGGTGAGTCCACATCCAATTCCCTTGGATCTAAAAAAAAGGAAAAATCAATCAGGTAATTTAAGAAAAAGGGCTTTTAATTAAAGAAGAAAGGTAAAAGACAAACCCTCCTGGAGAGATTAGATACCAGCTACTCTCACAGACAACAGATTTCAAACACAGAGGATGTTCCCTGGGCACAAATTTAGTATTACAAAAACAAAAACAAAATATACCCAATACCCAATTGATTATATCTCTCTAACTGCATAAGACAGATTACAAGAAATAACATAGATCTATTTGATTTCTTTCTAAAAACGTATTACTCTGAATAAGAGTTCTGGTTCCTGGATCTTTTCACTCCAGCTGAAACTGAAATTCTAAACAAAGGAAAAACTTCCTCCTTTACTTTGAAAACATCTTGTTTCCCATTGTTTCCCTCTGTTCAGGTGTGCTAGGCTAGGGACACTTTTTTAACCTTTACAGGTAAAAGAGGCATAACCCTAACCATCTGTTATGACAACACCCCAAATCTCAGACCAGTGTGGAACCACACTGGTTGGTGATTTCTTCTAGAACTTAGAATAACAGATTATAAACACCTGCCACCTTTACAGTATACTACTAATTATGTACAACTACAAGATTTTTTCACATTCCAAGGACAATTTAACCAGTTAACTCTGGAAACTTTCACGGGAGAGTGAATCCAGCTACTTTGTTAGAAGCTCCTGAAATTGTTGAATTTCAAAATCAAAATCTTGGAGAGCTAAAACTCCAATCAAAGCAGTTTTTTGTTGTTTCCCTTGCAATATGAGCCACTTTAGCGCGCATGGTCGGTTTGTAGCTGGAAATTGCCGTCCCCAAACGTATGGGCATAGCTTTTCCAGGGCATACACAATGGCGTAGCATTCTTTTTCACTGATTGACCAGTGGCTTTCCCTCTCAGACATTTGCTCCAACTGCTAGTAGTTTTTTTCTTTTCTGCCACTTCCACCCATTTGGCTCCAATCTCCCGCTCCTCGGTTACAGTTTTGGGCTTCCCATCTAGGATGTACCTTTCTATTTCCTCAGGAACACTCTCTAAGAACTGCTCCATTTGCATTAGGAATGACAGCTCTTCCAGAGAGTTAGCAATTGCTCCTGATATCCAGGCATCCCAATTTTTTCCGATGTGGTACGTGTGTCGGGTAAATGACACATCTGGTTTCCACCTTAGGGCTCTGAACCCGCCGACGGGCATGCTCAGGTGTTAGCCCCATTCTGATTCTGGCCTTGGTTTGAAAAAGTTTATAATCGTTCATGTGTTCCTTAGGCATTTCAGCCGCCACCTCTGCTAAGGGTCCACTGAGCTGTGGCCTCAGCTCTGTAGGGATGCTGTACCCATGGCAGACCCTTTCGAAATTTTCTAAGAAGGCCTCAATATCATCACCTGCCTTGTAGGTGGGGAATTTTCTGGGATGGGAAACAGTACCTGGAGAAGGGTTGTTAGGGTTGGCTGGTAACTCCTGCTTAGCCCTTGCTAATTCCAGGGCATGCTTGTGGGCCTCCCTCTGGATCTCCATCTCTTTTTCTTTTGCCTCCATAGCTCTTTTGTGGGCAGCTTCTTCTCTGACCATCTGTCTGTCATGTTCCTTTTGGCGCTCGTCAGCCTGGAGTTTGGCCAATTCTAGTTGTTGCTGTATGGTTTTTTTCTCCTTGTCTGACATTTTTCCCTGCTCTGCCTGAGCTATCTTGGTTTGCCAGGCAAAAAAAAACCAACCCACAGCTTTTAACTGGACTTCTCAGAATGAGAAGAAACCAGAAAAACTGGTTTGTAACCTGTCTTTTGCAAACTGTTAATTACCCTCCAGCTAAGCCCAGATTGAAATCCTTTCTAACAAAGCCTTGTTAGAAAAACCTTTATCTGTTTGCCTTCAAGGTATCTCTCCTTCACTGCTTCCCCAGCATCTCAAAGGAGGAAAAAAAATCTGGCTTTTGGTTCCTAAAAAATCCCTCACTGCTGCTCACCATGTCAAGGTTCCTTCTCCACTCTGAACTTTAGGGTACAGATGTGGGGACCTGCATGGACACTTCTAAGCTTAATTACTAGCTTAGATCTGGTATTGCTGCCAGCATCCAGAATTTTCAGTGTCTGGATCACTCCCTGTCCCCCCGAAACCTTCCCCTCCCTGCGTAGCCTTGAGGAACTTCATCAATTCCCTGGTGAGTCCAGATCCAATCCCCTTGAATCTAAAAACAAGGAAAAATCAATCAGGTATGAAGAAAAAAGGCTTTTAATTAAAGAAAAGAAAGATAAAAGAAAACCCTCTGGGAGAGATTAGCATACCAGCTACTCTCACAGACAACAGATTTCAAACATAGAAGATGTACTCCTGGGCACAAATTTAGTTATACAAAAAACAAAAAAAAAATAACACCCAAATACCCAATTTGAGTCTACCTCTAATTGCATAAGACAGGTCACAAAGAAATAAACATAAACCTATTTATTCCTTTCTAAAACTTACTACTCTGATAAGAGGCTGGTTCCTGCATCTTTTCACTCTGGCTGAAACTGAAACTCTAAACAAAGGAAAACTTCCCCTCCTTCCTTTTGAAACATCCTGTCCCCCCATTGTTCCCTCTGTTCAGGTGTTAGCTAGACTAGGTGAACTTTTTAACCCTTTACAGGTAAAAGAGGCATTAACCCTTAACCATCTGTTTATGACAACCTTATGTACCTTCTGGGGATTGCAGGAGAGGGCAATGGTGGGGATTTACATGTCTTCTGGGCCTCTTCTTCCTATTTCCTAATGGTTTGGATGCCCCCTTGTAGAGGGTCTTCAAGGTCTTCCACAGGTGGCTTCTTCCACATTGTTTAGCTTTGGTGGGGGTGGAGGGGAACGAGGACTCTCTCCAAATCCATATAGTTCTTGGGGGATAGGAAGCAGCCTAATCCCAGCCCTCCACAAAACAGAAGGAATAGAAGTGCTCCCAATCTTCCTTCAGCAGCTAATATACTAAGTCATGGGAAGGTACAGTCCCCATAAACTTTAGTGTGATTGCTAGGGCCTCAACCTTCAAGTGAACTGGTAGGATTTGTTTTAATATCCAACCCTATGAAAGGAGCTACAGTATCCAGTTTGTGTAACCCACATGAATCAAACCCAGCAGTGCTTATTTACTTATGATTATTAAAACTCGATTGTTTATTTAATAAAGTATTTGTTTTATTGTTTTATTAAATCTAATTATCTATAATTGCAATGAGGCTGGTGGCAATCACCATTACTGAGGTTGCCTAACATTTCCAGTTATAACCCTCTATTTTCAATTGCTTACAACTTTACTAAACGTAAACCATTCAGGCTAAAAATGTCCATGCTTGGTCTCTGTCTCAGGTTTATCTATTTTTATGTTTTGGCAAAAATGGTTCACTCTTTTTTTAGTATGAGGTTAAGGGAAAATAGATTGTTAATTTTTTTTTAAGTCAAAACTAGAGTGCCTCAGGTTTTTTCATCAGAAACCTAACATTTGTCCTAGGATCCTAGAGGTCCTTTTCCTGTATCTATGAAAATCCATTCTGATTGGGCCAGATTATAACAGCCACACTAAATCACATTTGCACACATGCACAGGAGCTTGTTGGAGGCTGGATGTCAAAATTGCTGAACACTGCATCTGCACTGAGCATGCTCTCCAGTACTCTGAATCAGCCACAGAGACTAGCCCCAAACCCCTGTCTGGGACATGACAAAATGGATTGTCTTTTAATTCTGGCATTTCCTAACTACTGAATTCTTTACTTTGCAACTTCATTTCATAGATAGATTCCAAGGCCAGAAAAGACCACTGTGATCATCTAGTCCAGGGATCAGCAACCTTTGGCCGTGGCCCACCAGGGTAAGCACCCTGGCGGGCTGGCAGGGCTGGCTCTAGGCACCAGCATTCCAAGCATGTGCTTGGGGAGGCACTTTTGAAGGGGTGGCATTCCAGTCCTTTGGGGCGGCACTTCTGAAGAAGCGGCACTCTGGCCTTTTTTTTTTTGCTTCAGTGGCGGCACACTCTGGCCTTTTTTTTTTTGCTTGGGGCACAAAAAATTTGGAGCCAGCCCTGCAGGCTAGGCCAGTTTGTTTACCTGCTGCATCCGCAGGTTTGGCTGATCGCGGCTCCCAGTGGCCATGGCTTGCCACTCCAGGCCAATGGGAGCTGTGGGAAGCAGTGTGGACCGAGGATGTGCTGGCCGCTGCTTCCTGCAGCCCCCATTGGCCTGGAGTGGTGAACCGCAGCCAGTGGGAGCCACGATCAGCCGAACCTGTGGACTTGGCAGGTAAACAAAATGGCCTGGCCCGCCAGGGTGCTTACCTTGGTGAGCCGCGTGCCAGAGCTTGCTGATCCCTGATCTAGTCTGACCTCACGTATAACATGAGAACTTCCCCAAAATAATTCCTAGAGCATATCTCTTAGAAAATCGTCTAATCTTTATTTAAAATTGCCACCGATAGAGAATCCATCACGATCCTGGTAAACTGTTCCAATGGTTAATTACCCTCAGTATTAAGAATACATGCCTTATATCCATTCTGACCTTAACTAACTTCAACTTCCAGCTACTTCCACCATTTTAATGATGTATTAATTAACTTCAAATGTTGTATGTAACATGTTATATACATCAGACATCATATGTATATACATGCTTGTAATACATATTTTCCAATAAACATGTCTCCAATAATCTGTTGGAACTTAGTCAATTCTCTTATTGAATATTGAATTTAAGTTATAGGTCAGTACTTCAATACTTTTCTGTTCCAATGAAGTCAGTGGGAGTTTTGCCTGGTTGAGAGCAAAGATGAAGATTGTGGTTTTACAGCAAGCCTTAAGTAAGAAGTAGCTGTGCTGCTGCAGGAGCAGACCAGTCTGGTTCCCCATTTCTCCATGGGGAAATAAATCTGTTGCAGTCATTTACCTTGTATATCTTACTTGTCTCTCTGCTCCAGCCTAGTGGTGGTGACTGGTGCTTGGAGTGGGCATAGAGTAAAGACTCTGCCTACTTCCCCTCTACTTCTCACCCATGTGTACTGAAGAAGGAGTAAACATGCTATCTCCCTCCACACATTCTACTCCAGGCAGAATTCTGCACCAAAAAACTACAAATTCTGTGCACAATATTTTAAAAATCTGCATTTTTATTTTTTAAAATAATACTATACAATCATGCCAATTTCAATTATTTTGGTAATTTATTTCAAATACCTATCAGCAACTATGTCTATAACAATACAGACACAAAAAAATTCCTCCTGGAGTAGAGAATTAAGGAAACCCCTATGACAACCCAGTTCCTATTTCTCTGCCTCCGCCCTCCAGAGCCCAGCAGCGGGGCCAGATACCCACACCCCCTCTCTCCAGAGCTCAGCTGCAGGGTGCTCCTCACTCCAGACACCTGCACACATCCTCTACCCCCGAGCCTACCCCCCAGCCCAGATACTCACATCCCCTTCCCCTATCCCTCAGAACCCAGCTGTGGGGTGCCCCGTAGTCCAGACACCCACAGCTCCTGCCCCTGTTTCCAGCTGCAGGCCTCCTGCCCAGACACTTGCACCCCATCCCCCACAGAGATCCAGAGGGAGAAACAGCCTGATTCTGGGTCCCGAGCTTGTGTGGATATTCCTGCATGCCATCTCCTTCCTTGAGGGCTTCCTTCCCATCCCCTGGCAGTGTGCTTTGCCAGGTTCAGCAGACTCTAGTGACAGTCTGCAGCTCATTTCTGTAGAGGAAAAGGAAATTCTGCACAAAACCCATTAATTTCTGTGCAAATTCTGCATGTGCAGTGGCACAGAAGTCCTCCACGAGTAACATTCTCTGTAGTTAGCTGATGCAGGGGAGTAAGATGAGTCTTTCACTCCCTTACTTTCCTGTGTGGGCATGTTCTATGAGGCACAATTTAGCTCTGTAAACCATGAGCAAGTAAGTTATTGCTGCTCTGATTAGATATTATTGTATCCTACTGACACTGTTACAGGGATGTTCTGAAGCCCATTTGAACAAATTAGGGTCTGATTTTGAGAGATGTTGAGCATCCGCAGCTGCTATTGACTTGAGTGAGAGTTATAGGTTCTCCTGTCAGAATCAGGTCACATACAGTATATTTTCATGCTGAAAAAAAAATCATTGGTACAAAATGGGATTTTTTAATAGCTATTTTCAAATCTTGCTCCAGTCAGAGTTACTGCAGCATATACCAATTTCTCACTAGCCATGATGTTCTCTTAATACAGTACCGCAGGCTGGGGATTTTCATGTATTGAACCATATCATACCAAATATCAATCCTCACATATATTTGGATCACAGAAAATAGTCAAGTGGATCTTTACTAAACTTTCAGAAACAGTTCAGCTTTGCGGTGAAATCAAGCATGAGGAATTTCAGGCCCAAATTGTGCTGTTCGACGTAAAAGATGTAAGTACCTGAATATAGGGCTTATAATTAGGGATTAATGGTTTAGGTGCTTAGTTTTCCTGTTTTTCAGATTTTTAGCACTGTGGGAAATTTTTTAGGAATAAAAATGGTTTTTCTAGAATTATTTAAAAAACTAGTCCCTTCAAAGTCCCTTTAGTCCTAGAGGTGTTCTATCACTGAGTTTGAGGGATCTTTAAAGTCCATTAGTCCCCTCTATGAACAATTTTCAATATAGCCCAAATGGTAAGTTTTTATAAAATGCCCTTCTCAGATTTTTAGCTGCAGTGCATTTTTATCAGTTTAAATTTAAAACCAGAAAACCTACATACTGTATTCTGAAACTGCCTCCTTACCCATAGATATAGCCCTGCTAGTACAAAAATATGGACAGTTTTTTTCTAGGTTAAAATGTTTATAAAAGGATTTAGACACTAATTAATCATTTTTTCTTTCAACCAGTCCAGCCCACTAAATACAAATAAACATGTTTGAAGGGCAACATTTCCCAAGACCTCTCACAATCCTTATACAGTGTAAACGTTAATACATTAGTTGTGTCATATGCAGGTACTAAGCAGTAATTGCTTTCAGGGTCAAAACACTGTATTAAGTGCAGTATATAAATCTTCTATTCTATGAATAAAATGTGTTTTGTTAAATCCAGGCATGAAAGGACTAATGGGCTGGCTGCTATTTGTGCTGTACACATTCCCAAATACTTGACTCAGGACTTCATAGTGACCAAGCCTTTCCACAGAAATTTGAAACCCGTTGAAGCTTTTGCATTTCTTCAAGTAAAAGATGATCCAGTTTAGTCCAACTTCATTGATTTGTCTAAATATCATTTTTTTCACTGGGGGTGAGACTGTGCTAGGCAATGTCAGACCCTGTTCTACTAAGGTAAGGTTTTCAATTACATTGATTTCGTAAGATAATTAATTCAACTGAATAGAGGTTCTGAACAGTGAGTGATGCTTTTAAAATGTAAATTGTTTTACCTAGATGGATTATGATGTATAGAAAAGTTTCCTCTGAGAAAGAAAAAAACTCTGTTAAAATTGCAGCAAGAAAATTAGTTCATTAACAGTGGAACGCAGAAGCTTTCTTCTTAACAAGTGTTATTTGAGTTTTGAATCTTTTAATTTATATGTTCCAGAGTAACTCCATTTCTTCGGTAGAATTACACAGATATTTATAGCCATATAACTGAGATCAGAATCTGACCCTTTGTCTTTTAATCATTGTTTGCTTTTGTTTTTATATAAATACTGGTTAAAAATAATAGATTGACCCTGTGCAATTGAACATGGATGTTGGTTAATACCAATAGCCTGGCTGGTAGCCAGGATGAAACCCAGCTCGAAACTCTGTTTCAAGTGGTCTGGTTTTAACTGTTACATAAAATTTCTTGCTTTGGTTTGTGATTATTTTCAACTGAGAGGGGAGTCTGCAGTCCAAGAAAGATACAAATTTATCTGCAGAGGAGACACAAGATACTCCTAGTAATTCAAGAGATTTTCTAAAACCTGTCCGTTCACAATCTTTTGTAATTTTTGCTTTCACTTTTAAAAATGAAAAACAGGTGCCAATGAAAAACTTATTCAGTATTATGCCACTGTTGTCCTAGTGCCGAGGGAGGAATCTGGAGCAGGAGGGGAGGACCAAAAATGCTTTAGAAATATTCAGGAATAAATTAGGTTTTCCTTTTAAAATCATAATACTATAAGAATCATGCTTCAGTTTGCACAACACAATAGACAATCACTATGAAGTGTTGAAACAAAACAATGACATTTTAAAAACATCAGTCTTTAGTGGGCAAAAAAGGAATCTGGAGAAAATGTTTGGAAAGTCAATTGCATTTTTTTCTTTCAGCAAGGGAGAAACTAGTTTTGAGTTTTTACCCATATTGTTACAAGTAACACCCATGGTTACCACAGCCCAAAGGGATCAGAGAAAACATTTTCAATTTGTTTACTTTGACAGAACTTTGTGAATAATAAGTTTCCCCTGTTGATGGTGTGGGTTTCACACAGCAACAGGGGAGTGAAAAACATTTTAAAAGTGTGAACATGTTATTGTATAACCACAAAAACCTATGGGGGCAGTGCCTTGAAACTGGTTTTGACCCCCTTTGTTTAGAATTGGCTAGATTTCAAGTTGATAGTGTCCATTTAAACTTTCTGCTCGAGGGAAATTAAAGATATTTTGCCGATGTGGTATTTGATTGTAAATATGAGCTGTCTATGTGGTTAGAGTTTATTGACTTCTGAGCTGGGTAGAGTTATGCATATATCTATATGTCAGTATTTGCCAGGTTAGGGTCTACCTGATGAATTTGTACTATGTACTAGGCAGAGTGACACTACAATTGTGAGTAAAAAGGGATAAACCTGAAGACCTGCTTCTTCACCACAACATAAATAATTTTGTTTAGTTGTGAGGCTTGACTGCGAACAAGGACTATTGGATGTGATACTTGCTATATTGTGAGCAGTCCCATTCACTCTAATGGGATTGCTCATGGCAGCAAGCTCTAAGCCTAGCAGTGAGTATTTGCAAGTTCAGGCCTTAGGTTTACAATGCCAGGAGGTGGAAGTAGCTCACCAGCCAGTTCTTAGGAGTCTTTTAAGATTGTTTTTAAATGGCTAACTTACTTCTGGATCAATCTTCTGTGGGGGCTTCTGAGCAGGAAACACTCAACAGTACCTGGGCTCAAACCTCTGTGGTCTTTTCTTTGAGTTACTAGCTGGCAATTATTGTCTTTAATTTTTTAAGACAAGGATAAAAAGGCAAATTCAAAACATAATCTGTCTTCCATTATTTGGTATAACAGGGTACACTCAAGGGCAGTGCTGTGGAAACACCACCCAAAACTGCAGAGAAAAATACACCAACAGCTATTTCGAAACAAAAGGAACAATGCCTTGTGCCATGTGATATTCAAGCTAAAATGTTACGAGGAGAAAAACATTACATGTGCAGTATGTATTCATTAAGAAAAGCCTTTGGGTCAGCAACAAACTCACCTATGCTCTATGTACCTATAGCAACCTATATTTACTTTGATTCTTCCCAGGCACATGGGCCAGCACTACACCTAGCTACTCAGTTTGAGCACCATGCAGAAGATTTACTGATGGGCATAAAAGGGCTGAGACAGTGGTTATCCTTTGTGCAGATACCCAGGTGGAAGAGGACTCCTTGTGCTCTCTCCCCTGCCTTGTCAAACCCCTCAAAGCCTGCTGCAATCTGCCATAGAATATTCTAACAAGTTGCTTATCTTTTCTGTGTCTCTTTTAACATGCATTATTAATCTTCTGTCTGTCTTACATTTAGGTCTATTGACATGTGAGCAAAGCCCAGAAGCATGAGTGTTGGTAGATGAGCAAAAGATTTGAAGCTGCGGTGACAGAAAACCTTAGATATCTTTCTGTCTTTTATTTGCATTTGTATTTCTAAGGTATCATTCACATTGGTACCTACGTATGCTGTAAGAGGCTGAGATTCATCCTTGTGCAGAGAGCCTTTCTGAGGGGACAGATCTGCAGAATCAGCACAGCTCCACTGAAGTCAATTGGGCTATGCCAATTCATGTCTCCTAAGGGCCTAGTCCAGAGTCTATGCACCACTTAGGTCTCACTTAAGTCCTCTAAAATAAGACATCTTTGGTGTTCACTTAAACTTCATAAAATAAGCATGAAGTTTGTGCAGCTTAAAATGGTTCTACAGTTTTAATATGATAGTGGGTGACAATATCTCTTTTTTAGGAAATTTGCAGAACTCTCTTGTTGAATATACAAGAAGTACAAAAAAACTGGTAAGAAATATGATGGATGACCAGCAATCTTCTTTGGATTATCTTTCTAATCAGGTATTAATTTTTATTTATAATATTAAATTTATTTTCACTTAGGACACACATTAATAGTTATTGTGTTACTGTGGTAAATCTAAATATTTATGGCATGTAAAATACTGCCATTCTTCTTTGATAGTATCTAAGCCCAAGTCCCATTGAAGTCCTTTGAAAATTTTCTCTTGACTTAAGTGGCAGTTGGATTAAGCCCTAAATGATTGCTCAAATACAAGGCAGTGGAAAATCAGGCACTCAGCATGGCCTATGGATATGTAAAGTGTGCATCACCATGCATCATAGAAATTAACTACAGAACATCTATATAAGGGAAGAAGCAAGTCATAAGACTTCAAATCTCAGTGCTCCAGTCTAAGTGTATTTAAACTCTTGTTTACTTCTGAATTTACAGGTGAATGAACTTATGAACAGGGTCCTTCTTTTGAATGCAGAAGTTTTGAGAAAACATTTGGATCCACTTCCTTACAAAGCAGTTCAGTCTCATGGTAAGTATTTTTCTTATCTAACCTTTATATCTTTTCTCTTTATCTTTATAAGTGTCCTGATAAGGAAATGAGAAAAGCAAAGTCAAAAAGATATGAGATTTACAGGGCTGGTGCAATCCATTAGTTGACCTAGGCGGTCTCTTAGGGCGCTAACATTTGAGGGGCAGCAGCCGCCCTGATCGTCGTCGGTATTTCTGGGGTGGGACCTTCTGCCACCTCTGTCGGGGGTGCCATTTTGTGGGGGGGATCTTCCGCCGCCTAGGGCGCCAAAAAACTGGCAACGCTCCTGGGGATTTATAATAGCTACTCGAAGTGATTTGTACTGCATAAGCTTTGGAAAACTTATGAACTGTTTTAAAATCTTAATTTTGCAAAAGTACTTTGGATTCTTTTTAAAGAAAACTTATGCCAGATGGATGATATTTGTGGAAAATATCAGATTTGCTGTCACACAGGTGCTGAGTCCCTTCTGAATTGGGGATGCAGGGTTGTTCAGCACCTTGCAAAATCCTGCTTCCTTATTCACACTGGGAGAATTTCATGCCTGTGCATCTGATAAAACACAAGACCTGTGTTACACTTAAGCCCTCCTTGTTCTAATGCTTCCAAGGAGAGGAATTTCACCTCTAAGCAGTCCCATTGGGCTCTATGAGGCCGCTCACTTGAGTAAGTCAAGCAGGATTTGTCCTAATACTTTTAAGCAAAATATTTTTGATATATGGTATGATTTAAAGGATTTTTAAACTGTAAATCTAAATCTTTACAAGAGGGAGTCAGCAATTGCTTTATATAAAGGGATTTATCTTGCAGCCATTACTCAGGCAAAGCTTCCATTGACTCAATATGATCTTTGCCTGAGTAAGGTTTGCAGGATCAGATCCATGGTGTGTAATCTTCTATGCAGTGCTAGTTATGGTTAGAAAGATCAACTGCACCTAATGCTTTTTTTGTGTGTGGAAAGTTCCTTTTTCTCTATTCTCTGCCTATTTCTGACCTTACCACATTCCAGAGAATTCACATTTTCAAAATAAATCTCTGATTAAAGATAATTTTATAATTTACTTGACAATAAAATTTAATTTGAGATCATTCATACATTTACATCTAAGTGCTTTCCTTTTGTTGCAATCTGTATTTGTTATTGCAATGTTTAACCTACATTATATTAAATAATTTTGTTCTCTAGGACTGGATTGCACTGATATTAAAGACACTATAGGTTCAGTTGCAAAAACTCCCAGCGGTCTGTACATAATCCATCCAGAAGGATCAAATTACCCTTATGAGGTAATAAAATTATCTCACATAGTGGACAGACTTTACTTGAAAATATGTTTAATAATTTTAAAGTATTTTCCTTGGATATTTCTCATTGTGTGAATAAGAATTTATATTAAGAGCCATCTAAGTGGCTCTGCCATAATTACAATTTTGAAATCTTTCCCAGTTCTTGCAAAGAAATATAATCTCAGATACAGAGCCATATTCTCTCTTTTCAGATACAGTGAAACCACCTGGAAGAAAACTTACTATCTCAGGTACTTTATATGGCCCCATCAGGAAAATAGCCAAGTGCTTTATAACATCCCTTGTATGCAATGTTGTTGTAGCTGTGCCAGTCCCAGGATATTAGAGAGACAAGGTGGATGAGGTAATATCTTTTAATGAACCAACTTCTGTTGGTGAGAGAGAGACAAGCTTTTGAGTTGATACAGCACTCTCTTACCAACAGATGTTGGTCCAATAAAAGTTATTTCCTCACCCACTTTGTCACCCCCATAATGCACCTTTCGGTGGGGGAAGTGCAATTCTCCCTATTTTACGGGGGGGGAACTGAGGCACAGAAATGCTAAGTGACTTGCCTAAGGTTTCTCAGAAATCTATGGTGGAGCAGAACCTGATCTTGAACATTCTAGGCTAGTGCCACTAACCAATGAATCATCCTTCTCTATAAAAACTCCACTTCATTCAGTGAGTGGAAAAGCCCTTGCTTTTTTGCTCTCCTCTCATGAATGTGAATAAAAGGGCCATGGAAGGGTCATGGAGCATGACTAGACAATGGCACACACCTGCACAAAGACTAAGGAACTGAAAGAAATTCTGTCTCCACACCCAGAAATGTCTGGGTATTTTCTTGTAATCCTTATTCCCTCTATTAGTTTCTCAAAACTGACAGAGATACTGTTTTGCAACATGGACACTGGGTTCCTCACTGTGGCTGCATAATCTTTGCTTATCTAAGGGCAGGGTACAGGAGTAGAGAAAGAGTTAATGCTGCATTAAGCTATGTGGCCTTCTGCTAGAAAATATAGGGCTTCTTTCCTTGGGAGCATATAGGCTGCGATTTCTTAGCTGTACTGTCCTTCCCCCTCAGCAATTTGAATTTTAAAACCCTCATCAGTACCTTGAAGCCTATGTATAGTTGGATATGCCACGCAAACAGCTGTCCCTTCCACCCAATTCACATGTTTCCACACTTTGCTCTCCTCCGTGTCAGCGGGGGAGGTAGTGGGTGAGAAGGATAATGATCTTAGTTCTGATTCTGACCTCAAAGTCTGGGTAAAATTGGAACTATTCATGCCTTCTCCAAAATCAGGTGTTTACTGTAGGAGATCTAACTATTACCTCTCAGTGAGAAAAGAGATTGCTCAGTCCATTTTCTGTAACTTTTGGCTTCAAGTGGTTAAATTATGACCTGTTTCAGAGCACAGTGCAAACACTTCTGAAATGAAAAAGTTCTTTTCACTTCAAAAGCATTTTTGACATTTTTCTACATTTTGCGCTTACTGCCAATATCTGAAGACGTGGGAGACATCAAGTTAGTGGGGAGATTCCTTAAAATACTGACAGAGTAGAAGACAAAGGGAAAAATAGTCATAAATTAATTATAACCATAAAGGAACAATAAATAATGAGAACAAAACCTCCACTTACAGAAAGGTATCTCATTTTGTGTCTAATAGATGTCACACAGATCTGAATGCAATCATGCTGACAGGATCTCCCTGAGAATGTCCAAAAGTATGTGTGTGTGTTTAATTAAAGAATGATATTAAAGGGAAAATATTTTAATGTAAAACCACAGACGTGATAAGGCATAAAAAGAGCAAAAGACAAACACACGTGTTTGTAATTGAAGTTTAAAACATAGTAGAACAAAAGTCTCAAGAATTAAGACATAAACATGTAGACAAAATAACTCATAATTCATTTCTAAGGCACTCAGAGTTAAGAGCTGTGGAAGGCTTGTAAAACATAACTAAATGAAAAAATTACAAAAAAGACAGTATGTCCCAGTAAAAAAAACAAACAACCAAAGCCAGCATAAAAGTATTAATTTCAGTAACCAACTGTCCAACAAAGTAAACAAAAAGCCCCTCAAACGAAAAGGAACTAAAATAAAAACAAAATATCTTTAGCCTTGTCACAGTTTTTGGGGTGACTGTACTTCGTTTCCCTCCTGTGGTCTGCTCTAGAAATGCCATTAAGCTCTCAGGCCATCACCTCTCTATGGGTAGAGAATTGTATCCTTCTTTCTTCAGAAGGGGGTTTTTAGGCTGCCCTTGTAGCTCATTGTGATTCTCCCAGCAAGTAGGTCTGACTTGCTCTAGCCCCTGCATTGTTCTTTCTTTCCACAGGTTAGGGCCAGCTCAAAGCATCCAGAAAGTTGACTTACTCAGCTGCCTGAGGATTCAGGAATCCCCAGGTTGTAGAGATTCAGCATAGTGAGCTCTATGCTATCCCCCTCCTGGCTCTGGGCATAAGGGACATTTCCAGAGGAAAGAGGGCCTGGAAAGAGTGCTGAAGTGTTCCTGCAGTCCCTGGTTGCAGGAAAAGCCACTTGGGGACATAAGCAACTGGGTGCAGCAGAGTGCAGCCCCTGGGCTGCTGTAACTTGTGCTGAGGTCCAAACTGGCTCCTATCCAGACTCAGGCTCTGGGAGTGGCAAAGGTGACCAATGTCACAACTCCTCTCCTTTGCTTTGTTGTATGCTGCTGTGGCACAGCTAAGGATCTGGCTCCTAAACTTTCTGCTGCTTTCACTCAGCAGAACATGGAGACAATTTACTAAACTCGCTCCAGGATTCCTTTCTTTACTTATATTATTATCAATTACTGAGCAACAACAGTGTACTCAGTACTTACCCCTGTTGTCATGATTACTCCCACTGACTTACAGCTCTAAGGAGTTCAGCTCCATTAGTGTTAGTAACATTTGGAGCCTAGAGATAAATAGGTCACTGTCTGCAACCGCCATTTTAAGCCCTGTGATGATTAGACCCCCTTTGAACAAGTTTAGGTGACGCGGTGTCTAAAATGGTGCACATTGTTCTGCACAAGGGCTTCTAATGTTGATAACACCTGTGCAGCTGAACTAGCATTAGCTATGGTGGGAAATATTTGAAAAATGTCTTTAGTGTACACAAGCCCTGGCAATGGGTGAGTATGCCAATATTTGAGTCAGGTTATATTGGGGTTCAAAAGGTTTTGAACGTCAGGAGAAAGTGAAGCACATGATGTGATATTCCCTATTGGGGAATGTGATCTCGCATGCATTGACTCTATCTCTAACACACCCTACAGCATAAATTTGATAAGGTACAAATCCAGCAAAGAACTTTAAGCATGCGAGTAGTCCCATTGAATGCCTATGTTAAGCATGTACTTAAGTGCTTGATTGGATCAGGATCTATTTCATGCAGAGTTTTCCATACCACTAGGGTGAATTAGTGTGATTCTGATATGTCTGAAAAGAAGCTCTTTCTTTATTTCCTATACCTGGTGAGTCCTTCACTTAGGAGTCTGTGTTTCCCATGCATAACAAACAATACTGGAAAGGAAAAAAAAATCTGAGATAAGAGGTTGTTTGGAAAACTAAATTAAGAGGATCAGTAGGAAGCAATGGAGGAAAATGCACAAAATGGTGATGAAATATTTGTCACCTTTAATGTCTTTTTTCCAATTTTGTTCTGCTGAAGTAGAAATGTAATACTGAATATTCTTGTACATATATATAATTTTGAACATTATTAATATATACCCACTGCAAATGTTTCCAATTCAAACGGAGACAAATACAAACATAGTATAATGTTTATTGGTGTATGTGTCTGTGTCTACACACATACTTCCCCCAACACATCTGATAATATATTTATTCATACATATACGTAAGGTGGTTCCACTAGTTCAGTAATTCTCCAATCAATTAACAGGCAATATAGAAATATCTTGTAATATTATTGATTCCAGTCATTTATCTTAAAATATTTTTGCTGATACATTTTAAAGGGATGTTATTTTGGAAAATTTCCTGGTTTTTAAAAGTTATTTTCCATGTTGCAGCTGCATCAGTAAGTGGTTCATCAGAGGATATTCACTAGCCATTCACATTTCTGTTTTAGGTTTTGTGTGATATGGATTTTAAAGGAGGTGGATGGACTGTGATTCAGAAAAGAACCGACGGGATAATTGACTTCCAAAGAAACTGGTCAGAATACCTGGATGGATTTGGAGATCTTTCAGGTACTAATTTAATATGTTCAAGAGATAAATATTCTAAACTTTCCAGATTCTAAGCAGGGCCTGCTCTAGCCGTTTCGCCGCCCCAAGCACGGCGGCACGCCGCGGGGGGTGCTCTGCCGCTCGCCGGTCCTGCGGCTCCGGTGAACCTCCCGCAGGCATCCCTGCGGATGCTCCACCGAAGCCATGGGACCAGCGGACCCTCCGCAGGGATGCCTACGAGAGGTCCACCAGAGCCATCTGCCGTCTTTCTGGCAACCAGCAGAGCGCCCCCCGCAGCATTCCACCCCAAGCACGCGCTTGGCGCGCTGGGGCCTGGAGCCGGCCCTGATTCTAACTAAAGTATATTTTCTATTGTAAAAAAGGGCTTTGGACCCAATCATGATGTCCTAATGCTGGCGACACTCCTATGACAGGTCCCCCCGGGGTGCGACCTGGAACTGGAGTACCACTGAATGCTCTGTCTCACCAGCCTGAGTGCCCTCTCACACTGTGCTGCTGGGACAAGCTGCAGACTGTGCTGAGTCCTGCACTCACACGAACTTTTACACAGGCAGGGACCAACGAAGCTGCAGTTACATGAAGGCTTCTTCCCAGCTCCACAGCCTAGGACACCAAAGCTGTATTGTCTTACCCTGTTCAAAAGCCTGATCAGTTTACATTTATTACCCAGTTCTCCCCTCCCTCAATGTGGAGAGGAATGTGTACAAGCCTTTATTAACTGAGCTGAGATTTTCCCCCAAGCACTTCACTCAAACCACACTGTTTTTAGGTAAAATATAAATAGATTTATTAAGTATAGAAAGATAGATTTTAAGTGATTGTAAGTGATAAGTGTACAGATCAAAGAAGATGACCTAGGAAATAAACAAAAACACAATCTAAATTATCTAAACTGGATAGGATTTGAATCAAGCAGTGTCTCACCCTGTTAGATAGTACAAACAGCCCACCAAGTTTCCTTACAGAGGCAGGCTTCCTTCCTTCCTTCCTGGGGCCTCCCTTTCCCAGTTCAGTCTTTGTTCCTGAGGTCTTTTCAGGTGCTGTGTTGTAAGAGGAGTGAAGCCAATTCATGATATCACTTCTCTCTTTTATATATTCTTCCAACTTGCTGGAAAGATCCTTTGCTGTGACATATGTCAAATAGTCTGCCTTGGGTATGTGCTATCTCTGAGAAGTTTGTATTGTATGCCAGTGGCAGATTTAGAGTTAGTGGGGCCCTGTGCGCAGCTTCATTTTCACCCCTCTTCTCCCCAGGACCCAGTCTATATGGTTTTATAAAAATATGCTAATGAGTGAATATAATGTAACTGGAATATGCTTCGTGCAAAAGGTCTCTTGTAAGGTATCATTACAAAGCTTATAATCTACTAAGTGTGATCGTCCTATATGTATAAATGTACCACTCTTGTATCTGAAACTAGAAATATGAAATATAACTCTGAGGGCCTATTGTAATTATGCAAAGTGTGGGCCATTAATGGTGGTTTGGAATTTTGATGACTCCCTTTAACCAGGATAATTGTCTGCAGATGGGTGTGTTTTACCTGTAAGTTTTCCTGTATATGTGTGTGCTGGTAAGTGGGCAATGAAGGCTTGCAGTGACATGTGATCATGTCACCTGATCTGGAATTCATCTTTAATCTGATGTCTTTCCATTGAGAAGGAGGGGGTGGGTACCCAGAGAGGATTCCTACCTTATGCAAAAGATATATAAAGGGGTGGAAAAGAACAAGATGAGGGGAGGAGTCATCATGAAGAATCCCCTAGCTACCACCTGAGCTGGAACAAGAGCTGTACCAAGAGAAAGAATTGTGCCCAGGCCTGGAAGGTGTCCAGTCTGAGGAAAAAACTTACTGAAGCATCTCTGAGGGTGAGATTATCTGTATTCAGTTTGATTAGACATAGATTTGTGCATTTTATTTTATTTTGCTCAGTGACTTACTTTGTTCTGTCTGTTACTACTTGGAACCACTTAAATCCTACTTTCTGTATTTAATAAAATCATTTTTTTCTTATTAATTAACTCAAAGTATGTATTAATACCTGGGGGAGCAAACAGCCATGCATATCTCTCTATCAGTGTTATAGAAGGTGAACAATTTATGAGTTTACCCTGTGTAAGCTTTATATAGGCTAAAACAGATTTATTTGGTTTAGACCCCATTGGGAGTTGGGCATCTGAGTGTTAAAGACAAGAACACTTCTGTGAGCTACTTTCAGGTAAACCTGCAGCTCTGGGGCAGGTAATTCAGACCCTGGGTCTGTGCTGGAGCAGACAGGAGTCTCTGGCTCAGCAAGACAGGGTGCTGGAGTCCCGAGCTGGCAGGGAAAGCAGGGGTAGAAGTAGTCTGGGCACATCAGGTGTCAGCTCCCAGGCGGTTTCTGTGATCCAGCCCATCACAAGTCTCCCTTGGGTATGTACTATCTCTGAGAGATTTGTATTGTATGCCAGTAGCAGATTTACAGTTAGTGGGGCCCTGTGCGCAGCTTCAGTTTTCGCCCCCCCTTCCCTCCAGGACCCAGCCAAGAAAAAGAACATTCTCTCTTATCTCCTCACCCCGTTTTTCATTCTTTTTTCCTTCATCTTCCTCCTATATTATAAGTAATAGGAAGTAAATGAAAATAAGTGAGGTACCTTGATTGTTTTTGTAGTCTAACTTTTTTTCCACAGACCACTTGGAAATTGCCGAGAGTCTCGGCGGACCACTTAATGATCCTTCTAAATGTTGTTTGTACCGTTAGCTAACTATTGTAAAGTGCTTTGGGTAAGAGCGCTTTATAAAAAAAAACTTAATAACCTTTCCTCACTCCATCTGAATGGAGTTCTCGGACCACAGTTTGAGAACTTCTGGTCTATATGAAATCTTGTATTTGCATTATGCTAATTTGAAAAATGGGTAAAAATAAAAAGTATAGATGATGCATGAACGGAAAAATAAAAGTTAACTCCCTCTGAAGAAATTTTCAATTTGAAAAAAAAAATCGGATAGCTTTTTTTCTACACTTCTTCTTTACAAAATTGTCAGTTAAGTCACTGTAAGTAATATTTTGTAAAGACGCACTTGCAATTGTCAATATTGCCAAACTTGTCAAATGTTCCTATCTCATCGTATTTTGCAAATAATTGTTAACTCTTTCAATACAGAAAAAGAATGTTCACTAGAAGAATTTGTGACTGATATTTTTAAAAATATTTTCATAAAGGCTTCTATATTTGGAAAGGTTGTCTGCAAACCATCATGTTCAAGTCTGTACAAATCAACTGGTGATCTCAAAGCACAGACCTCATCATTTTCTATAAAATGAATTAAATGTTTCACTTCATCTTCAAAAAGATTTGTGTCTATGTCCTCTGGGTAGAATTCACTTAATTTCTTACTGTAGTGGCTTTTAGCATTTTCATTCCTACTTCAAAAAACATGCAAAATAAATCAACAATTTTCTTTAGAGATTCACTTCTACTCTCAATTGTACTATTATTGTGTCACAAATAACATTGACATCTCAACAATGGTCTTTTCTTTTCCTTCTAAATTGATTTAATTGTCTCTAGTTTCATCAAAAAATAACTTCCTGGTTTTTTTACGCTTCTCGTCAGACATATCAGAGGAACTTATATTTTCTGTTAATGTTAGTGCTTCTGCTTCCACCGAGCTATAGTCATTTCGAACTTCCATGACAAAACTTTTAACTGAGGCTAACAATTGTGCAGCATTCAGTAAATTTGTATCAAACTTTTGCAGGAATTTTCTGACAGCATTTATTCTTTGAAGTAAACGATTCCACAAAAGAGTGAAAACAACATTATACTTTTCAAACTATATTGCTGAGGATTTTGCTTCAGTTTCTGAATGCGTTTTTTCAGAATTTAATGTGATTATGTCTAATAAGGTTTTCTTTATATCATCATAGCTCATTTTCAAAGCCAAACCAGCATTTGCATGAGCAGACCACCTGGTGTCACAATTTCTTTTGACTGTCAAATGTTTTCCATTTGCCTGCTCCAAGCGTAATTGTATCATACTCCACCAATGCGTGGAAACTGAAAAAAAGGCATACATATTTTGAACAAAGTCAAAAAAATGTGAAGCTCTCTCACAAGATTTGGCTGCAGCGTTGCAGATTAAATTTAACAAATGGCTGGAAAATAGTATGAATAAAGCACAGGGGCTTGCATTGTTCAGTCTTGCTTGTAGACCTGAATATTTTCCTGCCATATTTGTGGCACAACAGTTTTTGATGTCCAAACCTAAATTTGCAATGATTTCCAAAACCGTTGTCTCTAGACATTCAGAAGTGTGGGATTTTAGCAGGACAAAACAAAGAAATTGCTCTACAATTTCACCATTGGCGGTCACATATCTTAAAATTAATGTTAATTGGGCTACATGACTCACATCTGGTGTTGAATCGACTATTATGGAATAGTATTTGGCATCCTTTACTTTATCAGTGAATTGGTTTCTGAGCCGCTCTTCTATTGTAGTGATGAATTCATTGTAGGTTTGATGTGTTAAAAAGTTGGATTTCCCTAAGCCACAAAACTGATAATTTTTGTAATGTTCTTTGAGAAAATCATCAAATTCACTAAGATATTCAAGGCAGGTTAAAAAATTACCTTTTCGATTTGACAATGATGACTCATCATGTCCTCTTAGAGATAGTCCCAAAGAAGACAGCAGAGTGATCATGGCAACAACACGTCTCAGCACTTTCCTCCAATAAGAAAACTCCTTTTCATACTCTACCGATAACAAAGAATCAATTCTTCCAGATAATTTACACCTTTGAACGAATTTACATACAGCATTAATATGAGCTTTGGGAGTTTCATGATCAGCAATATGTCTTACAATGTTTCTCCAAGTAGAGTGCCCATTGATGAATGTTTGCTTTCCTTTACTATGGTCAGGGAATAATCTGCAAACATAATGGTAGACTGCCTTAACGGTTTCAAAAAAAAAAAAATCAACCAATTTCTCAGTTCTGTCATCCCATTTTTCTTCATCCTCAGAAAATGGGACTCATGAAGACCTCTAATTGCTTTCGACCTCCAACCTTATACTCTTTTCTCAAATTTTCTATATTATCTACATTTTTCAGTTTATTTTCTAAGAAATATTCTATCAGTGAAACAGATTTTGGCCATAATGCAATGTCTTCAGGGTAGGTTTCTTCCCTTACTTTGACAAAATTACCAATATATTGTAGTTCCATTGTCACTTCAGAGTCCACTTGTTCAACTTTTGCAGTCATCGTGGTATCCCCACAACTTGGCAAGTGATCATATAGTTCAGATGTTTCCTCACCCATACTTTTTGATGAATGTCCACTATTCAATACTTGAAGCTTTTTAAAATAAGATGATGAACTGTCACTTAGCTTAGTCTTCTTGCATTGCCTTCATTTTTTTGCGTTTTAGAGTGCCAGACTCATAGTGTCACTTCATTATTTCTAAAAAAACTGACCACAGTTTTAGGCCGATTAAAAATGTCTGAAAGAGCCAGGGCTTAGCCATGAGTGGGCCTGGGTGGGCCTTGGACCACCCAATTAGGTTTAATGCCAGTGGCACTGGAACATTTTTAATAGTGGGGGTGCTGAAAGCCAGACCTCTGTCCACCCCAGGCGTGGGTCCAGACCTGGGCACGGGCTGTGGGGTGGCAGTAGAGCCCGCAGAGCCCTGGGTGTGGGGTGGCAGCTGGGACCCTGGGTGCCCTGGAGGCATGAGTGGAGCCACCATGGGACTGGAGAAGGAGACACCAAGATCTTCATGGCCAAGGACAGCTTCAGGCACATGGCGGCCCCGCGCTGGCTGGTCCAGAGAAGCAGGAAGAGATGCACTTAGGCTGAAGACCCATCTGAAGATGAGGAGGGGGGATATGGCTCCATGAGCGGCCACCTCGCTGCCTCCGCACACTGATCTCTACTCGCCTCCTCCGGCTGCTGTGTCCTTGCAAAGCAGACAGCTGTGATCCCCCTTAGCTGTGACAGCTGTGCTGCAGCCCCAGTGGCTGGGCTTGGGTCCTACCTCTCTCCCCAGGAGCCCAGGTGGTTCTGGGCTCCTAACGATATGTTTTAACACAAGTGGCATGGGGCGGCAGCCGGGACCCCGGGTGTGGGGTGGCAGCAGAGCCCTGCATGAAATGTGGGGGTGCTACAGCATCGCCCACATCCCTTGTTCCCGCACCTATGTTTTGGGGCCCCCTGTCATTGGGGGCCCCGTGCCACAGCATGGTATGTTTCGGGGTAAATCCGCTCCTGTTTTACACAGGTCCTGAGGTAATCCTTGTGAGTGTTTGTATTCTCCTCAATAAGACAGCCGTGTTGTTTGGCCTTTTTATTGTTGTACCTGAAAGGCTGCTTGTGGGTGTTCCCAACCTCACAACTTAACAGGATATTAATGTTCAACAGATTAAGACTTTTAAAATGATACCTCACAAGGCATACTTTGTATAAAACATATCACAATTATGTATTAATATGGTGAATTTGGGGTGCAGAGTGTCTCTTTGGGCACACTCTGTCACAACTCCCACTGAATTCCATGGGATTTTTAGCTGCACAAGGGCTGGAGGATCAAGTGTATTTTCCCCCCATTCATTTCATACTTAAAAAGGCTCTACTCTTTTTGCTTGTACTCCAGTTTTTTTCTTCTGAAGCAGAGCCCAGGTCCTGTAAAATTTCATTCAATAGCTGCAAGTTTCTGAAAGTTGTGAGCAAATGAAAAGATCAGAAAATGAAAAGTTCTGTGTAAGGACAGCGCCTCCTTCAGAGGAGTACCAGGGCTTGTTCAAGGAAGGAAAGCTTGCAATTTTTCAGCTTCATAAACAACCACAACCCATGCTGGGCAAGCTTTCTTGATCTGAGGCTCATAAATGCATCACACCTCAAACATGTTCTTATCAAGAGGGTTTGAGATTTGATGTGGCTTTAATTAGCAACGTTACTGTTAAGATTGACACTGGATTATGTGTGGCCAAGCAGACAATCCACCCAATTTTTTGTACACCTGCAGTATATACTGCAATTTAGTTCTCGTTTCTGTATATATGTCACTGAGGTCATATCTACACTACTGGCTAAATTGGCACTGCTGCGATCGATGCAGCAGTGTCAATTTAGCGGGTCTGGTGAAGACACACTAAGTTGATGTGAGAGCACTCTCCTGTTGATGTCGGCTTCTGCCTCTCGGGGAGGTAGAGTACAATGTCGATGGGAGAGTGTCTGAACTTGCGTAAATTAGATCAACTCACAGCGTTAATGTAGACCAGCCCTTAGTAAGGACATGTGTACAGGAGAATCCAGTTCATAGATTTTCACAATGAACTAGAGAACCTTCTCTTCCTTCCTAAGCCTTTTAAGTAAGCATGTTCCTTTCAACCAGCACAATATTCATTACTTTTGGTTTAGGAAGGGAAATAGAGTAGGGAAAATGGAAAAGATAATTTTGCTTCTATAGATATTTTTTACAAAGTTCATGTGATTTATATTATATTTTTTTCACAGGGGACTTTTGGCTTGGACTGAGGAAAGTTTTTCATATAGTAAATCAGAAAAGAACAAACTTTATGCTTTATGTGAGTTTGGAATCTGAAGAAGACACATATGCCTATGCATCTTATGACAACTTTTGGCTAGAGGATGAAATGTGTTCCTTTAAAATCCATTTAGGGCATTATTCAGGAACCGCTGGTAAGACCACGCTCTTAAATATTAAAATAAGTCTGTTTAAAAAAGGTGGAGATGATGAAATATTTAGTTAGGATAATATGAAAAATGTCCATTTCTAATTTGTATTTTTCTATAACATAAATTATTTCTGTGCATGATGAATTTTAAAGTTGTGGAAGTGAGTGACTATTAATGCTATGGTGATTGGTTGGATTAAGGTTTATTTTTTGTTTAGGCATAATCCCCCCCATCCCACCCCAAGAAGGAATTTGAGTAAATTCAAGTTAAGTGTGAGATATATTAAGCAATAAGGGTCTGATTCTTTAGCTGCTCGGGGCCTGATCTAAAGCCTACTAAAGTCAATAAGAGTCTTTCAGATGTTAGTAACGTTGTTTAATGGACTACTGGAAGATGCTTCGATGCCATGCTGATGAGGGTGAAAACAGAAACTGAACAGAATAAATGAAGCCCAGAGTGTTCAGAACTTCCATTGATATCACTGGCAGTTCTGTAAATGTAGTGGATCAAATCACAGTTTAAGTACTTGTATCGAAGAAGAGTTTAGGCCATTCCAAATGGGTAAAGGTATTTCAATTTTTTATTATTGAGCCTACAGTACACTTCATCTCATTTCAGCCCTTTTTTTTTCCTATCACGTTTATTAAAATGTATCAGTATTTTTCCAAAACTATACTAATGGTTGCTCACTTCTCTTCACACGTTGTCTCTCTTGGTAGCACGCAGTAGACAGTCCTTTGTCTTATTTAACCTGATGTACTTCTTTGTGGGAAGTAGTATTTCCTGGTTAAAGTACAGGACTGGTAGTCAAGAACTCCTGTGTTATAATGAACATAGTTTACAGACTGCCTCTCTCTCAGGGGCCTGAGCCACTCACAATGGACCAGATTTCAAAAGTGACCTCATATTTTAGATTCCAACTTGAAACAGCTCATCTGGAGCTGTGGTTGCTCAGCACCTCTGAAAACCACGCCTTAGGTGTCTAAAAATGGGCAATCAAAATTAGAGGCCACCATTGAAAATCTGAATCACAACCTCTCTTTTTTTTGTTTCCCCATCTTTTGTTTCTATTTTTGGGGACAGAAAGCTCTAGATTACATGCATGCTAAGTACTTATTGTTAGAAAGCCACATTAAAGCCATGATCTGTTCTGACTCTTTTCAAATTCTCCTGCACTTCTCAGTATTCCTCCTGGTTTCAGTAATAACTATTCCTTTCTCTCCCTCTCTCTCCAGCACATAATTCTACCTCTCCACCTCTCTCACACACACAGTTGTGATGTCATGCCACAACGCATCACCCTGGATGTTTGAAGAAATGCAGCTTTCCAACAAAAGAGGATAAAAAAATGCAATTTATGCATTAATTAGAGGGCTTTGGTTTTGTACAAAAAATAATTGTCTTAACATTTATGGCAGTTTTTTCCTGGTCTGTTTCACTCAGGTGATGCATTTCGAGGATACAGAAAGGAAGATAACCAGAATGCAATGCCCTTCAGCACTTTTGATGTAGATAATGATGGATGCAACCCGGTATGCTCTATCCAAGAGCAGCCCGTGAAGAGCTGCAGTAATTTCAGCGATAATACTGGCTGGTGGTTCAATCAGTGTGGCCTTGCAAATCTCAATGGTGTTCATCGTTTCACAGGAAAGTTTCTTGCAACAGGGATTCATTGGGATACATGGGCAAAGAATAATAAGCCAATCAGAATTAAATCAGTTTCAATGAAAATTAGAAGAACCTATAATCTGTATTTCAAATAGTAGCCTATTAACATAGAATTATATCTCTTCTAGCAATTATACTGGTTGATATATTAGCATAATCTTAAAGCCTCTCACTTGTAGTTAAATAATCCAGTCTTACGAATTATGTTAACTATTTACATACAGTACTACTTTGTTAACTGCACTTTTCAGCACCACTTAATCAATTTTATTTCCTTTATGAAATTATGCCTGATGATATTATACTACCATATGTCAGTATAGCTCATGGGTTAGCAACCTCACCTCTGAATGAGAAGGTCCTATGTGTAATATATATCATATGAGCACAAGGCTTTTCACATTCATTAATCTCTATTCAGCTACCTCTTATGAAATTCTCAGAACTGGTGGCAGCATTTTAACACACACATCTTTGCATTTTACATTTTTTTCAAATAATAAAGTGACAGTAATGCTGACTTTTGAAATTAGTTTCTCTGCATATCTGAGTTGCCAAGAAACAATCAGAAAAAAAATCTATCATCAGTAAAATGCAGCAAAACACATGTATGTCATTAAGATAATTTAGAAAAATACATTTCCTTTATCTGGCATAAACTTCCAGACTCCTGCAATCCTTACTTAAGCAAGACACTCACGGATTTCAATAGAAATCCCATTAGAGTAGGGCCAGCATGGTCAAGGATACTTTCAGATCTGATTTATAAACTAGTTAGCCATGCACTTCCATGCCCCAAAACTATAGCTCTATTTTGCACTCAAAAATGCATGGCTGATTTCTTTAACAAGTGAATCCTTAATATGTAAAACAGATGTAGGGCTTTCTAATGGCCTAAATTATGAATTCACTAAAAATGAATGCATGCACAACATGCCTGATCACCAACAGAACTTGTAGAAATTTCAAAATGTCTTTGAAATTGTAATTTTTGGAACTATGGACCTGATCTTGCATCTCTCACTCTACAGAAGTGCCTATTATATTAAGTAATTTGGATTGTTTGTATTTTTTTCTGTCAGTAAAAATGCAGGGCTATCAATAAAAATATGAATATTGTCAGAGAAATTGTTGTTTCAGAGTCTGGCATCCTTGTTGCACAAAGTATTTGTCCCTGTTTCGTCCGTCTTTTGCTTCAGTTTTAATCAGAAGTAACTATTGTAAGCAATGTTGTAAACCTAAAAAGGGTGTCTATGGGCCACATTTTCCACAACCTTGCACCCTGGTTATCATTTACATCTGTAAAAAGTGAGTGTGAAACATGATCAGTTCAGAAAGGTCATGTTTTATACCTTCTTTCCGCAGATGTAGATAACTACACAAAGGACAAGGCAGTGAGAAATCAGGCCCTGTAGGTGTAGAGCGCCACATCTAAATGCCAGTCATCTTCAATACATTTTTAATCCAAACCTTACAGTGGATTCTGATCTCAATTACACTAGTCACCTGTCCCACTATATAAACACAGAACTGAAAGACAAGTGACAACAGGTGTAGACAGACAGATGGAGGAACGTAAGAATCAATGAGACAATACTGGTCAGCACACCAGCTGTCTAACTGGTGTCAAGTTTTTTGTAGACAACATGGCAAAAGACAGGTTCGAGGAATGATTTGAAGTGGGGCAATGAGTTGACTTTGCAAATATTTACAGGGAGCTCCTCCCAAGTGCAAGTGGCTTGCAAGGTGCTTGTTTGAAACTGTAACAAGTGGGTGATGAAGGCTGGCATCTTTGGGCAGGGTGGAGGTGGGTGTTAACTTTCATAGATGAATAGAATTTAAGGCCAGAAGTGACCATTGGATCATCTAGTCTGACTGTGTGACCCAAGCCACTACATTTCATCCAGTTACTCCAATATTGAACCCAATAGCTTATGTTTGATTAAAGCATAATTTGTGTTTTTGCTAAAGCGTCTTCCAGAAAGGCATCCAGTCTTGATCTGAAGACCTCAAGAGATGGAGAATCCACCAGTTCCCTTGGTAATTTGTTTTGATGGTTAACCAGCCTCATTTTAAAAATATTCTGCCTTATTTCTAATTTGAATTTTTCTGGCTTCAGCTTCTAGTCACTGGTTCTTGTTATACCTTTCTCCACTAGACTAAAGAGCCTCTTAGTAACCAATATTTTCTCCCAAAGACGGTACTTATACCCTGTAATCAAGTCACTGCTCAATCTTTTTTTTTTTTTTTGATGGACTAAACAGATTGAGCTCTTTAAGGCTGTCATGGTAAAGCATTTTCTCCAGCCCTTAAATCACTTTTGTAGCTCTTTTCTGTACCTTCTCCAATTTTTCAACATCCCTTTTAAAATGTGGACACCAGAACTATATGTGCTATTCCAGTATCGGTCTCAGCAATCACCTCTTTATTTCTGCTTGCTACTCCCCTTCTTATACATCCAAGGATCCCATTATCCATTTTTTGCCACAGCCACAAGCTCAAGTTTTGTCACTCGTTCACTGTGACCCTAAAATCTTTTTAAGACTTCTTGCTTTCCTCATCCTCTAGGTACGGACTGTATTCCTTATTTCTAAATACATTTACATTTGACTATGTTTGTGACGGGATGCTACCTGATGTGCTGAGATACCACTGAGTCTATCTGTTCTGGCAGCATGGGTCCCCTTTAACCTGTCTTGCTGAGCCAGGCTATTAAAACCTCCTCTAACACACACACTGGCAGAGCCACACCCAGTTCCAGATCAGCTCTGGGAAGACTCATCTTAAGGTACTTGCTTCAGTACTCAGGTGTCCACCTCCCTTGGAGTGCAGACCCAAAGGTATAGTATGAAATCTGCTTCCTCCCTCAATGCGGAGGAAGGTACAGGGCCGCCCAGAGGATTCTCGGTGCCTGGGGTCTTCAGCGGCGGGGGGCCCCCATTTCAGCAGTAATTTGGCGGCGGAGGGTCCTTCCACTCCAGGACCCACCGCCAAAGTGCCCCGAGGACCCGCAGCGGGAGCCCCTCGCCGCTGAAGTGCAGCCGGGTCTTCGGTGGTAATTCGGCGGTGGGGGGTTCCAGCCGCTGATCCTCGGGGCACTTCGGCGGCAGGTCCCGGAACGGAAGGACCCCCCACTGCTGATATACCACTGAAGATCCGGCTGCACTTGGGCAGCAGGTCCCGCTTCGGTGGTCAAGACCCCCCGCCGACGAAGACTGGGAGCAGAAGAAGCTCCGGGGGCCCGGACCCCACGAGACTTTTCCGGGGTCCCCAGAGTGAGTGAAGGACCCCGCTCCAGGGGCCCCAAAAGACTCTCGTGGGGGCCCTGCAGGGCCTGCGGCCTGGGGCAAATTGCCCCACTTGCTCCCCCGGGCAGCCCTGGGAAGGTATGCACACCTCCTCCCCCATTAGAAATTACAGAAACTGGGTTATATTATAAACAAAATAAATGTTATTAACTAGAAAAGGCAGATTATAAGTGTTTCAAGGCAAACAGAATGAAGCAGTTTACTAAGCAAATGAAACAAAAGCTGCAGACTGAATTTAACACACTAGATAGGTAAAATACAGATTAACAAAGTCTCACCCTGAGTGATAAACAGGCTGGCAGATTCTTAAGGCATAAATTGCCTTGGCTTTCCCAGGTTTTCAAACACTGGCTAAAGATCTTAGCCTGGGACCATCAGGCCAGGTCTACACTGCAACTTTAAATCGGTTTAATGGTCGATATACCGATTTAACGCTGTATCCGTTCACACGACGTCTTCATTAATATCGAGTTAACCGCCTCCTTAAATCGATTTCGGAACTCCTCCCAAACGAGAGGAGTAGCGTGATGATGGTAACCAAAACGACGATGATACAGGATAACAGTTTCTGCTGTCTACAGTAGTACTGTACCATCTACCACCAAGAAAGGGGGAGAGGAGCGGATTAATAGCAATAACACACCTCAGATTAACTTCATTGGTTATGATAGCCACTGTGCAAAGCTGTAATGCTCTTCAGTGCTGCAGATCTCGCCCTATCAGTAGCATTCAGTACAAAGAGGGTGCATTTAAGTACTCAAGGATGTTTATTTAACTTTCATTTCTCTTGCTGGGGGGAAAGAAACTGAATAGGTCTGTTCCGTGAACACAGAATAAAAGACACCGTTTGTAAGCTACAGACACTGGGCGCTAAGCCAAGAATGCAAATAAGTTTACGAGACTGCTGAGGACTGTGGGATTAGCGGGAGTCCTCACAGCCCCTTTCCCAGTCCTCCATAGATCCCCCGGCCCCTGATGCAATAGTAATGGTCACGGGGGGTTCTGGGTAATGTCATCAGTCATTCCTTGCTCCGGGAAACATCAGCAGACAGTCCTGTCGCACATTTCTCTCCTGGATTGCCCTTGCAGAAGCAATAGCACGGCAGCACTAGAGGACCGTCGGCTTTTTTTGTTTTCCCGTCACAATTTGTGGTACTAGATGCCGTGGAGACAGAGGCGACACTCGAGCGCTACAACACCAGCATTCAATTACTTTTGCAATGATGCAGAGATTGTATCATCTATTCTGTACCATCTACCTGCCAGAGAAAAACTGGCAATGACATGACGTTTATCTCTTCCTTCTCTGAACGTGTCTGCGCTATCAGTGAAGTGTGTAAAATATTTTTGCCCCGGCAAAATCGAGCTGGGGGTGCAACACAAAAGCAAACTTGGGATTGACTCACTGGCCACTGAGTCAATCCCTCCCTTATTCTGTCTAAAAAATAAAGTCAGTCCTGACTACAAGAAAGTCAAAGCAGCAGAGAAATCCTGTTAGCACCTTATAGACTAACAGAGATGTCTGTTAGTCTATAAGGTGCTACGGGATCTCGTCTGCTTTTACAAGATCAGACTAACTGGCTACTCTCTGAAGGAAGAGTCAAGTGTTATTAGAAGAGAGAAGCTACCTGGGGCTGTATTAACAGGGGGTTCCCAGCAAGAACTGCAACCATTGCTTCACCCTCTCCCACCCTCTCCAGCTACTGTGGCAGGGCCCACCCCCCATTTCTGTCATGCAGCTGTGAGGAATACAAGAATAAGAAACATAGACTATTCGTGACATAAACCGGGGGAGGGGGGCACTTGGAGGCAGGCAGTCGTGGCTACATTGAGAACAGAAAAAACAGTCCAAGGCAGGACATACCAATTTAAATATAGAGACAACCATGAGAAAGGAGCGCAATTGACGCCTCTGCCCCAAGTCGAGGCCACTCCCAATTCGGTTTCAGGTAACCCGCTAGTGACGTAAGCGTCATTAGGATCGGCGTTCCAGGCCAGACGGATCAGCCGATGATTCCACTTATGTTGTTGATTTGTCACAGGGGGACACTCTATCCAGATTAGCATTCGACACTAAACGCTGATGCACTGGCCGTAAAACAGAAAAATAAAAAGCTGAAGAATAAAGAGACCCCCGCTAGAACGTTTTGCCAATTCCATTGCCTGATTGTCCACACCGCTTGTGAGGGCAGGCACACACACAGGTGACACAGCAAGAGCTCATTTGCACCGTCACAATGCAGTCTCCTGTATACGAAGAGAGCGGCCCTAGCTACGTGGGGAATCGCACACAGGATGGTCTGGGATCTGAATCGTATCTGCATACTGTGCTGACGCAGGCCATACAGTGAATCCTGGGTGAGATCAGGTGCTCATACCAGCACTGGCGTTCCAGAAGAAAGAAATGAAAAGTTTTTTGAAAAGAATTAAAAGTCTATGGCTGATAAACGGGCACAGCCGAGACTCCCTTCAGTGCCGAGTGAAAACAGTGAAGGAACTAGACAGTGGTTCCGAGAAAAGGCCAGAGAAGCAAGACGGAAGATCAGGCTTTCTGAGCTGAAATAAATAACATGCCGCTCTCTAATTCTGAACTACATGCAATTTTGGGGGTCAGCGCTACCAGTGCCCCATCCCCGTGTCCGTGGCGATTCACCGACTTGGATTGAAATATCAAGTGTTCTGGCTGAGGAATTGTAGCCGAGGGGTGAAGATGGAACGACAGAATTTGAAGGATGAGGATACGACTGTTAGGTGATAGCAATCACAGCATAATTATATATAGTCCGTAATGAACCCCAACGCAACTCGGATCTCCTCTTTTTGAGACACCATAGAAAATATATGTAACAAGTCCTGGCGGCGCTCCCAAGCGAGAAGCCAGGAACTAAGCAACGAGCACGATGAGTGAGAATAGGCCATGCAGAAGTTGGACTCAGTCACGGTAAAGTGTGTCCCTTCATCTGTTATCAAACACGGATTAAAAAGACAAGATGGTTTTTTATAGGATCGGCGGATTGAACACAGGCTTTTGCTGCACAAGTCGTAAAAAACAGCCATTACTGTGTACAGGAAATTCGTTAACATCGTCTGGGGATGAGGCGAAAATCCTCCAATGAACTCCAGGTGAATCGATCGTGAGAGGAAACTCAAGAAACCCTATCATAGGAGAAACAGTTCTGGCCAAGAACAGCCTTCTCCGATCCCCCCATAGTAAAGGTAAACTTTTTTCAAACGCCATGCATTCAAGCAAACATTGGTACTTGCAGGCAATTGGAAGGCAGTGCACTGAACGGCATGCAATAAAACAAAGCGATTGCCTCCTGAGCGGTGGCTATTGTCAGGAGAGAGATATCATGCCCACTGACATTGTGTACCTTTGTAGAACGACCAGAATAAGTAAAGTGGGCAGAAGGCGATTTTGCTATCGGCCAAGCGGGGAGGAATGGCGAGGGGGATAGCGACGAGTTTACAGCGTCTGGTCAAGCAGGATTTTCCCTTCCCTGCTACCTTTTAGTCCAACGCACAGCGGGGGGTTTGTATGTAGGGTGACGAGTTCACTAGCAGCCAGAGGTTCGAGTATGATAGGCTATGGTGCCAGGGCGCCGGTTATGTTGGTGGATGTGAAAGAGGGGGGGTTGGGCTTGGCAGGTATCCGCCTTCTTAACAGAGCAGGCAGAGCCATATAGAATCAAGTGGTATAGATGAAGCGTTGCCGGCAAAAGTCAAAATTTTTTTAAAGCCTCAACATACCATCCCCAGCACTGTTTGCGTGGTCGGAATATCGTACCGGTGACGTAACTGCTAGGGTGGCGTGTGTGCCCCACACAGTCACACAGGCCACTGAATAATTTAAACGATCCAAAATGCGACTTGATAGAGATCCATGTGGCTCTTGAAGGTGGATAGTGTTCTATTGGAAAGAGTAGAATCAGTTGCTCTCATAAAAGTACGTTCCACAATACTTATCACCTTATTCCTTCCCCATGCAGCTTTGCACACATTTCTCAAGAAGTCCCTAGCCATCACGAGGGCCGTGCTGTGATAACGGCGGAGGAGAGAAGAAGACGCGAGATGAAATGTCACAGAAATTATTGAAGTAAACAGGTGGTCTGTAATTTGGGTCGCTGGATAGAGGAGCAAATAGGGGTATAAACAGAATGTGGAAGGACTTGTGCAAAGTTACAGAATAGATGCCAGTAACTTATGATCTGAGAGTGCGGGCTATTCAGGAAGTGGAAACCGCGTCTGGCGAGGACCTGCACTCGTACTGGAACGGTTGTGCTGCGGCCAAACTGATATCCTCCAACGCATGCGTGCATCTTCAGGAAGAGCAGCACAGTAGCAGAGTGCCACTGCAACCCCTGTATAACCTCCCTGCAAGTCCAACGTCCCTATCTCCCTCACGCCAAGACGTGGTAAGAAACGCGGTGGGGAAGCTTTTCTGCACCCCTATCCTCCACACCTGGAAGAGTTCAAGGAAAAGGCGTAAGCCGCACAATTCTTACGAGCCTTCCCTTCACCCTCCTTCGCAAAGCACATGCAGCAGGACACCTCTATTCTCTGCCTTTTTGTAATAGTTCTTTGTAAGAAAGAATACATCGAAAGGGGGAGGTGGTTGCTACAGGGAAATCTAGTAGGAAAAACCAATGATTTTAACAGATGCATAATTACTTTTAATGATAATAAATGAATTTAAACATACAGAATTTATTTCCTACCAACCTGTAATGAAAAAATGGGGAGGGTGGGTGCTTACACTGAATAACTCCATCAAGTGGCGGAGGGTTCATTCAAGGGGAAAGCAAACAGAGTCACACCGTACCCTGGGCTGTGCTGAAATCCGTTTTCAAGGCTTCTCTGAATGCGGCAGCGCTCCAGGTGTGGCTCTCTAATCGCCTGCCCTCTGGCTGCTCACTACTCATGGCAGGTGATTTGCCTCAGCCTCCCACCCACAGCCATAAATGGTGCCCCTGTAGTCCCACAAAGATTGTGGAAGCACACAGCAAGCAGCAATGCAAGCGGGGACAGTTGTTGGCTGAGGTCTGGACCGAGTAAGTAAACGATCGCCAGCCTGACCCACTTTAAAGGCCAAAATGCACATTCTATCCAGCCATCCGGCATTTGCTCAGCCTGTAGTTGAAACAGCTCCTGACCACGGTCCAGGCGCCATGTATGGCTTCAGGAGCCATGGCAATCAAGGGTAGGCTGGGTCCCCAGGATATACTATAGGCATTTGATACATTCCCAACGGTTATTTTCTGTCTGAAATAATTCCCTGCGGCAAGCCTGTTAAACAGACTAGTGCTCCTGAAAGCGAGCGTCATAGACCCGTCCTGGCCATACCACTGGATGGGTGAAACGTCCTTGTGGTCACCAGTGCTTTGCCAGCACCATGAAAAGTACCCACTGTGGTTCACTACTGTGCCTGTTCGGGGCCAGATAGGGATATGGCCATGCTAGCCACACCAAGTTCATGAAACCCATGCAAGCAAGCCAACCACATCACCTGCACGTTCCCCAGTAAGCAGCAACCTTCGTAGCGCAGCTAGACGACTTGCTGGCTACTTGCATACTGCAGCCCACACAGTAGATTGCACTCCAAATTGACTTTCTGACTGACTGTAGCTGTCGCGTTGCAAGCTCCAGAGGTATGCCACTACTTCTCCACTGTAAGGGCCTGCTTCAATGTTTGTATTAGGCTTTCCGGCAGGGGAAAAGCATTCACAGAAGTTTCTAATGAAATGTCTTAGCATGCGAAGTGTCTCCATGCCACTGCGAATTGCGTCCCACACCGTTCACACAATGCGGTCCCACCCGCTGTGCTTGTTTCCGTGCCATATTCGGCATTCAATGGGTAGTACGATGCGCCCGTGTAATAGCAGTAGCTCCAAAAAACGGGGGCCAAGCGGTTATGGAAGAATTCTGCAACTCATCCTCGTCATCGTCTGTCCCGCCGGCGTCAGTCATCGCTGCTCCTCCCTCTCCTCCTCCTTTGCAGTTCATGTTTAGTATAGTCCAGCACGAGAGTACGCGAGGTGTGACAACGGTCAGGATACGTTTGTGATCTCAGGGTCCATGGATTGCTGTGCTAATGGCG
>NC_133769.1:341750636-341804154 GCF_003597395.2 Chelonoidis abingdonii
CGTTTGCTCAATGCACTCCGCGAAAAAGGCGCCAAAGGGTTGTCTGCTGCCTTCACAAAGGGAGGGGTGAGGCTGTACCCAGCACCACCCGGGGCAGTGTTTTCTGCCCCATCAGGCACTGTGCTCTCAACAGGGAAGTGGGAACTATGGGATAGTTGAGGAACAGCTACCCATAGTGCACCGCTCCTGAAATCGATGGTAGCCTTGGACCATGGACGCAAGCAATCGATTTTGTGATCGCACCGTGGACGCGCAAAACCGATTTTATAATATCGGTTTTGTATTATCGGTTTAAACTACTTCGAAATAATCGTGCAGTGTAGACGTACCCTCACTTCCCACAGTTCCGTCTTTGTTCCCCCAGTGTTTTCATGTATGTTATTATAGGGAGAGTGAGGACCTCTCATGTTGTCATTGTCCCTCTTTTACATCTTCCCCCCACATGCTGGAAAGCTTTTTTTGCTGTGACCTGTGTCAAACAGTCCTCATTATGTAGAGCTGTCTCTGAGAGGTTTCTACTGCACACAGTTCCTGGGGTAATCCTTATGCTTGTGTGCATTTCTCCACTAACTTTGTTTGGCCTCATCCAACATAGCACATTTGAAATACAGAGACATGGTCAATATTCTCAATTTCAGATACAACAATGATACATGCATACAAATTGGATAAACACATTCAGTAATTCATAACCTTTCCAATGATACCCTGGATGAGTCGTCTTGCTTAAAGTACATTTCAGTTATGTCATATCCATAACATAACCATATTTCCAGTAAGAATATGGGGTGTAGTGTCACAGTGTTAACATACACTTTGTCTGAATGAGTCCAGATTACCAAGCAATCCAGAGCACTCTGTATGACTGCCCTATGGTCATCATTATTTACTTTTCTGCCAATCTTTGTGTCACCTGCAAATGTTATCAGCAGTGATTTTATATATTCCCTTCCAGTAATAATCCCTCAGAAATCCCACTGCAAGCACCTCCATGTGTTGATGATTCTGTATTGACAACTACTTTTTGAGTACTGTCAGTTAGTCAGTTCTTAATCCATTTAAAGTGTACTCTGTTGATATTATATTGTGCTATTTTTTAAATCAGAATCTCATGCAGCACTAAGCCAAATGCTGTACAAAAGTCTAAGTTTATTACATCTATGCAGTTATCTTTAGCAACCAAACTTTTAGGCTACATCTACACTATTAACTGTACTATGTGTATGATTGTGCCATAACCCCCCCATTGTCTATATCGAAACCCCAAAAGCACATGTGTGAGGATGAGTCGAGGACAAGAAAGCTAGCATGCCTAAGGGATGTGGGTAAGCACGGGTCTCAGACTGTGGCACAGCCCTGTACCCATGTGCACTTGGTGCACTGTACCAGCTCTCAAGTTTCCATAACTCTTCACCCCCATTCCCATAATGCATGGCATCCTTTTCTGCCTGACTCTTACCCAATCTGTAAGGTCCCTATCTCCCTGTGTAGCAAAGCGAAGACTCAGTGCCATGGCGCCTCCTGCTGGTCATCCAGGGAATTAGCTCTCCAGCTCCAGAGCACCCTCTGCAGGCCGGTGTCTCACCTTGCCGCTGGCCCTGTGTCCCTCCCGGACCCTGGTGCCCCTTTACCTTGGGTGCTGCCCCCAGACAGTACTCCCATTCTCTGGGCCTCCCCACCCAGGGGAACCCCCAACCCTCTACCCCCACCTCATGTCAGTGGCTACTGCCAGTCACCATCTAGCCCCTGCTCACTGGGGAAGACTGCAGTCTATATCACTCATCATCTGCAAGGCGGGTTTGGACCTGCTGCCTTTGCCTACCCTGGGCTGCACCTCTGCAACCCCAGTACCCTTCCCAGCCTTTACCAAGGCCTGCATCCTGGGGGTTTTCCAGCCTGGAGCTTCCCAGCTTCTCTGGTCTTTCCCCAGCCCTGCTCCACTCTAGGTACCCTGTCGAGCTCCCAAGCAGCCAGGTCGGTCTCTCTCCATAGCTAGGGTGAGACTGCCTGAGCTCCTGGTCCACAGCCTTTTATAGGGCCAGCTGTGGCCTGATTGGGGCGTGATCCCAGTTATGGTTGCTTTCCCTATTTGCCTAGCCTTTTCCTCAGCTGCAGCCCTCTCCAGGTTGCTTTTAACCCCTCTTAACTGGAGTGGGGTGACTGCCCTGCTACACCTTGGTTTCACCAGTAGTAGTGAGTTGCGCTGACCACATCAGCACAGTTTTTCATTGCACTCTTGATCAGTACAGGTGAACAATGGATCCTGTTGTGAAAGCAGCTGCTTGGCTCACCAGCCACACCCGGATGCTGATCAACATGTGATCTGTGAACACTGTCCTCCACGACTTCGACCGGAGTGCCAGGAACATTCACCACTACTAGGACATTTCAAAGAGGATGGGAAGCATTGGGTGGACTCCAGCCCAGCAATGCTAGAAGTGCATCAAGCCCATGAAGCTCCTGCACAGGAGGGCCAAAGACTCCAACAGTCACTCTGAGAGGGCTCATTGTACATGCCCCTTCTACAAGGAGCTTAACTGGGTGCTGTCAAGAGGCCCCAGTACTGAGCCTGAAGTGGCTCATGACTGCCTCTTCAAACTCCTTGGCCTCATTGCCAGGATGCCAATCAGGCCCAGAGCCAGAGGCAGCAGGGACTATGGAGAATGTCTAGGACAGTGGTAGGCAACCTATGGCATGCATGCCAAAGGCGGCACGCAAGCTGATTTTCAGTGTCACTCACACTGCCCAGGTCCTGGCCACCGTCTGGAGGGCTCTGCATTTTTATTTAATTTTAAATGAAGCTTCTTAAACATTTAAAAAAACTTATTTACTTTACATACAACAATAGTTTAGTTATATATTATAGATTGAGAGAGAGAGACCTCCTAAAAATGTTAAAATGTATGACTGGCACATGAAACCTTAAATTAGAGTGAATAAATGAAGACTCGGCACACCACTTCTGAAAGGTTGCCGACCCATGGCCTAGGAAGACCCAGAGGACAAGAGGCATGTGATTTTGCACCCCTACCTGGAGAAGCTGGCGGAGGAAGACACAGCCAGCGAACCTGAGGAGAACACCAAGCCATGGCTGGAACCCCATCCTCCCCACCAATATCCCCTTTTGCTCTAGTGATACATTCCTGATTTTAACCCCAGCTACTGCTCTACTTCAACCCTTAGAAGGTCCTCCAGCAAGACACGGCTATAAATCAATGATTTTATTGATTTTCAGTGAACCACTATTATGCATTTCGTAGAAGCTATGAAACAGAATATTGATGAATAATCATTGAGCCTCTGTGTCCGTGCATTTCTCAGCCAGTATACAGGCAGTGATGGTCCCAAGGCCAAGTCAACCAGAGGAAGGGCGAGGCCAGTTTAGAAACATCCCAGTTGGGGATGGGACAATTGTCTTCGAAAACAGGACCCTGGCCTTCTGTGTGCTCAATCTCGAAAGCTGGAGAAATACGCCTCTCTGGCCGACACCTTGAGAGCTAGGGACTATGAGGTTCACACTCACATGCGGATTGTCGGAGCCCTGGGCACATGGGATCCCAGTTACGAGCGAATGCAGAAAGAATGCGGATTCGGTCAACGCTATGCTTGGCTGATGTGACAACTCATGGTGTCAGACGCCATCAGGTGGTTAAGGGAAATCTACCTAGAACACATAACCAGACATTGGCAATACAAGGAGGGATGAGCTGGAGTGTCAATGAGAAGCGCAGCTGGGAAAGTAACTCAAATACTTTCTGGATGGATTGTATTTTCTAACTGACAACCTACCCTAAATTCTCAATTACTGAGGGACAATCTTCACTCATTGAAATATTTGGTTTTCACAGTCAACTCTCTGTATAACTTTTAATGAGTAATGTACCTGAATAATTGGATGCTAATATCTAAACTGTATTGTTAAATTTATTCACCTAAATTTGGGTTATTGCTGATTATGTACTATATGTATCTTATCACTTTTAAAACAAACTTTGTATTTTTGTATAATCTAAGCACTATATCCAGATGTACAGAAACTCTTTTCTTAGCCCGTGTATTATATAATTTTTAACATTAGCTTTAATACAAATTTTAAATCTGAAAACTCATAGCTGGTTGTCTAAAGTTAGTTACAGCTCTTTTGTTCCTTCGAAGACACAGAGCTTGAGTGTTTTCTCCCCGACTCCTGATCTTACTATCCCCTTACAAAGGGTGCCAGGTGGAATGGGGTGGAGAAGGAGTTGGTCAGGAAGGGGAAGGGAACACTTTGGTTGTCTGAGGAAAAGTTAGTACAGCACTCCTTTCTCCTTTGGAAGATTACAAAATTGTTACTGTCCCTGTCCCGAGTGTTTAGCCTCTTCTTGCACTGAGCCATGCGGCACAAGCTGGGGGAAACAAGGATGAGAGAAGGATCCAATCTGGCAGTTGGATAAACAGTGTGATGACCCTGTGGAGGGGAGAGGTGAGGGCCTTGTGGTACTTATCTGAAACTTCAGAGAAGCTGTCGCGGGGCCAGTACCCCTGTCATCCTGGGGTGAGGTACGTGTGTGGTAGCGCTGGGGTTAAATCAGTATGGTTGAGCTCAGCCACTGGGCTATATAGTCTAATGACCGGAGTCAGTAGGACTCACTGCAGGGGAGTGTGGCCCCATGGCCAGAGTCAATAGGACTTTTCTTCTCTGCAGGGAAGTGTGGCCCAATAGCCGGAGTCAATACAACCACCCTTGATTATAGGGTAGTGTGGCCTAGTGGCCAGAATCAATATAATCACTGTTGGAGGTGGATAGGATGGCCTAGTAGCCAAAGTCAATGCAGCCACCCTTGAAGGCAGGGTAGGGTGGCTTAGTGGCCAGTGCCTGGGGGCTGTCAGTAGGGAGTGGCAGCCCTGGTAGGGGGGTACGGGCCTACCCGACTCTACTGGGTCCCAACCCAGGGCCCTAACAGCTTCGGAGAGGTCAGCCACAGGGTCAGTGGGGAATCTCACTGAAACATGCTGACCTCATGAAGGCGGGAGATACCATCCCCTCACCTTCCCTGGGTCACTTCCTACCGGCTTTCCTGCAGCATTGGTCCATAGGATACTGGGGCCTCCAGGCTTCCCAGTGCTGGATGATCCCTGGGGTTCCGATAGCGGCAGACCTCTGGTCCAGGTCTCGGGTTCTTCAGCTCCCGTAGATAAGGGCTGTAACGGCTCCAGGGCTGGAGCCCCTACTAAGCGTCCTTCCACCTCAGCAGACCCCCCAGACTGAGCTGTGCTACTTCCTTTTATACTGCAGCAGCAGTTGGGGCATGCCTAGTAGGTTAAGAGGGCGTGGCTTCAGCTGCTGAGAGTGCTGCTTTAACCCCTTCTACACCAGTGTGGGGCCAGCCCAACCCATCACAAAACTTTCTAATTGTCAGGTTAGTTAATCACTGGAACAAATTACTTAGGGAGATGCAGAATCTCCATGTGGAAGGTTTTTAAGAATGAGCTGAACAAACATCTGTTAGGGATGGTCTAGATAATACTTAGTCCTGCCTCAGTGCACTGTCAAGGGATCTTCCAGTCCTTCTTTTTTATAATTCTATGTAGTGGGGTCACCATTAGCAGAAACATCTCTCTGACATAGATTGCTGGATCTCCTCCATAGGATTGGAAAGTCACCTCTCTTCCATTCCGGTACCTTGAAAACCACTATGTTCTCCAAATGTTGGCCAGCCTTTAAAGAAGAAATTGCAATCTGGTGACATAGTCCCTGAAAGGAACTACTCCGCCCACCCTCTGAGACAATATGGCTGTCTTCTTCTTCTTCTTCTTCTTCTTCCTTTATGTGCTTTTCCTGGTGAGGGTCGTGGCAGCAGCATGAAGAGTAGGGAAGACCAGACCCCTCTTTCCTCTGCAACAGGTTCCACCTCCTCCTAAGGTATTCACCAGAGTTCCCAGGCCAGCTGAGTGAAATAATCCCTCCAGCATGTCCTGGGTTGGCCTCTACAGCCCAGTGAGACATGCCCGGTAGAGTTCCAAAGGAAGCCTCCCAGGGAGCATCCTTATCAGGTACCCGAATCACTTCAGCTGGTGCCTCTCAATCCAAAGGAGTAGAGGCTTTACTCCAAGGCCCTCCTGTATAGCCAAGCCCCTCACCCTGTCTCGGAGAATAAGCTCAGTCACCTTGCAGAGAAACCTCATTTCCACTGCTTGTACCCGCGATCTTGTTCTTTCAGTCATTACTCAAAGTTCATGACCACAGGTGAGGATGGGGCCCTAGATTGACCTGTAAACTGAAAGCTTTGTCCAAGAATTCAGCTCCCACTTCACCACCACTTGGTACAGCTCCCGCATCACTGCCACCACCGCCACACCAATCTGCCAGTCGATCTCACTCTCCTGCTTACATTCGCTCATGAACAAGACCCCTAGAAACTTGCACTCTTCCACTAAGGGCAACTGCTCACCCGCACCTGGAGAGAACAGCCCAATTTTTTCCAGCCGCTTCATACTCAGCAGAGAAACTTTCAAGTGCGTGTCAGAGACCACAGTCCAAAGAAGCAACAAGGACAACATCATCTGCAAACAGCAGAAATGTCGATTCTGAGTCCCTGTATGAGATACACTCCAAAGTTCGGCTGCACCTTGATAGCCTGTCCATGATAATAACAATGCCAAGAATACAAACACAACTTTCACTCTGAGAATAGAGGGATCAGATAGCATGCAAAAGCAACACCAGCACTCATAGTCCCGCAGCACTTCCCACAAGACATCTAAAGAAACATGGTCATATGCCATCTCCAGGTCTACAAAACAAAGGTAGACCAGAGTAGCAAACTTCCATGACCCCTCAAATATCTATGAGAGAGCAAAGAGCTGGTCCGTTCTTCCACGGCTGGGACAGAATCCACATTTTCCTCCTGAATCCAAGGTTCAACTAATGGGCATAACCTCCTCTCCAGCACTATGGTATTTGCCGGGGAGACTGAGGAATGTGATCCCCCTATAATTGGAACACACGCTGTGGTTTCCTTTCTTAAAGATCGTTACCACCGCCCCAGTCCAGAGGTACTGCACTGACCTTCCACGTAACGTTTAAGAGATATGTTACCCACAACACCCCAGCATTGTCCAATGATTTCAACATCTCTGGACGAATCTCATTCACCCCTGCTGCCTTTACTGCTATAGCGACTTCATCAACAGAAATAGATCCAATTTCACAAGAGGCTTCCTACATTGCTTCCTGAAATGAGGAGAAGGATAGCTCAGTGGTTTGAGCATTGGCCTGCTAAACCCAGGGTTGTAAGTTGAATCCTTGAGGAGGCCACATAGGGATCTGGGACAAAAATTAGGGGGGCTGGACTCCCCTTTTGAGGTCCCTTCCAGTTCTAGGAGATTGGTATATCTCCAATTATTATTTTTATTACTTTTTTATTTATTATGTCCACCAGATTGAGGAGTTCCTCAAAGTGCTTCTTCCACCTCTCAACAAGTTCTGCAGTTGAGGTCAGTGTTTCACTTGCTGAGAATAGCCTGGGCAATGCGCTGCTGACCCCTCCTAAGGTGACGAATGGTTTGCCAGAACACCTTTGAGACCATCCAGTAGTCATTCTCCATGGTCTTTCCAAACTAATAAGACCAGGCTTTTGCTTCAACAATCACCCAGAGCCACAGCCCTCTTAGCCAGCCAGGACCTCTCAGCTATATTAGAAGTCCTTTTCATGAGAATTTCTCAGAAGGCCTCCTTCTTTGATCTGATAATTTCCCTTACCACTAGTGTCTACCAGTGAGTCCTAAGGTTGCTACCATGACAGGCACCCGACTGCCTTCAGGCCACAGCTTTTTGTAGCTGCCTCAATGATTGAGGCCCTGACCATGGTCCACTCAGACTCAATATCCAAGACCTCACCCAGAATGCAGGAGAAATTCTTCCAGTGGTGGGAATTCAATTCTTTCCACACAAGGTTCTCCACCAGCTATTCCCAGGCAACCTGCACTGATCATTTGGGCCTCCCATGTCTATCCGTGCATTGGATCCAACTCACCACCAAATGGTGATCAATTGACAGCTCTGTCTCTCTCTTCAACCAAGCGTCCAGAACATATGGCCTTGGTTTGAAGAGACAACTATGAAGAGACAACTATAAAGAGACAACGATCTTCAGCCCAAAATACTCTGGTTCCAAGTACATTTCACAGCAACCTTGTGTTCTAACATCGTGTTCATTATGGACAATCCACAAGTAGCACAGAAGTCCAATAATAACTCATCTTTTGGGTCCAGATCAATGAGGCCATTCCTCCCAATCACTCCTCTCCAGGTATCTCCATTGTATGACCATTTTACATGTTTAAAAACATTAGTATATGTATCTTATCATTACTAGCCCATGCACTTTCCACATAGGCTACAAAAGTTATCTGGGAAGCAAGGATGGTCTAACAGTTGCATTTCTGGAATGGCAGCAGAGAATCCTGTGGCACCTTATAGACTAACAGACGTTTTGGAGCGTGAGCTTTCGTGGGTGAATACCCACTTCGTCAGACGCAGGTAGTGGAAATTTCCAGGGGTAGGTATATATATGCTAGCAAGCAAGCTAGAGATAATGAGGTTAGCGGAAATCCTGGCGACGCCCAATGATCTTCCGGGCAATTGGCACTCTCACTGAAGACTGTCTGGATTATGTGGACTCTCTACTCAGACCTATGCCACCAGCACTCCAGCTATCTCCGTGACACCACTGATTTCCTGAGTGAAGCGCAGCAGTTTCTCTTTGAAGTCTGGTCCTGAAGTTTTTTTGCTGCAGGATGGCTACCTTAAGGTCTGCTATAGTGTGGCCAGGGAGGTTGAAGTGCTCTCCTACAGGTTTTTGTATATTGCCATTCCTGATATCTGATTTGTGTTCATTTATCCTTTTCCGTAGTGACTGTCCAGTTTGGCCGATGTACATAGCAGAGGGGCATTGCTGGCATATGATGGCATATATTACATTGGTGGACGTGCAGGTGAATGAACCAGTGATGGTATGGCTGATCTGGTTAGGTCCTGTGATGGTGTCGCTGGTGTAGATATGTGGGCAGAGTTGGCATCGAGGTTTGTTGCATGGATTGGTTCCTGAGCTAGAGTTACTATGGTACGGTGTGCAGTTGCTGGTGAGAATACGTTTCAGGTTGGCAGGTTGTCTGTGGGAAAGGATTGGCCTGCCACCCAAGACCTGTGAAAGTGTGGGATCATTGTCCAGGATGGGTTGTAGATCCCTGATGATGCGTTGGAGGGGTTTTAGCTGGGGGCTGTATGTGATGGCCAGTGGAGTCCTGTTGGTTTCTTTCTTGAACCGCATTCCTGTTTTCCTTAACCCCCTCAGAACAGGACCACCACCTACAAATCTCCACCAAGCATCTCAAAACTACGTACCCGCCACGAGAAATAGGAAACAGATCAAACAGAGCCAGGACGTGTACCAGAAGCCTCCTACTGCAGACAAACCCCAAGAAAGAAACCCAACAGACTCCACTGGCCATCACATACAAGCCCCAGCTAAAACCCCTCCAACGCATCATCAGGGTATCTACAACCCATCCATGGACAATGGATCCCACCACTTTCACCAGGTCGTTGGGGCAGGCCAATTCCTTTCCACAGACAGCCTGCCAACCTGAAACTTATTCTCCACAGCAACTGCACACCGTACCATATAACTCTTACTCAGGAAACCCATCCATTGCAACCAAAGCCTCGATTGCCAACTCTGCCCCACCATATCTACACCAGCAGACACCCATCACAGCGACCTAACCAGATCACCATACCATCACTGGTTCATTCACCTGCACGTCACCAATTGTAATATTATGCCATCAATATGCCAGCAATGCCCCTCGTGCTCTGTACAGTCGGCCTAAACTGGAACAGTCACTACGGAAAAGCGATAAGAACACAAATCAGATATTCAGGAATCGCAATATACCAAAAAAAACCTTTAGGCAGAGCCACTTCAACCTCCCGGGCACACCTATAGCAGACCTTATAAGTAGCCATCCTGCCAGCAAAAAAACTTTCAGACCAGACATTCAAAGAGAAAACTGCTGCGCTTCAGTTCATCTGCAATTTGACGCCATCAGCGGCTGACTAAACAAAGACTCGTGAATGGCCTTGCCACTTACCAGAACCAGTTTCTCCTCCCTTGTTTTCACACCTCTACTGCTAGAACAGGGCCCCATCCTCCCTGATTGAACTAGGTAGTAGATAGAATAACCCTGGTCGGGGCTCTAAGGGTATGCTGATTTGTTCTGGTGTTAGAGTAGGGAGTGTCCTGAGTAGATGGTGCAGTTCCTTAGTGTATTCCTCAGTGGGATCTGAGGGAAGTGGCCTGTAGAATTTGGTATTGGAGAGTTGTCTGGCGGCCTCCGTTTTTATGGAAGTTTGGTTATTAATGAAAGTCTCCAGGTTGGAGAGCTCTTTTTTGATGTTTTCCTGTTTGCTGTATAGGATGCTGATCAGGTGGTTCCTCAGTTTCTTTGATAATGTATGGCATAATCTCTCACTGTGGTCTGTGTAGTATGTAGATAGCAGTGAATTTTTTACCTTTAGTCCATTTGGTATGATGTCCATCCACTTGCATTTGGAAAGGAAGATGATATCTGTCTGTATTTGTGCAAGTTTCTTCATGAGGTTGATGGATTTCCACTCCATACGGCTAAATGCAGTGCCTTGCATGTTGTCAAGAATCAGAGGGGTAGCCGTGTTAGTCTGGATCTGTAAAAGCAAAAGCAATTTTGATATTTTTCACCATTTCTGGAATGGTGAAAAATATCAAAATTGTGGCCTACTACAGCAAAGTTATGTTATAAGAACATAAGAATGACCATTCTGGGTCAGACCAATGGTCCATCTAGCCCATTCCAGTGGCCAGTGCCAAATGCTTCAGAGGGTATGAACAGAATAGATGGTCATCAAGTGATACATCCCCTGTTATCCGTCTCAGTTTCTGGCAAACAGAGGCTAGCAATACTCAGGGTATGTCTTATCTACCTGCTGGATTGGCGGGCAGTGATCAATCCAGTGGGGGTCAATTTGTCGTGTCTAGTCTAGAAGCAATAAATCGACCCCTGAGCACTCTCCCATTGACTTCTGTACTCCACCTCCATGAGAGGCTCAAGTGGAGTCTACGGGGGAGTGGCAGCAGTCAACTCACTGTGGTGAAGACATGACGGTAAGTCGATCTAAGTACATCAATTTCAGCTATGTTGTTCATGTAGCTGAAGTTGCATAACTTAGATCGATACGCCCCCCTTCTGTGGACCAGGCCTCAGATCATGCAGTTGCATCCCTGACCATCTTGGCTAATAGCCATTGATGGACCTATCCTCCATAAACATATCTAGTTCTTTTTTGAACCCTGTTATAGTTTTGGCCTTCACAACATCCTCTGGCAAAGAATTCCACAGGTTAGCTATGCATTGTGTGAAGAAGTATTTCCTTTTTTGTTTTAAACTTGCTGCCTATTAATTTCATTGGGTGACTGTTGGTTCTTTTGTTATGTGAAGGAATGAATAACACTTCCTTATTCACTTTCTCCACAGCAGTCAAGATTTTATAGACATCTATCATATCCCCCCTTAGTCGTCTTTTTTTCCAAGCTGAAAAGTCCCAATCTTTTAAATCTCTTCTCATACAGAAGCTGTTCCATACCCCTAATAATTTTTGTTGCCTTTCTCTGTACTGTTTTCAATTCTAATCTATCTTTTTTTAGATGGGGCGCCAAGAACTGCATTCAGTATTTAAGGTGTGGGCCTACTATAGATTTATACAGAGACATTAATAATTTCCTATTATCTATCCCTTTTCTAATGGTTCTAATGTTAGCTTTTTTTGACTGCTGCTGAACATTAAGTGGATGATTTCAGAAAACTATCCACAATGACTCAAAGATCTCTTTCTTGAGGGGTTACTGCTAATTTAGACCCCATCATTTTGTATGTGGGATAATTTCTCAGCCTCTTCCAAAGGAAAAAAATAATGCTACAGTTGTCTTTGAATTGCCAGGACCTTTTGATCCTGAGAGGGAAATCATTCCACCGGAAGGGCAGAACATCACCGCAGAGGCAGATGAAGAAGGACCTTGGAGGACCTGCTCATCGGCTTGGACAATAGGAATCAGGAGCAGTTTGAGTTCCTTAGGGTATGTAAGGATTGGGCTCTTCAGCAGAAAGAGGTGCTGATGACCTGGCTCACGGAGAAGGAGGCATGCCTTAGAGCAGGGGAGCATGCCCTAATGGAAAGGCTCATAGAATTACTGGCTGAATTAGTTTAGGGCTCACCTTCTGCCATGTTCTCTGCACCTCTCCATGAACCTCCAGCCCTGCCTACTCTTGCTCCAGCTGCTGCTTAGGGTGGTTAGCAGAAACATTAACATTTGGCCATATTTCACCGTTTCAGTCCCATTATGTTCTGTTCGTTTACATTTCTTTTTTAAAATATTCCAATTACATCTTCCATATACTACTTTGAATAAATACAGTTTCTTTGACTTGTGTGTGGAATCCCCTTCCTAAGTATGTGAGATGTTTTCAGGTTGGGATTTACAGCAAATGAAGAGCAATGGTGTAACTCTCTGGTGCCATCATACTGCGAACACCTTTCTGTCTGTCCCACACCACAGCCCTGCCCTCCAGGTTAAGAAATATTTGAAGTCCCAAGGATATGGGAGGGACAGGGAAAGTACAGTTAGTGTTACGTGCTTACAGAAAGCACTACTTGTTCTTAAAGCAGCTGAATTCACAACCCAGGAAATGGGTAGATAAACATCTTTATGGCTTTTTTCACATGCAGAAAAATGAAACACAAATCAAATATCAATACAGGCATCTGATACTAACCTTCATTGTCGTGACCCCCACCTCCACAAGAACCCTTGATCTGTTTCACCCTTGGGATTAGTGCTCCTTAACAGTTGCTAAGTGCAGCTAGCATTACTGAAAAACAACGGTTATAAAAATAGAATGAATGCACGCCCCAAAAGCAAATGTTGATAAGGTTGTCAGGAGAGATTGAGAGTTCTCAATAACAGAGATTTGCAAACAAGCGTGAACAGTTATGACACAAGCCTCACACAATGACCGCTGTATGACTTGGCCGCCACTCTCAACAGCACTAATCCCACCCTAAGGTAATAACTCAATGGAGAAGCCATGTGAATTGTCACAGGAATAAACAGCTAATGACCATCAGCTACAGGGAATTGTAAGCTATAGGGCTAGCCTGCTTGCTTGCTTATATATATTTTCTTAAGGGTTTGATTATTTGTTTTATTACAATAGGTTTATAGATTTGTATTAAGTATTTCTGGCTGTAACATAGGTAACCTACAGGCTAGATCCTGTATGTTGAGCTAAGGCAAGTTAGCATACGTATGTTTGAGACCTTTATCCTAGATAGGTAATAATGAGCTAAAACATAAAGTACATCTCAAGGGTCTTTGCAAACTCTTTGTAGCCTGATTTTGGGACAAGACCCTCATTGTCTTCTGATCAGATTAATTGGCTAGCCTATACCCCATATTATCTAAACAACAATATTAATCTCCTAAAATCAGGCAACACAACAAAACCCTCATACAGCTGTGTAGCCCCACATGGATATGTCAATGTTCCCCTATGTGCTTTTCCAGTAGCAGCCCAGGGTGTGAAGGTGTTCCTCGGCACAGGGAGATGCCACCCTCTGCCTCCCTGCAGTTCCATGATGTGTGCACATATGGCATCCCTGATTTCCCATGCCTGCTGGGAACCAGGACCAGAGTGCATTTAGGTGGGATCCAGCTACCTGTACAAAGTTTGTAAGCTATACTTGTCCCATGCCAAATCAGGACGCAAGCACTCCCCGTTATCCTCACAAATATTATGGAGCGCACAGCATCAATGGCGTTGGCCATACTGGCATCCAGATGGATGCCCCGGGAAGTACCAGTGAGATTTCAGCCCACCCTACATTTCAGCCCACTCAACTTCACACTGAACCACAAGGGGTTAAGAAGCTGCTCTGGGCTCAGGCAGCTCCACCCTGCCATACCTACTGGACATGCATATGCTGGAGGAGGAGCTTAAAAGGGGAGCAAAGCAGCTCATTTGTCAGCAGATCAAGGAAGAGAACAGCCCTCCAACCCTCACCTTCTGAGGAAAAGGCTATCTGAAGGCAGGAGTATTGCAGATGACTGCTTCCCAAAGGCTCCTCTATGATGGAAGGGAGGACCAGATTCTGTTGCACCTTGGGAAGGAATCATTCCCCTCTATTTCCTATGAACTCAGGCTTTTTGTATTAATTCTCCTTGCATTTTGTTTGTGGAAGGGAAGAGACTTTAAAGTACTCTGGCTGGAGGTCGAAGTCACAGGAAGAGGTAGAGGAGAAGTGGCCATTGGCAGGAGTCATCCATTGGGGAGAGAGTTGCTATGCTCTGACTGGCCCAAAGGAGGCACCAGCGCTGAGTCAACTCCTTCACAACAGGTGGAGAATTCAGGTACACTTCCCAACCTTGGGAGGGGGCAGGATTGAATGACCCTGGCGGTTGAACACCTAAGAGTGTAGGTTGATAGGACAGGCAACATGGGTCTTGAGCAACTTCTCAAGTGTCTGACTGAATGAGGGTTTTTTTTTTCTTGTGGGTGCCTGGGTCATCGGTATTATGAATGCCCCTATATAGAGTGTGGTTATGGACAGGTGTGGACCACTGACAGGCTTGCCCATAAGTGAACCCCAGCTAATATAACCTGTTTGGATAAATGGAACAGAGGTGATGAGCCTGATGTATTCTGGACCTGAGCAGACCCTGGACTAGCACAATCTGGTCCCAAACACTGAGAGCCCAGGACAGACTATTTACTGAGATGTCAAACCTTTTCCCAGTGCATAGATGCAATTGACTGTAGAGGAAAATACAAAGTTCCCTGTAGTGGGGCAGGTCTTAATCCTAGCCTAGCTCTTATCTTGCATTGGGATTGGGATTTAAAACAGCCCTAGAGTTCCCAAAGGGATTAATTCAAGGGACCCTGGGAGTCAGGGTTTCAAACCTGCAACACTAACAGGTATAGGTGAGCAGTTGGATCCTGGAGAGGGAGGATCTGGCCAATGGGAAGTTCCCTCTGAAGGTTTACCTAAAAATGAAATGGTATCCCTGCCCAAGGAGGGGAACATTCTAATTAGAGTGACTAACTTCGTCAAGGATCAGAAGGAGGATAAAACCTTGATCTGGGATTATGACTAGCTGCCAGTGGCTAATGGGTAGGTGATAGACCCACAGTGAGCAGAACAGTACCTCGCTTTGAGTTCCAGGCAAAGTGACTGTACTGGCTGGAGAAAGACTGACAGATAGAGGGATTTCGGTCACAACTCCTCATTCCCTGGCCTCATAGGCACAAGGTCACCTCACTGGCTCATGCTATTCCCTCTGTGGGGCACTTTGTTCATGGGAAGACCCTGGCCAGGACTCTGGGCCATTTCTAATGGGGTATAATGCCATAACCATCCCAATTGCAAGGAATGGCACAATGGCCTTTTTTGACTCCTTGGGCATATCACTAGTCCCAGGGTATCTTGTCCAAGGGCTGCTGGTTGGTGGCATCAGAGCCCAGGCTGCCGATGGCATCGACCAGCCACCCTGCACCCAAAGGTGCTGAAGGGATTCCCATTACAGCACCTTCACCAGCACAGACCCCTGCCCCTATGATGAAACAGGGGATCATCGACCCGGAAAAGCAGGTCAATCAGGAGGTCCCAATGGACCAACAGGCCCAGGATGACCCAGTACCCCAGCCTGCGTCCTCTTCCCCGGATAAGGCGGTAGTGGGAACTTCAGTCTCAGGATCACCACCCATAGATAGTCACACCCACCAGGACCTACTTCTCAGGGTGGCATGCAACATGGGCTTGCAAGCCGAGGAGGTGGTGGAACAGGACGATCCAATGGTGGACATTTTGGCCCCAGAAGATCCATTCCGAGTGGTGCTGCCACTTATTTGGACCATTCAAAGCAACACCAAAACTGTGTGGCAAACCCCAGCACAGCTCTATCATGTATTGGTCTTCAGAGATGCTGTACCCAATGCAGGCTCTTTCAAAATTTTCTAAGAAGGTTTCAGTGTCATCACCTGCCTTGTAGTTGGGAAATTTCTTGTGCTGTGGAAAAAGAATTGGCGAAAGGTTGTTAGGAGTGGTTGGGTTCTGTTGCTTAGCCTGTTCTAACTCCAGTGCCTGCCGATGGGCCTCCCTCTGGAGTTCTATCTGTCTTCTGTGGGCTGCATCTTCTTCTTCTTGTTTTCTTTGGTAGGCTCCATCTTCTTCTTCTTGTTTTCTTTGGAAGGCTGCATCTTCTTCTTGTTTTCTTTAGTAGGCCACCTGTTCTTCTTGTAGTTTTCTTTCATGAGCTGCATTTTTGGCTTCTTGATCTCTTTTATGGGATGCCTCATGGGCTTCTTGTTCGTCCTTAATTAGTTCCATCCATCTCCTTTCATTTCGCTTGTCTATGGCTTGTTGCCGTGCTCATTCCTTTTTCAGGGGCATCTTGGTAGTCCATGGTTCCGTTTCTTGTGTGGGGTGCCTCTGGTGGTTATTTTTCTGAACTGCTGGCTCTCTGTTGTCTCCTGGCAACAAGTGCCTAGCAACGTGTCCTTCTTTCTTCTTCTGGCACTGTTTACATAGAAAAATACTCCAGTTTATTTGCATTGATATGCTGGGTACTTAATTTCTAAATTGGGGAATACATTGCTTAACAGAGACCCTTATGTCACCTAATGTTCTGCTTAAAATGCAAGCCAACTTCGAGCAGGAGAGAAACGGGAAAAAAATTTATCTCGTGCTCCTTTTAAAACCAAACCTTTTCTCTGCAAAAACCCTAGCAGAAAAAAAATATATTCCACTGCTCTGGATTCTTACTTCCCACGTCGCTGCCACAATACAAAGAATTTTCCCAAAATCTGGACCTTATGTCCAAAATCTGGGTGCTTAGCATGAACTCTTCTCAAGCTTACTTACCACTAGCTTTGATCTTGCTGCCACCCATCCAAAAATTTCAGGTTTTTGGCCCTCTGTCTCCCCAAACCTTCTTGGGGACTCCAAGACTCAGAAACCCTACCTACAACAAAGGGAAATGACCCACTTCCCTCCCCCTCTCCCACCCATACTTTCCTCTCTGCCAACCAAGAGTATTGACAATCTCTTTACATCACAATACCAAAAGCAATGACTCCTTTATTCAAAAGAGACAAACCCCAAATACAAGGAAGACAGAAAAGATTCTATCTCTCTTCCACGTAATCTCTCCCAACCCTGGGACACTAGAGATTAACCACAGAGCTTAGTGTTTCCCTCCCCCCTGTCTTTCCTTTTCTTCTTAAACCAGAGAAAACTCAAACATTTTAAAAAGAAAGCTTATATAAAAAAGAAAAGAAAAGACATCAATTATCTCTGTATCAAGATGAATACAGGGCTATTGCTTATAAGAAAAAGAATAAACAGTCTGATTCACAAAAAGAAATATCCAATTTGAACATTCCACAAGTACACACATGTAATATACACCCAAAACACCATAAATAGCCCTATATTGTTTTCTCTATCTGTACTTACAAGTTGACACAAAGATTAGAAGAAGAAAGAAGCTCTCATAGCTGAGAGACAGACAAAAGACCAAGTCCCAAAAATTCCCTCCTGACTTTGAAAAATCCAGTTCCTGATGTGGTCCTCGGTCAGGTGTTTGGTTCCCTTTTAACCTTTGCAGGTAAAAGAAACCATGAACCCTAGCTATCTAATTAATGACACCTTCACAAACCCCTGTTACCCATGATTTGCCGCATAGTCTTGGGATTAGTCAATGCTCCATTATTCAGGTTAACTCTTCTGGGGAAGAACGGATTCGTAATTTCTACAGGCATCAATGTCACTGGTTTGTGTCACTTGTGTTTTCCATATGGAGCTCTACTCTTCATTCCTGCTGAAAGTCCGCTCACCACATGGAAGCTAATCCTCACGGACCTAGCTGGTTTTTTCAGCCCCAAAAAACCGACATGATGAACTACACCCCAATAAATACAATTAAACAGGCAAGTCTGAGAGCAGACGTGGATCAATCAGCCTGCACTGTTCAAGTACTGACCTACTATCTCTTATAACGTCTGGACTCAACTAGTTTGGATTCTAAGCCATCAGAACCCCTGACTAGATGATGAGAAGGAATTTTTTAGAGAGACAACATAACAGTGTTACAACCAGGAAAACAATTGATTTGTTTAGTGAGCTGATGACTCAAGGGTTTCTTAGACTAGACACAAGGGATGTCCGCAAACTGTGAGGGCCCCTTATCAGAAGTGCTGTAGTGACTGAGTCTTCATTTATTCACTCTAATTAAGGTTCGTGTGCCAGTAATCACATGTTTAACGTTTTTTAGAAGTCTTTTTCTATAAGTCAAATGTATAACTAAACTATTGTTGTATGTAAAGTAAATAAGGTTTTAAAAATGTTTAAGAAGCTTCATTTAAAATTAAATTAAGATGCAGAGACCCCAGATCAGTGGTCAGGACCCAGGCAGTGTGAGTGCCACTGAAAACCAGCCACTGAAAACCAGCTTCGGCACGTGTGCCATAGGTTGCCTACCCCTGGACTAGACAATAGGAGCTTATCACTCTTGGCTATGGGTGGTATTTTCTTCAAGGGAACTCACAATGCAACTAGGCTGCTTCAGTATTTGGATATCAATTAAGGATTCATTACTAGAATTGGTCTGATAATTGCTGAGCTGGGTGTGTGCAGATATAGGTTCATTAGCATCTGGAGCAGAGATTCCCATGATGCAGTGCTTCCCTGCTTTTTCTGGTCCCAGAGTTCAGTGTGGTTCTGTGTTCTCCATTCTGTATGTAAATTGAGATGTCCTCCTGTCCCATCTTTCATGCAGATGAGACTAGGGGAGTTGTTTCTGCTCTCCATTCTATATGCTAATGGAGATGTCTTATTCTTGTCAGCCTTGTCAGGACAGGTGTAGGTATGTCTCCCAACACCCGTCACTGCTCTCTGCAAGTTTTTTCGTCTGATGGGTTTTGGTTTAAGCAGAGGCTGGGGGTGGGGGAGGTGTCTTTCATGAATCAGGCTGGATACTATATTCTGGTTCCCCAAGAACACAGAGGTGTCTGGTATCACTCCCCTGATGGCCAAGTGAATAGAACACAAATACTTCACTCCTCCCAAGGGTTATGAGTATCTATACTCCCACCCACAGCCCTGCTGGTTGGTAGTGTCTGCGGTTAATGAACGTGAAAGGCAGGGGCAGCAGGGACCCATGGCTAAGTCCAAGGACTCTAAGAAGCTTGATCTTTTTGGTAGAAAGGTCTACTCTATGAGGGGCCTACAGCTCAGGGTTGCCAATCAGCTGGCAGTCCTGAGCAGATATAATTTTAACTCATGGAACTCTATGCTCAGATTTAAGGAGGTAGTATCACTGGAGTCCAGGGATGAGTTTGAGGCCATTGTGGAGGAGGGCAAGATTGCATGTGGGTCTGTGACTAGGGACTCCTGGTGATCACTTCACCTTTCCTCGTCACCACTCGCCCATCGTCATAGGACTTTTATGGGTAGGGGTGGGGAAACAGTTCTTCCTGTGAAAGAAGGTGGTGCATGAATAGTTTGATGTGGGGGAGCCGATGCGCACCAGCAGCCACACAAATCTTGGTGGAAGAGGGACCTGTGTTCAGTGGCAAGGTGGTCCAAGATGACAGGAGTGTCTCCACCATTGCATCCTTCGTCCGCCTTCATAGCCACTGAGAGGTGATCCTGCTTCATCTGCCTGTTCTGCCATTGAGGTCTTATACCGGGCTGCGTTGTGTTGGGCTGCACTTTGTCTGGTACCTCGCCTTCGAGCTTCCTGCCATGGGTGACCCTACCAGGAGTACAGAACTCCAGATGGCATCGCTCTTAAGGTCTTAAGTATATGCAAGCTTCTCCACCATCGTCCAGGTGGCAGCCCAAGTAGAAATTATCCCAAGTAGACATTGTTTAACATCCTGTTTGATTATTAATGCACTAGAAAGTACTACCTCATTTTCGTGTGATAAAATACATCATACTGCTTCTTTCCAAATACGGAACAGAAATATTTATTGAACCCTTCTCTGCAATGTTATTAACAATTTTACCATCTCGCTCTATAGGCCTATACCAGGGGTGTGCAAACTACGGTCTGGGGGCTGCATCTGGCCCTTCAGATGTTTTAATCTGGCCCTCGATCTCCCACTGGGGAGCAGGGTCTGGGGCTTGTCCCACTCTAGTGCTACAGCCAGAGAGCGGGGTAGGGGGGCTTGCCCTGCTCTGTGCATGCCATGGCTCCGCATGGCTCCTGGAAGTAGTGGCATGTCCCCCCTCCGGCTCCTACGCATAAGGGCAGCCATGGGGCTCAACATGCTACCTCTGCCCCTAGTGCTGCCCCCACAGCTTCCATTGCCTAGGAACCACTGCCAATGGGAGTTGCAGGGGTGGCACCTGCGGATGGGGCAGCGCTCTGAGCCACCTGGCCGTGCTTCTACGTAGAAGCTGGAGGGGGGACATTCCACCGCTTCCGGGAGCTGCTTGAAATAAGCGCAGCCCGGAGCTTGCACCCCTGAGCTCTCTCCCTCATACCCCACCCCCCAGCCCCAGTGCCTGTCCCCCTCCTGCCCTCTGAACCCCTCCATTCCAGTGCAGAGCACCCTCCTGAACTCCAAACCCTTCATCCCCAGCCCCCCCCGAGCCCACACACCCAGATATTGCCCTCACTTATCCCACACTCCAACACCCTGCACCAACCTGGAGCCCCCTCCTACACCCCCAGCCAGAGCCCTCACCCCCTCCCACATCCCAACCCCCAATTTTGTGAGCATTCTTGGCCTGCCATACAATTTCCATACTCAGATGTGGCCCTCAGGCCAAAAAGTTTGCCCACCCCTGGCCTATACCATTGCTAGGATTTCTTTTGTTCCTAATGTACTAAAACCTCCATTTTATTGTTTTAGTTATGTCAGCCATGGATTTTTCTCTGTCTTTAACTTATCTTATTCATTACATACACTTCAAAACTTGTATTCCTTGCTATGTATTTCCCCTTTTTTCCAGTTGCTGTATTTTGTTTTTCAATTGCTGCCTTAACTTTGCCACTGTACCAGAATGGGCTTTTAGCCAAAGTTGTCCTCATTCTTGATTGTGATATTGTGGCTTTTTGGCCACCTAATAGACTCTTCTTAAAGGATTCCCAATTTTCATTCTCATTTTTCTGACTAAGTATTTCCTTTCAGTCAGTTTTGCTCATAGTCTTCCTCAAGTTTGGGAAATTAGCCCATATGAAGCACCAAGGACATATATTACCACTTGGGACTGTGAGACATCATGATAGCATAAGAGATATGAGCGATTCTAAATGAGGTGTAGTCTAAAGTCCTTGGCCTGTTTCTCTTGCACTTATCTAGCATGGAGACTTAAGGGGCACAAACCTAATTCCAGTGTTTTGTGTTCAGTATTTAAAATGATGGCTATTAACCATACCCAAGATTTTGGTGGCCAGATATTTAAAGCCAGTGACCAAATGGCCATCAGCCCACATACTGATTTGTTTCTCCTGAACAGACAGTAAAATACATTTCAAGGCTATGACACATTCAGAGAAACCAGCTTTAATGTTCCAAGTCAAATGAAGCTTGGTAATGATATTTAATATCTGTTCCAGAAACGACAGTCCAGACTATAAAAAACACCTTTAAAGGACATGTAGTTTGTGCTGGTATGAACAAATGGAATTAAACTGGTAATTCTCACTTTGGTGAATGCAGAGGTTTTGACTCAATTTGTGCATGCTTTGGTTACAGAAAAAAATGACAACAGGGATTCCATAGCAACTAGGTGGCTTGAATATATCTGACGTGGCAGTGTAACATTCAGCGTGTGTTAAACATCTGGAAATAACAGTACAATCAAAGGCCTTTCATTTTCCACTTAGGAAAGCTTCTAACTGGACAGTAAAATGTTTGCAAAATTACTTAGATTACGCGTGTTTTTTCTTTGCTGTAAATTCAGCCATTATAAAATAATCTTGAATTATCCAGTGTATTCCATTAGAGTGAATTTACATTTAAGACTTTATTAATGACCTAGGTGTTTATATTATGCTGGATTAAGGAACAGATTCATAAAACAGTGCGATGAAATTGTGCAAGTTATACCGAGATTTTATTATTTTTGCAGGATATTCTACAGTGCACTTACCTGTACTTTATGAAATGTTATAAAAGAACTACAGTTGTAAAGATAAATTAACAAATACATTTTGTGATGCAGAATTCTTGATTAAAAATGCATTCAGTTACCTTCAATAATTTGCACTCAGTTTCCCAATTATGCAATGTAATTTAATGACAGTCTAATGTAATGTATCATTCAGTATTAATTAAATTTGTTATTATTAAAATGGCATGCAGAGGTCCTAATCAATATTGGGGTGGCTACTGGGTACAATATAAACACATAGTAAGAGAAAATCCCTGCTCTGAAGAGCTTATAATCTAAAAAATCTGATGTCAGGGCATAGGGGATCTGAGGATGCCCCTCAGATTGTTTCAGGTGCAGATGAGAAGTTACACTGAGAGAAACTTGAGCTGACATTTCTTTTCTGTTGCTCTTCCAGATCTTTTCCAGTTTGTCTGACAATACATTGGTTCATCTCTACCCATGGGCAAGAAATGGGTGCGGGACCCCTCCAACAGAGAGAGAGTGAGAGAGGAGAAGCTCCTTTACCATACCCATGGGGTGGGGACATAAGTGGAGAGACAAAGGGTGAAAGAAAAGCCACTGGAATTCCAGACAATCTAATAGGACAGAGAGAGGAAAGAAGCTCCTAATCTCCCCTGGGGAAGATCTAGAAGGAGATGTCCCCACCCACAGCAGGGAGTGAGTGTAAGGAGATGTCCCCTGAAGATGCAGAGGGGCACCTGGCCTGTTGTCTGCTTGGTGATGCTACTGGCAAAAGCTCCTAGGTGTCTATGTAAAAGACAGTGGCAGGAAGAGGTGAGAGGGTAGGACCTCAAGGAGGTTGTAGGGAGGTGAACTGCAAAAATGGGAGATTGGACCCTACATACTTTTGGGTCAACATTTTTGAGTGTGGGTGACTGAAATCCATATTTTGGAACATAAACAAAAGTGGCCAGATTTTCAGAGGTGCTGACCAAGTCTGGCTCCCAGTGGGGTTGACAGGAAGTGCCAGTGCTCCACACCTCTGAAAATCAGACCACTTCCATTTAAGTGTCTAGGGGATTGTCTATATGGGGACACTTAGGAAAATTAATCCAAATTAAGTAAAGATGTGAATTTAAAGTAATTAGTTAAATTGCATTAAACCTTGGTGAACACTCTCATTCAGAATTAAAGTGGCCCAAATTTGAAGGACTCTCTTTCCAAAAAAGCAAAACATTTTGGTAAAGTTGTTAGTTCAGATAAATGACATCAATTTTTCATCATTCAGTCCCCTGACAGAAGCCAGGGCAGTTCTGCTGCACATGGGTGGTAGGATCTATGTAAGGATGTCTCCACCCACGCTGGGGCAGAGGTCCATAGATGCTAGAATGCACTGGGTGAGCAGGGGTAGAAATGGAGATATACAAATAAGAATAGCAAGACAATCCAAATGCAGAAAGGCCCAGCCCCAAATGATCCAATCAGCGGTTCTCAAACAGTGGGTCGGGACGCCAGAGCCTGTCACGACCCCATTTTAATGGGATCACTAGGGCTGGCTTAGAATTGCTGGGGTCTGGGGCCAAAGCTGAAGCCGGATCTCTACTGCCCGGGGTGAAGCCCAAGGGGCTTGGTTTTGGCCTCCCAACCCTCGACCATGGGGCTCGGGTAGGCTCGGGCTTCAGTCCCCACTCCTGGGGTCATGTAGTAATTTTTGTTGTCAGAAGGGGGCCGCGGTGCAATGAAGTTTGAGAATCCCTGTGTTAGTTGATGCAGCCCTATTTCCATTTCAACATATTTAGAACTTTAAGAACAGAAACGCTCAATAAAATAAAATTAGTTTTGAATGCTCAAAAGAGATTTTGAAAATTAAAATATATTAAAAGGTGGATACAGTGTTTTAAAGAGTGAGAAATGTCAATTCCTTTAGAAAAACTTCTTATCGAATATATTTAATAAGTAGGCTTTTTGGCAATGTTCTGTATTTAAAATTTTGGTTTGTTCCTCTCTCTTCATGCGTGTGTGTGTGTATAATATTTTAAAATATGACTTCTGACATAATCACTTTAAGATTAGCTTCAAAATGGTGACATACCTGCAAGCATTTTTATGACACAGATATTAGCAAAAAGGCTGTTAGGCTGTTGATATAAAAGGGCAGCTTGGGTGGAATTAAGTGACAGCAGAATGGCAGGTTGGACATAGCTAAGTCTGTTGTGATTTGGGTTTGGCAGGACAGGCTGATTGTGTTTCCTTTTTTCCATAGCACTTCTCATTCATTCTCTCAAATTCAAAGGGATAACACAGGGGAGAGAAAAATTGAACTTGGGTCTCATGTTGCAATTGTAGTACAACTACACTAGTCAGGTGAGGTGTCTCAAGGCATAGTAAGTTTGAGGATGCTTCCTAACTTATTTCAGAGTCAGGTGAGTGTAACCCCAAGGAACAAACCTCTATCCCTGGGACTCTGTGTGCTGGTAGCTCAGGAAGAAGTGCACTATCCCTGGTAGGAAGGGGGAGCCCAGAGCAGACTCCAAGTTTTTGAGGCAACCAAGAAGGAGAGAGGAGAGACACTATTAAGAAGGACCAGGGCCCTTGTTGACTCAGGGGAGGATAGCAGGCATATCTGTTTAACCTTTGGGTGGGCTAGAGTTTACTTCCCTGCCCTTCTCCGGTGCCTAAAACCGCCCAAACTCCCATAGAAAAGCACCAGGAGACCCAGAATTCAGTCACTGAGGATTTTCAGCAAGGATTGTTCAGAGTCAACCTCCCCACATTCAGGTTCAAAGAGAACAAAAGGAATGAAATTAATTCTTAAGTACCAACTTTATAAAGATAAAGAAACATAATAGTAATAATAACAATAACAGTAATAACAGCAACTTAAATTTCTACAACATAACATGGCTACTTTATAATCCACATACATTATCGTCACATTTGTACATAAACAGAAATAAAGAAAACAATTTAAATCTAAAGAGGTCAGTCCCCACAGAAACAAATTGAGAAGTAATGTAGAGTTCCCAAAAGCTTAGGCTGAGTTCACCCGAGTCTCAGTTGCAGTGTTTGATCACCAAAATCTATACAGTCTGCTGAGCCAAATGCACTGCAACAACATCTTCCCACAGCTTGCTTGTAGAAATCTTCAGCTGGAATCCATGCAGACTCTCCCTTCTTCTCTGCTGAAATCATCCAGTTAGCTAGTCAGCTACCTAATTAACCAACCACTCAGTGAAGTGTATAGATTTAAAAGCCCCTGCTCCACAATGCTTCAGACTTAGGAGAAAACAGCCTGCTTTCTGATCCTATGGCTCAGCTTCTCCCAACCCACAAAGGGCACAAAGCCTTTTGTAAAGCAGTTGCCCTCACTACTTGCCCTCATGGTGTCTGAGTTAGCCAGGGGACTGGTGAATCTAAGAATAGTGTTTTACCCAACTATATTATATTTACCACCTGCTTAATATTAATTACTGTGTTGAATATATTGTATGTGTTTGTATTATTTCTTGGGAGTCTCCAACTATCTGGCAAGTAAGAGGGGTTACCCTGTGTTTAGAATTTTCCTTCCAAGTTGCCCTGGTGACCGTGCCAGGAAGGAAAGACAGGGCTGGAGGCACCATGAAATAAATTCACGTGGGAGGACAATAAATAAATTACACCCTGCTGAGCAGGAGGCTGGATCCAAATGAACCCAGGCTAGTCCATCAAAACCTGTAAGGAGCTTGTCACTAAAGGAGGAAACCGGGTGGATACGGGGTGCTACATGAACATTTACATTGAAGGAGAAACTTGCTCTGAAGTCTATTTGATGTCATTCTTGAAGATTTTTTCCTGAATGTCTGAGTATCCCATTTGGTCCAGAAGCATCATCCACAACCCAGGCTAAAGTGAGAGGGATTTCTGTTTTGTAAGTAGAGTCGGTGTTATTCACAACTTTCCTGTCAGCCTTTCATGTTACTGATGGGGAAGAAGATCTGAAATGGACCAAATAATGCTCAGAGATAATGGCAAAATGCATTCCTTGTGCATGGGAATGATACATGGTGATGGTGGCAATCTCTGGTGTGAAGGAGCAAATAATATTTTTCATAGACTTCCAAAATGTCAGGATGCAAAGAGGCACTAGACTCAGTTGAGCTGATGCATCCCCTTTGGCCATGGGATTTGTGCTGCAATCTAGAATACAGTTAAGAAAGTAAGAAAGGGGAGGAATAAGAACTGAAATAAAGGGGCAGGATCCCCCTTCACATATCATTCTCCTTGTGAGGATGGTGAGTAAAGAAGGCCTCAGGGTTAAAAGCCTGGTAGCATCTATAGAAAAAGAGATTATCATACCCCTATGCCTAAAAAGGAAGGGCCCATTCCCTGACTTCTAATGAAAGACCTTGGGGATCATGGGATCGCTGCTGCCTGTCTGCTGCCTGCACTGAGCTGAGGTGTTGCAACTCTGAACAAAAAAGATAGCTGGATTGTCACAATCTGGTTTCTAATCAAATGTCTTGATCTCCAACATAAGCTGATTTGAATCTACACCCTGGATGCATCAGTGTTGGATTATTTTTTAGGGCTGTCAAGCAATTAAAACAAATAATCATGATTAATCTGTTTAACAATAATAGAATACCATTTATTTAAATATTTTTGGATGTTTACTACATTTTCAAATATTTTGATTTCAATTAGAACATAGAATACAAAGTGTACAATCCTCACTTTATATGTATTTTTTATTACAACCTAATACAAGTACTGTAGCACAATCTCTTTAAAAAGAAAGTTGAACTTACAAATGTAGAATTATGTACAAAATATAACTGCATTAAAAAATAACACACAATGTAAAACTTAAGAACCTACAAGTCCACTTGGTCCTGCTTCAGCCAATCGCTCAGACAAATAAGTTTGATTATAATTTGCAGGACATAATGCTGCCCACATCTTGTTTACAATGTCACCTGAAAGTGAGGACAGGCTTCCACATGGCACTGTTGTAGCTGGCATCACAAGATATTTACATGCCAGATGTGCTAAAGATTCATGTGTCCCTTCAAGCTTCAGCCACCCTTCCAGAAGACATGTATCCAAGCTGATGATGGGTTCTGCTTGATAATGATCCAAAACAGAGTGGACTGATGCATGTTCATTTTCATCATCTGAGTCAGATCCCACCAGCAGAAGGCTGATTTTCTTTTTTGGTGGTTCATGTTCTGTAGTTTCTGCATCAGAATGTTGCTCTTTTAAGACACCTGAAAGCATTCTCCACACCTCATCCCTCTCAGATTTTTGAAGGCGCTTCAGTTTCTTAAATCTTGGGTCAAGTGCTGTACTATCCTCAGAAATCTCACATTGGTACCTTCTCTGCATTTTGTCAGATCTGCTGTGAAAGTGTTCTTAAAATGAACGTGTGATGGGTCATCATCCGAGACTGCTATGACATGAAATACATGGCAGAATGTGGGTAAAATAGAACAGGAGACTTACAATTCTTCCCCTAGGAGTTCAGTCACAAATTTAAGAAAGCCTTTTTTTTTTTTTTTTAGTGAGCATCATCAGCATGGAAGCATGTCCTCTGGAATGGTGGCCGAAGCATGACGAGGCATATGAATATTTAGCATATCTGGCACATAAATGCCTTGCAATACCAGCTACAAAAGTGCCATGCAAAAGCCTGTTATCACTTTCAGGTGACATTGTAAATAAGAAGCAGTCAGCAGTATCTTCCGTAAATGTAAACAAACTTGTTTGTCTTAGCAACTGGCTGAACAAGAAGTAGGACTGAGTGGACTTGTAGGCTCTAAAGTTCTACATTGTTTTGTTTTTGAGTGTAGTTATGTAACAAAAAAAATCTACATATGTAAATTACACTTTCACGATAGAGAGATTGCACTAAAGTACTTGTATTAGGTGCATTAAAAATAGTATTTCTTTTGTTTATCATTTGTACAGTGCAAATATTTGCAATAAAAATAATAATATAAAATGAGCACTGTACACTTTGTATTTTGGGTTGTAATAGAAATCAATATGTTTGAAAATGTAGAAAAACATCCAAAAATATTTAATAAATGTAAATTTGTATTCTATTAATTTTTTTAATTCAGTTAATTGTGTGAGTTAATTGCGATTAATCGACAGTCATAATTATGTTCATTCTGTGTAACTGAAATCTCTCTAACATTTATCATCTACTTAGGCCTGACTAAGTAGTGGGACAGGGAATAGTGGTGGATTTTCACTGACTCCTCAGTTTTATATACCCTGATATCAGGGCTCATTGGATGGGGGTACCCTGTGATTTCTACTGGCCATTTGCCAAATGGCTCTGAGCTTTCAAGTTTCTCAGTTTTTGTGCTGTTTCTGTTGCTATCCAGTAGATGGTGTCAGTGTATAACAAACTTCTTAAATGCTTGTTTTAGTCTGAGGGTTTAATTAATTTCATGTATTGTAGTTCACTTTCCCTAACTATTAACTGGGATCCCTCTTTTTAAACAATGGTTCTTAATATTCCAAAGTTATACCCTGGTTAGGTGATTATCTTTCAACATTCCTTTTTTCTTCTTGTGCTATCCCATTCCTATCTCTTCTGTTTATGACTTGCATTAGAGAACACACAGTCTTTAATATAGTTCCTCTAAATGCAGTAGACATGATTCATATATTCTTTCATTATATCTAACACTTATCATATCTATCAAAGCTTATGATAGACTGAGACACTACATTAGAGGAACAAGACAAATAACTGAATGAAGAGAGATGTTTATCTGATTAATCAGGCAAACAAAATGTGTATCTTCTTAACTGAGATGAAAGATAAAGAGTCCTGCACTTAGGACGGAAGAATCTCATGCAGTGCTACAGGCTGGGAACCAACTGGATAAGCGGCAGTTCTGCAGAAAAGGACCAGGGGATTATAGTCGATGAGAAGCTGGATATGAGTCAACAGTATGCCCTTGTAGCCAAGAAGGCTAACGGCATATTGGGCTGTATTCATAGGATCATTGTCAGCAAATTGAGGGAAGTGATTATTCCCCTCTGTTCAGCACTGGTGAGGCCACATCTGGAGTACTGCATCCAGTTTTGGTCCCCCCATTACAGAAAGGATGTGGACAAATTGGAGAGAGTCCAGTGGAGGGCAACATAAATGATTAGGGGGCTGGGACACATGACTTGTGAGGAGAGACTGAGGGAACTGGATTTATTTAGTCTGCAGAACCGAAGAGTGAGGAGGGATTTGATAGCAACCTTCAATTACCTGAAGGGGAGGGGTAGGGGTTTCAAAGAAAATGGAGCTAAGCTGTTCTCAGTGGTGGCAGATGACAAAACAAGGAGCAATGGTCTCAAGCTGCAATGTGGGAGGTCTAGGTTAGATATTAGGAAAAACTATTTCAGTAGGAGAGTGGTGAAGCACTGGAATGGGTTACCTAGGGTAGTGGTGGAATCTCCATCCTTGGAGGTTTTTAAAGTCTGGCTTAGCAAAGCCCTAGCTGGGATGATTTAGTTGGGGTTGGTCCTGCTTTGAGCAGGGGTTTGGACTAGATGTCCTCCTGAGTTCTCTTCCAACCCTAATCTTCAATGATTCTATGATACATAAAGACTTCTTGAGGCATCAGGAAGTTTGATCTCTGGAACTTTCAGGTTTTTGGGTCACCAGCTTCTAACTGGTTTTTGGGTCACCAAATCCTAACTGGTTTAAACCTACATTTAGTTTTTCTACTTCTCTGGTTCTTAATTAACATATAGGAGACAATAGGGCTCTACACAGGAAATTGAGCAGGTATTCTTGCCTGTCACCTTGCAGTGGTTCTCCTTAGCTAGACTAAGGGAGATGGAAATTTTGCCCGTAAGTAAATTATGATGGTTTTTAATTTGAGAAAATAACAATAGCAGGAAACTTACTTGTCAAGCATCAGTGATTTCCTTTCCTGGGAATTGTATATTTTAGCTTTAGCTTCATTAATGCATTGGCCTGGGACGGCAAACCGCAGCCAGTGGGAACTGTGATCAGCTGAACCTGCCGATGCGGCAGGTAATCAAACTGGCCCGGCCTGCCAGGGTGCTTACCCGGTGAGCCATGTGCCACAGGTTGCCTACCCCTGTGTTAAAGGGACATTTGTGTATCAGACTTTCCCACCAGTGGGAAACTGAGGCAAATGACACTGCTCACCTCACAATGGGGTTGGGTTTTTGCTTATGGCTGCACGCGTTTGAATGTGGTTGTGGTGTTTTCCAAAATTAACGCTTGGTTCCCTTTCCTTTTTATTAAAAGTTCTTAGAGAACATGCACGTAGAGCTGAGCATTGACATTTCGTAATATCTAAGGTCACTGTATAAAAATAAATCTCACTGTATTTTACAACCTGCAGGAAGAGTTACAAACTAGAAAAGAAAACCAGCTTTTGAAATATAGTCAGTGCATTAGAATTAGATTTAGCCATAATGATTTATTATTATCCATCATGAGAAGTTCTTATTATAGGGAACAGTCATAAATCCTTTATATCATGAGAAATCACAAAGCGGCAGTATTCAGGGTTGTATTTCATGCATCAGTCTTTTCATGAAAATATAACGCCCACTCCTTTGATGAGGATTCAAACTTCGGCAAAGAAACTTCTTTGAAATGTTTGATAACTATTACTCTTCAAACCTGAGCAATTTGAATATTTATATTTTGCTTTGATCTAGTTATTTCTTTCAAATGTGCGATGCACAAAGAGAGAGAGAGAGGGAGAAACTTGATAAGACCACAATAAAATTGACTCGTGTGCTTATGTTTTCCGTGTAGTTTTCTGCTTTGCCTAAGTTTTTCCATTGGTTCACAAGCTTTGTACATTTTAGTTTTTATTTTATAAAAGTCTATGCTCAGCAGGTAGTTTGCATCACAAGAATAGGAGAGCTCAGAACCAGTTATCAGGCTCAGCTTGCTGGTCAATCTGGTTTTGGCGTAAAGACCATTCAAACTACTATCAGTTTGCAGAGGAGAAGACAGAAAAGTTTGAATGTACCTGAGAAACAGCCAAAATGACTGAATTTCACCTGGTTTGAGGCTGAAATTAATGTGATGCTGGGGAGCTCTGCAAGGCTTCTACACAAATCTATAAGCCAGGATTGTAGTATGATGAGTGGAACTGGAGTAAGGGGGTCAGGTCTGAAGACGGACCTAGTTTGCTGTGATACCAGGACCCTCAGGAATGCAAACAGGTATCAAGCTGCTCTGTCTCAAATCGTAGGATCCCAGCCTGTATCACTGGCCATTCAACATACTCCTACACCTTTGCCTGCTGGTCACACCATTCATGTCTATTAAAAAAACTCTTTTCTCCATAAGGTCCCCATACCTCCTCAATAGGCCCAAGCTTTCCCCAATACCTCTTTATGACTTTGTTGTGGGGTGGGGCTGGGGAGGTCACTCATTCCCTTCATAACTTAACATAGGACCTAATTCATGCATGATAGCACAGTACATTCTGAAGCCTCTTTTAGGTCTTGCTACTGCTGCCTGCTTGAAATGAGAAAATAGCCTGTTTCCCTGAAGATCCAGCAGGCAGGTTGCACTAGCTCTAGGGTGGTCGGTGATGATGAAGAAGTTGGGAGTGGGTCAGCTAATTACCTCTTAATCTAACAGCAGAGAAGAGCTGCAGGACACCAGGCACCCATGAACTCAGCAGAAGATAAAGGGTGTGGAAGGAATTGCATGGGGAAGGAGTGAGTAGACCAAAATTGGAATGTATGTCCGGGGTGTCCCAAAGCTTGAAGACTCCAGAAAACCTGGATCAATTTTTGATTGGTAACGTTTCACTTGGTTTGCGTCTTTTAATCCTAATAGTTTGCCCAGCTCTTGTTACCATATTCAATTCCATTGTTAATAAGTTAACCAGATGGTGAGAGTACAACCACACAAATTAATAATTAGATAGTAAGTTATGACCAAGCAACTGGTTTAAGAGAGAATCGGATGAACACAGAGACAGAATGCTGACCAACAGTAATAAGTGGAATAAAAGAGAGAAAAGGTTACATTAAAATTAATAAATTACCTTGCTAACATTTACGAGTACGGTAGTGATGATGGACACTAATTTTTTTTTAGGTATGGGATTTGTAGTCTAGAGACATGGATTCTGTCAGAGACTTTGTGCGTGATCTTGGACTTAAACCAGAGGCTGCTCTGGGGAGCGGGGGCTATAGCCAACCCAAAATTTGTCTTAGCCTCCCAGTTGCCAGTGCAAAGGTCAAATGTTAGGCAGAAGTAAGGGTGTCATGGTATGGCATTGCCACTCTTACTTCTGCGCTGCTGCTAGTGGCAGTGTTGCCTTCAGACTGGGTGGCCTGAGAGCTGTGGCTGCTGGCTGGGCACCCAGCTCTGAAGGCAGTGCCACCACCAGAAGCAGCATAGAAGTAAGGGGTGGCGCAATATGGCATTGCCAGCCTTACTTTGCAGTTCTGCGCTGCTGTTGGTGGCCGTGCTGCCTTCAGAGCTGGATGTCCAGCCAGCACCCACCACTCTCTGGCTACCCAGCTCTGAAGGCAACTGTAATAAAGCCTCCTGTCCCAAACCTGGACTTTAGCTTCCAAAATCTGGGTGCTTACCTGAACTCCCCCCAAGCTCACTACCAGCTTGGATATTCTCGCTGCCACCAGGTCAGGAATTTATAGGGCCTGACCCCCCTTTCCTCTCTCTGGTGTCCCCAACCTTTCCTTTGGGGGACCCCCAAGAACCAGACCCTCTGGGGTCTCTCTCTCTCTCTCCTCTCCCAGCTTCCCCCTTTCCTGGGTTAGCCGGTGCAATGCTTACTTCACTCCTTTATACAACCGGAGAGGCAATCTAGCTCCCGAGGCTAGGCATTCACCTAGTCAGCTCACACAAGAGATTCCCCCTCCCTTTGTCCTGCAGCCTTTCCGCCTGGGACAATGGAAGGTGAGGCACAGAGTTTGGGCTTTTCCCTCCCCCCTCTGCCTCACTAGGAAAAGAAACTTCCACAAGGTTTAAAAAGAAAACTTTATAAAAGAAAAAGAAAGAAAAATATAAAACAACAATCTGCATTAAGGAAACTCAATACAGGCTCTTGCTTATAAGAAAATATGATAAACAGTCTGATTTAAAAAGGTAGCCCGATTAAACCAGTCCAACAAATCAACATACATGTAATACAACACAAAGCTCATCATAGCCGAATTACTTTGCTTTCCTTGTACTCACAGAGGTTTAGTAGAATATTTGAGATAAGAGAGAGTTAGAAGGAAACTTGTTTACCCATAGGCGAGAAAAACAACAAAGACCCCGAGTATACAAATTCCCGCCCTGACTTTTAAACAATCCAGTTCTCTGATTGGTCCTCTGGTCAGGTGTTTGGTTACCCTTTCCAGGTAAAAGAAACTTAACCCTTACCTTACCATCTACTTATGACAGCAAACCCACTGCCAGCAGCAGTGGAGAAGAGACAGTGAGAGGAAGCAAGCCAAAACTATTTCAGGCTGAGAAGGCTTCCAGCTGTGCTCACATAGAGGCACCTAGCTCAGGGATTTGCCAAGCACCACAGGGGAGCTATTGGGATCCTCATGGTAAAATGCACAGTTGAGCTAGCTACTTCAGGTTTGTGCTTCCCCCCTGCTCTGTGTCACTGAAGAGAGAGAGCTGGAGAACAATGCTGGGTGAGTGTTCGATGAGCTGAGCTCTCCCTGAGACTGTAGCACCCTTTCTCTGCAGCTACCCCAGCTACTCCTCCCAACTCTCCCTCTCGCTCCATCTCCTCCAGCACCCAGTGCGAGTCTCTCCTGGGCCTCTCTCTCAGGCCAAGTCTACACTACGGGATAATATCGAATTAGCTAAATCGGTTTTATAAAAACTGATATTATAAATTTGATTTCATGCGGCCACACTAGGCACGTAATTCGGCGTTGTGCGTCCATGGTCCGAGGCTAATGTCGATTTCTGAAGCGTTGCATAGTGCGAGCTCTTCTGTAGCTTATCCATAGTTCCGCAGTCTCCCCCGCCCCTTGGAATTTCTGGGTTGAATCATATTGTCGCGGGTGGTTCTGGGTAAATGTCGTCAGTCATCTCCTCTGGGAAAACATCAGCTGACAATCCTTTCACGCCGTTTTTCCCTGGATTGCCTGGCAGACGCCATAGCATGGCAACACGGAGCCCGTTCAGCGTTTTTTTTTTCCGGCACCGTATGTGTACTGGATGCCGCGGACGAGAGGCGATACTCCAGCGCTACACAGCAGCATCACTTGCTTTTGCAATTGATAGCAGAGATGGTTACTGATCGTTCTGTACCGTCTACTGCCGGAGAAAACTGGCATGAGATGACGGTTATCTCTCCTCCTCTGTACTGTCTGCTGCTATCATCAGTGGCCCTGCTGAAATCGGCTGGGGGCGGCAATGCAAAAGCAAAATTGGGATTTGACTCTCTTGGACTGAGTCAATCCCTCCCTTATGGTTTCTAAAAATAGAGTCAGTCCTGCCTAGAATAAGGGCAATTGTATTAGAGGACCAGTGTATCAAAGCACAGCTGCTCCATGTCAGTATTCACAGGGGGTGCCCTGCAACAACCCCACCCCTTTGCTCCCCTCCTCCCTCAGCCTTCCTGGGATACCGTGCAGTGTCCTGCCCATTGTGTCATGAAGTATAAAGAATGCAGAATAAGAAACACTGAGTGTTAGTGACATAAAATGAGGGGGAGGCAGCCTGCTCCGGCGCGATGATAGTCCAGGCAGGACATTAAGCTGTGGTGGGAGAGGAGCCCAGGCATGCTGCTGCTTGACAGTCCACGGCAGTACAGAATCTTTTCTTTACACAGGAAAGGAAGGGGCTGAAGCCCCAGTTGCTATGATGAGCTGTTATTAGCCGTTCTGTCCTATCTACTGGATAACAGCGTGTTGGCCTCGAGTGTAACATGTTAGATATTCAGGACGGTTACTAGTCCTATTGCACTGTCTACCACTGGGGAGGGGAGAGGAGAGGAGCGGATACTGCTCTTCACTGCTGCAGCATCGCGTCTACCAGCAGCATTCAGTACATAGTGAGGTGACATTGAAAGAAGTCAAGAAAAGATTTCTTTCCCTTTTCTTTCACGTGGTGGAGGTGGTGGGGAAAGAAACTGAGGAGCTCTCCCTGAACCACGCCAGACACTGTGTTTGAACCTACAGACATTGGGAGCTCAGCCAAGAATGCAAATTATTCAGAGACTGCTGTGGACTGTGGGATAGCTGGAGTCCTCAGTACCCCTCCATCCATGAGTGTCCATTTGAGTCTTGGCTTCCTGTTACGCTTGTCACGCAGCGCTGTGTATCTGGAGATTTTTTTCCATGCTTTGGCTCTTCGTGTTCTGTAACAGAGCTCTGATACAACAGATTTGTCTCCCCATACAGCGATCAGATCTAGTATCTCCCATACGGTCCATGCTGGAGCTCTTTTGGATTTGAGACTGCATCGCCTCGTGCTGATCAGAGCTCCACGCGGGCAAACGGAAAGAATTCAAAAGTTCGCGGGGCTTTTCCTGTTTACCTGCTCTCTGCATCCAAGTTCAGATTGCTGTCCAGAGCGGTCAGTGGTGCACGTGGATACCACCCAGAGGCCAATAACGTTGATGTCCGTCCACACTAACTTAATCCGATATGTTAATATCGAATTTAGTGCTACTCTCTCTCGGGGTGGAGTACAGAAATCATTAAGAGCTTTAACGATATAAAGGGCGTTGTAGTGTGGACGGGTACAGCGTTAAATTGATTTAACGCTCTTTAAATCGATTTAAACGCGTAGTGTAGACCAGGCTTCACTATCTCTTCAAAAGGAACTAACAGCTGCATTGGGCTGTACCTGTAACCCACCACCTCATCCCATCTATCAACAGCAGCCTAGCTAATTGCGTCAATATAGCACAGCCCCCTCCAATTTTCTGTCTATCCCACCTCAGCCCCCCCACCGGAAGAGGTTAGTGCCGCCTCTGACTTATATCAAAATTTTCAAAAGTGACTATTAATGTAGTGTCCATAGATATCTGAAATCCTATCGTGAGACACCTTAAATCTGAGTTTTAGTAGCCTTAGAATAAAAAACACCGATCTCTCAGTTGCATCCCTAAGTTATAACTGTTTTATATAAATACAGCCACATGGTTAATTATATTTAGTACCAGTATTTTTTATTGATGCATAAGACTGCTTTACATAGTTGCTTTTATTTCCAGGACATTTGAGGAGTTGACATTGGGTCATTATATGGCATTTTGTTTTGCAATATCCAAACTTCAGTGCAAATGTTTCTTTTAAATAACAATAAATTCTGCAGTGTAAGCTTGGATGGAGAACCATCCAGAAAATCTAACAGAAGATAAGTTGGCAGTACTAAACCTGATTGAAAACTGCAATGGTGTAAATAAATCTCCCTCACCTGTAGCTTCAGGGCCACATCAGTTTTTTTAGGTATGCAAGTACATTGCAACTCAGCATAGACCAAACTGACAGTGGCCTTAGTTTTGCAAAACTTTTCAGTTGGTTATTGGTTTTGCACAGCCATTACCAATGGGGGTTTGGAACTGGGTGCCAATTTATCCCAACCTCTGAAGATTGCCATTAGGCATTTCAAAGTTCATTCCTTGTTTTGGTTCTTCTTTAATTAGTACACTATGGGGACGATAGCATTCCGCCTGATGTATTGCTTGAAGAACACAAATGTAAAATGTTGTTTCTTGATTCGTCCGGTTTTCAGAAGATTCCATTTTCCAATAAGTGTTTTTAATTTTTTTGAACATCAGTTGGAGTTTGGCACAAATTGTCCTCCCAGTTGCCTTGACATAGGTTGTGCTTATGTATCATCTTGTCTTAGCACAGCTGATGCCAGGATGGGATACAGAGGTGCACCTTGCTGTGTCCTCTGCCACAGGATCTTGCTGGCTAGGGTAGGATTCCAAGAGGAAGGATGGGGTTTTGTGTTGTGGGGTTCTCTTGCTGCTCCTGTGAACAGCAGCAGTATACACACCCACCATCTACTGGTTAGCACATGCTGCTTCTCTAGGGTATGTGGTAATAATTTGAGGAGCTGGACAAAATCCCTGACTTGCTGACACACTTCTTTGGGGAAGCAATGTGCAGACCAGCATGTTAGCTGGGCGTATTTCTGCAATGACTGGCATGTGGGCGCTCAGTCCTAGTGGTCGGAGCCAAGAATCAAACCCTAAGACAGCATGAGGTGCCACACCAAGAGTCAGAGCCAGAGATGGAATCAAGGATAAATCAGAGGAGTGAGGACCTGGAGCAGAGCAGGATAGCAGGAACTGGAATGTGGAATAGGAAGACAGGACCTTGGAGTAGGCATGAATACAGTAGCAGCCAGTCAGCAATTCTAGTTGCTCAGACAATTTCCTCTTCTTACTTCCTGGTTTATATATCTCTCCTAAGCCAATCAGGGGGCTGGATGTTTCCCCTAATTAGCAGCTTTGGGGGCAGTGCTCTGTGCACACTAATCCTTCCCTAGTTACTCAGGCGAGCTGCTGGGTGGCAGTTGTGCCCTGTGAGCCTGGGTTTGAGTTCAGTGATTTATAATTTCTTGTTGCACTCCTTTGTGCTGTTATTTATATTAGTGTCCAGGGCAGGCATAAATAATATACACCAAGGGTGGATGGAATGGAGCTGGATGCAAAAGGGGGCATTGATGGTGCTGATCTGTGCCCCAGTGATTTATGCCTCTGCATTGGCCCATAGTGGCTATTGTAAACACAAGTTAGGGTTGTACTGAGAGCTGCACCAGTCCCACTCAGCCTTAAATAGGCAAAATCCAAGTTCCTCTCCTTTGTTCCCATTCTGGCACATGCACCAGTGCAGAGATGAATCTGATCCATAAATTTTAATTTAAACCTTTCGGTCACTATATATTATATATATAAATTCATCACTGTGGCATCTCCTGCTGGCTGCCATGAAGATTATCTCTGCCAGTGCACCCTCTCCTGGTGGCGCCCCATCCTTCCTGCAGTCCTGCCTCAGTCCAAGTACTGCAGCAACCTCTTCATGGCTCAGTCCTCCAGTGGTATCACTTTTCGTGTTTTCCCCCTTCTGGGGGAGGGTTATCTCAGTTCTAGAGTCTAGCCAGTTCCCCAGTGGGCCAATACACTACTCCGGGTCCCGTCTCAGGGACCCTGTAGCTAGCAGCCTCCCATTACCTCTTCTTAACTTCTCACCAGTGCTGCTTCAATTTCCTGAGCCACTTCCCTGTGGCCCCAAGACCTTCTTCACCCTCTTCTCTGGGCAGCGAGTTCCAGCAGCCAGTCAGGAGATCTCTCCCTAGCTCTCCTGCTCCCTGATAGTAGCTGTCCTGTCTGAGGTGCTACGTTCTAGTTCTCTCCCTTGAGCTCCCTGCAGCAACTGACCAACTCTGACCCAGCAGCTCTTTTTATATGGGTCTGCTGGGCCTGATTGGTGGCTCCTTGAAATCTCTCTTGGATTGGCTGCTCCCTACACGGCCTCCTTAGACTGCTTTTAATCCATTCTCTGCCAGAGTGGGGCAGATGCCCCATCACAGGGCCTATACTGAAATGTAGCTCCCACCAGTGTAACTCACCCACTCCACCACTTTGGTCGATATAGTTAGGTTGACGCAGTGTCTGTAGAGATGCTATGTTGCTTATATTGACTCTTGTTGCCTTTCAGAAGCCATCTCACAATGCCCCACACTGACAGTTAAATCGGGCAAGTGCTCGTGGTGAGGATGTGCACCGCTGACACAAAAGCGGAGGCTGTACGTTGACGTAACTTAGGTTGACTTAATTTTGTAGTGAAGACTTGCCCTCAGGTGACTAAATCTGGGGATTATGGACCAAAGTACCTTTATATGTGTTACGGAGTGTCGGGAAGTCAGGGCCGTGCACCCCTCTTCCTGGGATTCACTGTGACTCTCAGCCAGCCAGTAAAATGGAAGGTTTATTGGACAATAGGAATGCAGTCTACAGCAGAGCTTGTAGGCACAACAAGGACCCTTCAATCAAGTCCTTCTGGGGGTTCAGGGAGCTTAGACTCAGCTTAGGGTTCCCTGTGTTGCACCACCTAGCCCAAACTGGAACTAAAAGGTTCCTCTAGCCGCTTTCTCCCCCCTCCCCTCTGCTCCTCCTCTCCTTTGTTCAGTCTCCCGGCAGAAGGTGTCACTTCTCCCCACCCTCCCCCTGGCTCAGGTTACAGCTCAGGTAGCTTCCTTCTCATCCCCAATGTAACTCCCCTGCAACATTCCAAGGTCAAATTCGCCCTGCTATCTGCTCAGTCAAAATATGATTTGCTTTTGTTCTGTGATTTGAAAGATTTTATATATATGATAATTATGCTGATTGGTGCTTTGTATAGAATCCTTGATAGGAGTTTTAATTGCAAGTTGTAAAAAACTGTAGATAATAAACTTCCCTTTGGTCACAAACCAAACTTCCTCTTGTATAAGATTGCATATCTGAAGGAAACAAATGCTGGAATAAACCTAATTATCTAAAAGAAATGAAAGGACATTTCAAAGATAAGCAGCACTGAGGATCCTTGTCTTAAGTTGTAAATTGGGCACTTTCTCTTCCTCCTTTGCATAGGAAAGTCTCTGCTTAAAAAATTAGGAAAAACTTGTACAGTTGGGAATGTTTTGTGAAAAACCTTTTCTTTACTTCTTAATTGTTGAAATGATGCTTTTGAAAAGCAAAGTATCTAGTGTAATTTCCTAATATCGTTTCTATGTAAAATACTTTGTACACCAACCTGAAATCTACTGACCTTGCTAGGCTGATTACTAATGTAAAAAGCCATTTAATATAGAATATTTTTGGTCACTGAGAATTTATTAGTTATTTGGCAAATTTAAGCCTCTCTTCCCCCACTTGTCAGAAGAACAAGAATCACCTCATCAAAGATTGTTAAGGAGGTCATTCTTTTTCCTTAGTGGCCAGTTGGTTTTGAAGGCCCTCTTGGAGAATTACTGAATTTGAGGGACTATTTTGTGAACTAAAACTTTTATATAAAAAACAGAAGTAGTGTCTAGACTTTTTTAAAAACAGAATTTAATTTCCTTGTGAACTCTACTGAAACTGAAGAAATCACAGACAATGGACTAAATAAAAATAAAGCGTTAAAACTCGAACTTTAACGCTTATCTGAGACTTTCCTACCAGAAAAGAACAAAGCCAACTTGAAGCAAGTTGCATATTCATAAGGCAGACTGCATATTCAGGAGATGAAGGCATCACCAAAACCAACCCATGAAGGACTGAGCCAATGCAAAAAGACCAACAGAAAATATTTAAATTCAAACTAGCCCTAAAAAGGTGTGTATTCTGCCTCTAGTAAAATTATGAGGGGAAAAAGGTATAAAACTCTCTCTGCTTTCACATAAAACACACACTCAAAACAGCTCATCTCTGCAAGAAAAACTGAAGCTGAAAAATGAAAGCTAAGAACAGGGAAGCCTGAAGAAGCCATCTTGATGACAAACAAGACTTCAACATGGTGAGATGTAAGTAGCCAAAGATACTGCCAAGGGATTAGAGGTAAAAATCAGATCATGATTTTATTGGGATATGGAAATACATTATAATTTAAGATGTTAACAGTTTCTCCTGTTAATCATCAAATAGTTAGACCAGGGTGAACAAACTTACTGAGCTGCATACATAATCTTCAGAAGTTTGAGAGCTGGACACACTTGCCAAGGCTCAGGGCTTCGGCCCTGTGGCAGGGTGGTGGGGCTAGGGGCTTCAGCCCTGCAGGAGGCGCCTGCTGCAGCTCAGGGCTTCAGCACGAGTGGGGCTAAAGCCCCAAGTCCTGGCAGGTGCCTCCCATGGGGCTGAGCCTCAAGCTCCCCCCTCCCCACTGGGCAGAAACCCCTAGCCCCACCACTCTGCTGCAGGGCAGAAGCCCTGAGCTCCCCCTCCAGTCTGATAGGTGCAGAGTGGGGGTGGGGGTGGGGGCTCTGCAAGCCACACTTTAACTGTAAAAATGCTGCATGTGGCTCGTGAGTCGTGGTTTGGCCACCCCTGGGTTAGACCATGTATTTCTAGAGAGGATACGGGCCAAACATAGGTAAACAGAAAAAAAGCAGGATTTAGATGGATGTAAGATGCTTAGTATTCATTAATTGGACTGCCTTAAGACAGCTCCTTAGATGGCTTCTTCTAAGTAAGTAGTTTAAATATTTTCTTCAGTTTCCAATTTAGTTAAAATTGCTTATCTTAGCTAATTATAAATTATTTTTTTATTTCTGATGACCAAACAGGATCAACCTGCCCTTAAATAAAATTGTTTTGCCCATCGATAAACAATTTTAGTTATGTAATGATATACTAAGAATGGACTCACAATAACTTTGAGAAACAAGACCTTGGTCTCAATTTACCGAAAGTGTCGTCCCAAAGGCAGGCCTGCACTGAAAGGTGTAATCTCAGTTGAAAACTCTCCGCAGACAGGCACACAGAAGAAATAGTAAGGGAAGGAACCATTTGTGTTGTTTAATGTTTTATTTTTCTTTCTTTAATAATAAAATAACAATTGGGGTGTTTTGTCTTAGTTTTAGTCATGGTGTCCCTATGATATGTAAAAAAGCACCTGTGGCAAATGATCCCCCTAATTTTTTACATCCATGTCTGGAATGAATTTTGTTATGTGCTCCAATATGGAGCTGATGTATGTCAGGGGTGGGGCTAAGGGGTTCAGAGTGTGGGAGGAGTCTCAGGGCTGGGGCAGAGGGTTGGGGTGTGGGGTCTGGCTGGAGATGTGGGCTCAGGGGTGGGGCCAGGGATGAGGGGTTTGGGGTGCAGGAGGGGGCTCAGGGCTGGAGTAGAGGGTTGGGGTGTGTGGGGGGGAGTGAGGGCTCTGGCTGGGGTTGTGGGCTCTAGGATGGGGCTGGGGATGAAGGTTTGAGGTATGGGAGGGGGCTAAGAGCTAGGGCAGAGGGTTGGGGTGTGTCGAGGGGTGAGGGTTCTACCTGGGGGGTCTGGGATGGGGCTGGGGTTGAGGGGCTTGGGGTATGGGAAGGATCTCAGGGCTGGAGCAGAGGGCTGGGGAGAGGGCTCTGGCTGATGGTGTGGGCTCTGGGGTGAGGTATAGAAAGATAAGCGGTTTGGGGTGCGGGCTGCTCCAGGGTTGCAGTGGGGAGAGAAGACTTCCTCTAGCCCTCTCTTGCCGCAGCAGCCTGGGGCTGGGGGAAAGGTGCCTCTCCCTGGCCGTCGCAGCTCTGGGGTCTGGGCTTGGGGAGAGGCACCTCTCCCTGCTGCATGCCCGTATGGCCCTTAATAGCCTGTTGCATTGTTGAGTGGCTATGCAGCTTAGGGGGAACTTAGCCTGTGACTAAAATAGTGGGAATTACACCTCTGAATTGGCAGTAAGGGAAACAATTAGTAAGAACTGGTCTATCATTTCTTGTTTCTCTGGACTAAATGTTTTTTAGTAATTATGGGGATAAAATTATTTAGCACTCCACATTTTAAAATGATCTTTTCCCACACCACTATAGGAACACAGAATTTATGATACTGTGTCAGATCTGAGCTCCATCTAACTGAGTATCTTCTCTCTGACAATGGCTGGCCTCAGATGCTTCAGCAGAAGGTGCAAGGAACCCCAAAGCAGGCAAATGTGAGGTAATCTGCCTTCCAAGAAGATTTTATTCTAATCCCTAATAGTTTGGGTAGGATTAGATAGAAATTTGTTTAAGACATGAAACATGAGTGTAGCGAGGAGGCATGGCCTCCCTGAGAGAGTGACAGGGAGGGATCACAACATGCTACCTGGTGGACCAAACCAGGATAGCCACATCCAGCCTTCTGGAAGTAGAAGAGCGGGACAAGGAAGGGGAAGTACAAAGGGCGGGCCTTGCAGTTCATTTGGGGCAGGGAGCCACCACAGGAAATGGATGCATCCTGCCTGCTGCTGGAGCCTGCCTAGGAGCTGCCAGGGCTGCCGCCTGAGGTTTGACCAGAGCTCCCAGAACCGCTAATCAACCAAGACTCTGAGGAGTTGCTGGGGCTGCTGCCTGATGACTGACCAGATCTCCCTGGGCTTCCGGCCGACTGACATGCCAAGGAGCTGCTAGGGCTGCTGCCTGAAGACTGGCCAGAGCTCCCTGAGATGAAAGACACAGGTACACCTGAAGGGGAGAGAAGGAAGCAGCCCAGGGAAACCAGGCAACAGTATAGTTGGGAGCTGGCCTGACACAAGGTCAATGTGTTGTGGGAGGATCCTCACTGACCCAGTGGCAGACCACTCCACCACTGTTAGGGCCCTGGGCTGGGACATGATTGAATTGGGTGGGCCCGTGTCCCTGCTGCCACCCCACCCCTGGGTGAAAGTACTTCCCTTCCTTAGGCCAGGAGGCCTGAGTTCCTCAGGCACCCACCTGAGCTAGGTTTGCCAGGCATACTGTTTTTGACCCGAATGCCTGATCGAAAAGGGACCCTGGCGGCTTTGGTCAGCACTACTGACCAGGCTGTTAAAAGTTTGATTGGCAGCACAACAGGGCTAAGGTAGGCTTCCTGACTGTCCTGGCTCTGCACAGCTCCTGGAAGCAACCGGCATGTCCTTGCGGCCGCTAGGCACAGGGTCGATCAAGGAAATTCAGCACGCTGTCCCCTTCCCATGCTCCCCCTCTGCAGCTCCCATTGGCCAGGACCCACAGCCAATGGGAGCTGTGGGGATAGTGTCTTCAGGTGTGGGCAGTGTGNCTCTTCTCTGGGCAGCGAGTTCCAGCAGCCAGTCAGGAGATCTCTCCCTAGCTCTCCTGCTCCCTGATAGTAGCTGTCCTGTCTGAGGTGCTACGTTCTAGTTCTCTCCCTTGAGCTCCCTGCAGCAACTGACCAACTCTGACCCAGCAGCTCTTTTTATATGGGTCTGCTGGGCCTGATTGGTGGCTCCTTGAAATCTCTCTTGGATTGGCTGCTCCCTACACGGCCTCCTTAGACTGCTTTTAATCCATTCTCTGCCAGAGTGGGGCAGATGCCCCATCACAGGGCCTATACTGAAATGTAGCTCCCACCAGTGTAACTCACCCACTCCACCACTTTGGTCGATATAGTTAGGTTGACGCAGTGTCTGTAGAGATGCTATGTTGCTTATATTGACTCTTGTTGCCTTTCAGAAGCCATCTCACAATGCCCCACACTGACAGTTAAATCGGGCAAGTGCTCGTGGTGAGGATGTGCACCGCTGACACAAAAGCGGAGGCTGTACGTTGACGTAACTTAGGTTGACTTAATTTTGTAGTGAAGACTTGCCCTCAGGTGACTAAATCTGGGGATTATGGACCAAAGTACCTTTATATGTGTTACGGAGTGTCGGGAAGTCAGGGCCGTGCACCCCTCTTCCTGGGATTCACTGTGACTCTCAGCCAGCCAGTAAAATGGAAGGTTTATTGGACAATAGGAATGCAGTCTACAGCAGAGCTTGTAGGCACAACAAGGACCCTTCAATCAAGTCCTTCTGGGGGTTCAGGGAGCTTAGACTCAGCTTAGGGTTCCCTGTGTTGCACCACCTAGCCCAAACTGGAACTAAAAGGTTCCTCTAGCCGCTTTCTCCCCCCTCCCCTCTGCTCCTCCTCTCCTTTGTTCAGTCTCCCGGCAGAAGGTGTCACTTCTCCCCACCCTCCCCCTGGCTCAGGTTACAGCTCAGGTAGCTTCCTTCTCATCCCCAATGTAACTCCCCTGCAACATTCCAAGGTCAAATTCGCCCTGCTATCTGCTCAGTCAAAATATGATTTGCTTTTGTTCTGTGATTTGAAAGATTTTATATATATGATAATTATGCTGATTGGTGCTTTGTATAGAATCCTTGATAGGAGTTTTAATTGCAAGTTGTAAAAAACTGTAGATAATAAACTTCCCTTTGGTCACAAACCAAACTTCCTCTTGTATAAGATTGCATATCTGAAGGAAACAAATGCTGGAATAAACCTAATTATCTAAAAGAAATGAAAGGACATTTCAAAGATAAGCAGCACTGAGGATCCTTGTCTTAAGTTGTAAATTGGGCACTTTCTCTTCCTCCTTTGCATAGGAAAGTCTCTGCTTAAAAAATTAGGAAAAACTTGTACAGTTGGGAATGTTTTGTGAAAAACCTTTTCTTTACTTCTTAATTGTTGAAATGATGCTTTTGAAAAGCAAAGTATCTAGTGTAATTTCCTAATATCGTTTCTATGTAAAATACTTTGTACACCAACCTGAAATCTACTGACCTTGCTAGGCTGATTACTAATGTAAAAAGCCATTTAATATAGAATATTTTTGGTCACTGAGAATTTATTAGTTATTTGGCAAATTTAAGCCTCTCTTCCCCCACTTGTCAGAAGAACAAGAATCACCTCATCAAAGATTGTTAAGGAGGTCATTCTTTTTCCTTAGTGGCCAGTTGGTTTTGAAGGCCCTCTTGGAGAATTACTGAATTTGAGGGACTATTTTGTGAACTAAAACTTTTATATAAAAAACAGAAGTAGTGTCTAGACTTTTTTAAAAACAGAATTTAATTTCCTTGTGAACTCTACTGAAACTGAAGAAATCACAGACAATGGACTAAATAAAAATAAAGCGTTAAAACTCGAACTTTAACGCTTATCTGAGACTTTCCTACCAGAAAAGAACAAAGCCAACTTGAAGCAAGTTGCATATTCATAAGGCAGACTGCATATTCAGGAGATGAAGGCATCACCAAAACCAACCCATGAAGGACTGAGCCAATGCAAAAAGATCAACAGAAAATATTTAAATTCAAACTAGCCCTAAAAAGGTGTGTATTCTGCCTCTAGTAAAATTATGAGGGGAAAAAGGTATAAAACTCTCTCTGCTTTCACATAAAACACACACTCAAAACAGCTCATCTCTGCAAGAAAAACTGAAGCTGAAAAATGAAAGCTAAGAACAGGGAAGCCTGAAGAAGCCATCTTGATGACAAACAAGACTTCAACATGGTGAGATGTAAGTAGCCAAAGATACTGCCAAGGGATTAGAGGTAAAAATCAGATCATGATTTTATTGGGATATGGAAATACATTATAATTTAAGATGTTAACAGTTTCTCCTGTTAATCATCAAATAGTTAGACCAGGGTGAACAAACTTACTGAGCTGCATACATAATCTTCAGAAGTTTGAGAGCTGGACACACCTGCCAAGGCTCAGGGCTTCGGCCCTGTGGCAGGGTGGTGGGGCTAGGGGCTTCAGCCCTGCAGGAGGCGCCTGCTGCAGCTCAGGGCTTCAGCACGAGTGGGGCTAAAGCCCCAAGTCCTGGCAGGTGCCTCCCATGGGGCTGAGCCTCAAGCTCCCCCCTCCCCACTGGGCAGAAACCCCTAGCCCCACCACTCTGCTGCAGGGCAGAAGCCCTGAGCTCCCCCTCCAGTCTGATAGGTGCAGAGTGGGGGTGGGGGTGGGGGCTCTGCAAGCCACACTTTAACTGTAAAAATGCTGCATGTGGCTCGGAGTCGTGGTTTGGCCACCCCTGGGTTAGACATGTATTTCTAGAGGGATACGGGCCCAACATAGGTAAACAGAAAAAAGCAGGATTTAGATGGATGTAGATGCTTAGTAATTCATTAATTGGACTGCTTAAGACAGCTCCTTAGATGGCTTTTCTAGTAAGTAGTTTAAATATTTTCTTCGTTTCCAATTTAGTTAAAATTGCTTATCTTAGCTAATTATTTAATTTTTTTATTTCTGATGACCAAACAGGATCAACCTGCCCTTAAATAATTGTTTTGCCCATCGATAAACAATTTTAGTTATGTAATGACCCTATACTAGAATGGACTCACAATAACTTTGAGAAACAAGACCTTGGTCTCAATTTACGAAAGTGTCGTCCCAAGGCAGGCCTGCACTGAAGGTGTATCTCAGTTGAAACTCTCTCCGAGACGGCACAGAGAATAGTAAGGGAGGAACATTTGTGTTGTTTAATGTTTTATTTTTCTTTCTTTAATTAATAAAATAACAATTGGGGTGTTTTGTCTTGGTTTAGGTCATCGGTGTCCTATGATATGTTAAAAGCACTGTGGCAAATGATCCCCTAATTTTTTACATCCATGTCTGGATGATTTTGTTATTGTGCTCCATCTGGAGCTGATGTGATGGTCAGGGTGGGGCTAAGGTTTCAGAAAGTGTGGAGGCGTCTCAGGCTGGGGCGATAGGTTGGGGTGTGGGGTCTGGCTGGGATTGGGCTCAGGGGTGGGGGCCAAGGGATGAGGGGTTTGGGGTGCAGAGAGGGGGCTCAGGGCTGGAGTAGAGGTTGGGGTTGTGGGGGGTGAGGGCTCTGGTGGGGGTTGTGGCTCTAGGATGGGGCTGGGGATGGAGGTTGAGGTATGGAGGGGCTAAGAGCTAGGGCAGAGGGTTGGGTGTGTCGAGGGGGTGATGGTTTCTACCTGGGGGGTCGGGATGGGGTGGGGTTGAGGGGCTTGGGGGATGGGAAGGATTCAGGGCTGGAGCAGAGGGCTGGGGCGAGAGGCTCTGGTGATGGTGTGGGCTCTGGGAGTGAGGTATAGAGTAGCGGTTGGGGTGCGGGCTGCTCAGGGTTGCAAAGTGGGGAGAGAAGCCTTCTCTAGCCTTCTTTGCCGCAGCGCTGGGGCTGTGGGGAAGGTGCCTCTCCCTGGCGTGCTCTGGGGTCTGGGCTTGGGGAGAGGCACCTCTCCCTGCTGCATGCCCGTATGGCCCTTAATAGCCTGTTGCATTGTTGAGTGGCTATGCAGCTTAGGGGGAACTTAGCCTGTGACTAAAATAGTGGGAATTACACCTCTGAATTGGCAGTAAGGGAAACAATTAGTAAGAACTGGTCTATCATTTCTTGTTTCTCTGGACTAAATGTTTTTTAGTAATTATGGGGATAAAATTATTTAGCACTCCACATTTTAAAATGATCTTTTCCCACACCACTATAGGAACACAGAATTTATGATACTGTGTCAGATCTGAGCTCCATCTAACTGAGTATCTTCTCTCTGACAATGGCTGGCCTCAGATGCTTCAGCAGAAGGTGCAAGGAACCCCAAAGCAGGCAAATGTGAGGTAATCTGCCTTCCAAGAAGATTTTATTCTAATCCCTAATAGTTTGGGTAGGATTAGATAGAAATTTGTTTAAGACATGAAACATGAGTGTAGCGAGGAGGCATGGCCTCCCTGAGAGAGTGACAGGGAGGGATCACAACATGCTACCTGGTGGACCAAACCAGGATAGCCACATCCAGCCTTCTGGAAGTAGAAGAGCGGGACAAGGAAGGGGAAGTACAAAGGGCGGGCCTTGCAGTTCATTTGGGGCAGGGAGCCACCACAGGAAATGGATGCATCCTGCCTGCTGCTGGAGCCTGCCTAGGAGCTGCCAGGGCTGCCGCCTGAGGTTTGACCAGAGCTCCCAGAACCGCTAATCAACCAAGACTCTGAGGAGTTGCTGGGGCTGCTGCCTGATGACTGACCAGATCTCCCTGGGCTTCCGGCCGACTGACATGCCAAGGAGCTGCTAGGGCTGCTGCCTGAAGACTGGCCAGAGCTCCCTGAGATGAAAGACACAGGTACACCTGAAGGGGAGAGAAGGAAGCAGCCCAGGGAAACCAGGCAACAGTATAGTTGGGAGCTGGCCTGACACAAGGTCAATGTGTTGTGGGAGGATCCTCACTGACCCAGTGGCAGACCACTCCACCACTGTTAGGGCCCTGGGCTGGGACATGATTGAATTGGGTGGGCCCGTGTCCCTGCTGCCACCCCACCCCTGGGTGAAAGTACTTCCCTTCCTTAGGCCAGGAGGCCTGAGTTCCTCAGGCACCCACCTGAGCTAGGTTTGCCAGGCATACTGTTTTTGACCCGAATGCCTGATCGAAAAGGGACCCTGGCGGCTTTGGTCAGCACTACTGACCAGGCTGTTAAAAGTTTGATTGGCAGCACAACAGGGCTAAGGTAGGCTTCCTGACTGTCCTGGCTCTGCACAGCTCCTGGAAGCAACCGGCATGTCCTTGCGGCCGCTAGGCACAGGGTCGATCAAGGAAATTCAGCACGCTGTCCCCTTCCCATGCTCCCCCTCTGCAGCTCCCATTGGCCAGGACCCACAGCCAATGGGAGCTGTGGGGATAGTGTCTTCAGGTGTGGGCAGTGTGTGCTGCACAGAGTCGCCTGGCTGCACCTCCACCTAGGGGCTGGACATGAGGGCTACTTCTGGGAGCAGCATGGAGCCAGGGCAGGTAGGGAGCCTGCCTTAGCTGCACTGCATCATCAACCGGGAGCTGCCTGAGGGAAGCGCTGCCTGGCTGGAGCCCACACCCCAACCCCCTGCCCCAGGTTGGAGCCCCCTTCCATACCCAAACATCTTCCCAGAGCCCATACCCTGCACCCGCTTCCTCACCCCAACCCCCTGCCCCAGCCTAGTGAAAGTAAGTGAGGGTGGGGAAGAGCAAGCGACACAGGGAGGGGAGTTAGAGTGAGTGGGTGGCATAGCCTCTGAGAAGGGGCAGGGCAGTAGGGTGACCAGACAGCAAGTGTGAAAAATCGGGACAGTGGGTGGAGGGTAATAGGAGCCTATATAAACAAAAGACCCCAAAATCGGGACTGTCTCTATAAAATTGGGACATCTGGTCACTCTACAAGGCAGGGTAGGGGCCTCAGGGAATGGGTGGAACAGGGAGTGGGGCAAGGGTGTTTGGTTTTGTGCAATTAGAAAGTTGGCAATCCTAACCTAAGCTGACTGCTTAGTCACTCTGCCCTGATTGCCAGACAGAGCCTACTTATTGCTTTGCTGCCCTACTCTGACTGAGGGCCTGCGGCTCAAGGAGTACTTAATTGCTGTCTCCTGATGGCAGGTCAGAGCCTACTAACTGTTGTTGCCCCACTCTGACCGAGGGCTAATAGACTGTTGTACTGTTCTGCCTGGCCAGAGGACCGGAGCACTAAGCGTAGCTAATTCCCCGCTTTGAACTCACCTTTATAGGCATGTGACAGTGAAGAGGCGTGGCCTCTTTCAGAGACCGACAGGGAGTCATGGCCACACAGCCAACAATGAGCTTTTATCTTCCAATATTCTCAATATTCCTGTTATCCATATAAACATGCAATTGCTCTTTGAAATTTGCTAAATTCTGCGCCTTACAAATTCAACAGACTAATACTATGCTATGTGAAAACAATTTTTTTTAAATCAACTTTGAATTTGTCATCTGTCAGCCCCTTTCAGGGTTAATTTATTGCCAAAAAAAGCCTCATACACAAACCATAACTCAAGTTCCATAACCATAGTGCAGACAGTACATTACACAGAGCCCCAGCATCCCTCTCCACCACCCAACTCCCAGTTTCCAACTCTTTCTGGTCCTCCTGCTTCAGCTCTCCAGCTCAGAGAAAACAAGGTTACTCACCTTTGTAACTGTTGTTCTTCGAGATGTGTTGCTCATATCCATTCCAGGCAGGTGTGTGCGCGCCGCATGCACAGCCGTCGGAGAAACTTTTACCCTAGCAACACTCAGCGGGTCAGCTGGGCGCCCCCTGGAGTGGCACCACCATGGCGCCGCATAAATACCCCAGCCGACCCGGCCACCCTTCAGTTCCTTCTTGCCGGCTACTGCATAAATACCCCAGCCGACCCGCCACCCTTCAGTTCCTCTTACCGCCCGTGTCGGTCATTGAACAGTGGAGTGCAGTTGACCTGACCTCCGCATTTTCCCTAGCTATCGCTCGTTTTTTGTCTTTGTACTTAATCGTTCTTGTTTTACATAGTTAATTAGTTTATTGACAGTTTAAAGTTATAGTTGTTAGTGTATTTGTTAGTAATAGTTTTTCGCGGTTCTGGGGCTCTTCCTACCCCGCGCCGGTACCATAGCCATACCTGGCTCACCGGGCTTTAAAGCAGTGTTCGGCCTGCAATGGCCAATGCCGACAGGAGATCCCCACGACCCTGTCTAAGTGCCTTGGGAATCGCACTTATCTTCTAAGTGCCCCATTTGCAAGGCATTTAAGCCGCGCACGAAGAAGGAGCGGGAGCTAGACTCCGGCAGCTCCTTATTGAAGCAGCATTAGCTCTCGCCAGCACCGAGTACTAGCCAGCAAGTGAGTGACGCCGCCCCCTTGGCACGAGCACGTCAGACACGCGAGGCTCCTCGGCACCGGGCGCAGCTGACGCCGAAGGAACCCACCCGCTCCCTCTCTCCAAGGTCGAAGTCGGCTAAGCCTCGGACGGGCTCCTCTCGCCTGCACCGCAGGCAGAGACTGTAACCAAGGCAGACACCCGGCACCAGCCCCGGTTGCGGCGCCGCCTAAACCGGCCCCGTTGACTCCAGCCCACGAAGGCCATCGAGTCGGCCGTGGAAGCTCCCCAGCACCGGCCGTGGTCGAGCTAACCTTGCTTCGACGCCGAGACTTTTCAGCGGCAAGAGACCTCATTGCCCTGACGGACTCGGCACTGCCCGTGCCCTCGGCACCGCCGGTCCGTGCGACTCTCTCAGAGGCAAGCCGCTCTTACCACAGGCTGCCCTCTGTCACCGCTCCGGATGGCCGCGCTCGAGGTCCTGCTCCATCGCCGCTCACATCTCGGCATCGCTCCCGCTCCGTCACAGCTCGGCTTTGCGGCACGCTCACCTCGGCACCGTTCGCCGTCGCGGCACCGTCACCATCGCGGCATCGCTTACAGTCGTGGCAACGCTCACCGACGCCGGTCCATCCTCGCCCCGTCCGCTATTCGCAGCACGGTCGAGCTCCGGCACCGCACAGGGACCATCGTTCACGGAGCCGATCTGCCATAAGGGCTTGAGGTCCGGTCGACCTCCCAGCACAGAGCTGGTCGCAGGTCCCGGTCGGGCTCACGGTACCGATACCCGTACGCGGCACCAGTCCCCAAGACCCAGAGCTGCTCGATTTATTGGCACTTCGGTGCCCACGTTTGCGGCTGCCGTGGCCGCGTCAGGAGTCGGCCTCCTCGCAGGCCGGTAGTTACTATAGCTTGGGACCGAGATACTGACATGGCCCGCGGGACTGTTTCAAGATGCACGTCCCCCGGATGCAGGACAGCACAAATGGCCTTTTGGACACCCTGGGCATACCATCAAGCCCAGGGTGCTCCCTGGTCCGGCCCCTACTCTTCCTTCGGAGCGCAGGGCTGGAAGCCACCATGTCCCCCCTCCTCCGGCAGAGTCAGAGGACCATGTCATCCATCCTCAGACTCCCCGAGCATCTCGAGCAGGAACAGCCACAGGAGCACAGTGCATTCAGGACCCATCGTTCCCAGGATATCCTCCTCCTCTTCCCGGATGAGGCCGTGGCAGGGTCCTCTTCTTCGGGCCACCGCCAATAGATCTGAGAGCCCACAGGACTTTCTTCGCGGGTAGCTCTTCAACATAAACCTCCCGGTAGAGGAAGTGCCGGAGATGGACACCCGGTGGTCAGCATCCTGGCCGCTGACACCCCGACGCGTGTGGCCCTGCCATTATCAGGACCATCCAGGCTGCTACTGAACCCTGTGGCAGACTCTCAGCCTCGTTCCATCAACGGCTAAAGGGGTGGAGAGGAGGTACATGGTACCTCGGGGTACGAACACTTGTACGTCCACCCTCCTCCCTCCTCTTTAATCGTACAATCTGTCAATGAAGGGAGCGCCACGGTCAACAGGCCCTGCTCGAAATCCAAAAGAGGCTAGACGGATGGACCTGCTAGGCCGTAAGGTGTACTCGGCAGGTGCCTACAGCTCCGAGTGGCCAACCAGCAGGCTCTGTGAGCCGCTAACACTTTAACACCTGGACGGGAGGTTGGCCGCTTTACTGAGTTGCTACCCCCGGACTCGCGCCAGGAGTTCGCAGCTTTTGTGGAGGAAGCAAAAAGGTTGGCAGACCTCCCTCCAAGCTTCCCTTGACGCGGCCGATTCGGCTTCCAGGACTGTAGCCTAGGTATCACAATGAGGCGAATCTCCTGCTCCAGGCCTCCACCTGCCACCAGAACTGCAGTACACGCCTACAAGACTTTCCCCTTTGAGGGCCGGGTTTTGTTTCTCGACAAAAGCGACCCTCGGCTGCAAAGCCTAAAAGACAAACAGGAGTGATCATGAGGTCCCTCGGGATGCACAGCCCATGAACCCAACGTAGGCCTTTAGGCCCAACCCCCGCGCCCGTACTTTCCGCCTCAAACCAGCAGGACTTCAACAGAAGTGAGGCCGGGGTGGGCGAAGGCGCAGTCTGCCCCCATCCGGGGCATCTCAAGGCCCCTCTAAGGCCCCACCCGGGCCCAGGCAATTTTTGAAGGTACGCCGGGGACAGGCTACCGACTCAGTTTCAGATCCTTTTCCCCCCTTTTCCAACCGCCTCTCCTACGGTAAGAAGAAAACTGAAGGGTGCGGGTCGGCTGGGGTATTTATGATGCAG
>NC_133769.1:341809854-341829200 GCF_003597395.2 Chelonoidis abingdonii
GCGCCATGGTGGCGCCACTCCAGGGGGCGCCCAGCCGACCTGCTGAGTGTTGCTAGGGTAAAAGTTTCTCCGACGGCTGTGCACGCGGCACGCACACACCTACCTGGAATGGATATGAGCAATCACTCGAAGAAGAACCAGCAGACATCTTCCTCTGATACACTCAGCCATCAGCCATCTCCAGTCTTCTTTGGCCATTGCTTTCTGGCTCACGAAGTTCAGCTGGCTAGCTCCTTGTCTGGCTTCCTAGCCCTCACCCCTTCTCAGCCTCCCAGTGCTGGTTTTGGCTCAGGAAGATCAGCAAGCTAGCCCCTCCACTAATTCCTCCTTTCTAGAGAGCTCCTGTAGAAAGTAGAATGCTCTCTGCAGCTTTCTCCAGAGACCTTCTCCTAGGTAGCTCTCACCTGCCCCTTTCTGACCCAAGAAAGGTAACTCTTGACTCATCAGGATTCTCTGCTTTATATGGAGTAAGCTGATGAGTCACAGGTGCACTGGCCCTACTCCCCCTTATAGGACCAGTGTCACTCTGTGACAGACCCAATTACATATTCATTCAAAAAAGAAAGCCAGCGAATGGCTAGGTAAGGACTGCATGCCTTGCCATTCCCTCAAGCCACTTGTATGACTCCCATCCAAATCCTCCCTGTAAAGAAAGCAAGCCACACTGTTTGTGTGAATGTGGTAAGGGTGGGGTGCAAGTATTATACTCGGATTTATTCAAATGATTAAAAATCAGAACTCTTGAAATATAACCACTAAGATTATTGTGTCATTACTCCTCGGTGAAACCCTATTGCCTTCCACTGAAGGATGAATTTGGTCTAAGAAGTTTGAGAATAAAAATATTTTTAAATGTTAGAAATAGAAATATGTGTTCAGATCGCCCTGTGGATTATATTGAGAAGGTTCATGGAGTGGAAATATTCAGGTCTTAACCCCTGTCAAGATCTTTTCTACAGAGTACAAAGGACCAAGAAAGGCATTAATTTCATTTAGATTTTATCCTGCTAATCTCTAGCAAATTCAGCATTTAACAATGATCTCCTGCCAATATTTTAACAAGAGTATCCCACAAAAGTATACCCAATTAGCTTGCAATAAACCCTGTGTTAATTTTTCCCCCATTAGTCTGTGATAAAGCTCACAGTGCATGCCATTTGTGTTCAAGAGGAGACCAAGGGATCCATTAATTTGCTTTGGCAGTTAAATAATAACTCTCTTATGCCTGTAATCAAACGAGGAGGCAGCACAATTAGGCAAATAAGCTTATATAAAGATGCACTCTGTTAAAAAGGCTTTTATACTTTGTTCCTCAAAAATATACCAAGGGTACAACACAGTGTTTAACTTTTGTAATTGGAAGTGAGGGTGGAAACTTTGTAGGGAACTATGGGGCATCTGCCCCTCCAACCTTTTTCTTAAAAAAAAATATTGTTTGGTTCAATCTGCTCATCAGTAGCTTTTCATGAGTTCCAGGAATAAATAATCACTGTGGCGTAAATTTAGTGGTATGCAGATGAGGGGAAAAGTACATAAAACCAGAGATGCCCCCATCAGAGTCCTGCATTTAGGACAGAAGAATCCCATGCACCGCTATAGGCTGAGGACCAATTGGCTAAGCAGCAATTCTCCAGAAAAGGACCTGGGGATTACAGTGGATGAGAAGCTGGATATGAATCAGCAGTGTGCCCTCGTTGCCAAGAAGGGTCATCAAGCGGATGACACTATCTGCCTTGGGATGCAGCTGGATGTATTCAGCGTGTTGGTGATTCTGGGCCCATTGCATCTCACAAAAATCTGTCCACGGTCTTGCATATATATTGAAAAATAAAGGACACAGGATTAGGCTTTGTAGAACTCCTTTTGGAAGATGAGCAATTGTTCTTCCTGAAGAGGAGGATTGATAGCCCTTGTAATTTTACTCAAGCTATTGTATCTGCAGATTGAGAAATATTTATCTGGAAAGAACATGTTAAATCTGTAATCTGGTAGTAGAGCATCTTTTCCAACTCATAAATACCGTGAGACAGGATCATTCTGATGCTTGAGTCAGGCCTTCCATGGAAAAACATTTCTGATTCCTCTTGCTGCTAGACTTGATCTCAGTTTGTCAAATCTTTAAGTAATTTTGTAAAGAAATCTTATAAATGGAGAGGAAGCCAGGAAAGGAATCAGAGGAGGTAGAAGCCATAGTCAAGGTAGTGGGGGTAAAGGGGAAGCCAGGTTTCCTTTGCTTTTCCATTCTGAAGCCTTCATAAAGCCAGACGGAAGGAGTGAACTGTCTGAGAGTTCTGCCATATTTGTCATTACCCATAGCTAATAAGAATGTATTGTCATAAAAAGGGCTAAATTCTACTGTAGTATTTCAAGTATCAGAGGGGTAGCCGTGTTAGTCTGGATCTGTAAAAGCAGCAGAGAATACTGTGGCACCTTATAGACTATCAGACATTTTGGAGCGTGAGCTTTCATGGGTGAATACATGCATCTGACGAAGTGGGTATTCACCCACGAAAGCTAATGCTCCAAAACATCTGTTAGTCTATAAGGTGCCACAGGATTCTCTGCTGCTTTTGTAGTATTTCAGTTATGTATAGTGTATATTTAAGGATATCAGTCCTATTTTATTTTTTCTTTCAGGGAATAATAAGCCAATTGCCATTTCTAAAATTATCCAGGCTGGGAAAATATTCCTCATGAGTTCTCATTTAGCTTTGCCCAGATGAAAGGATGTTTCCTGTTACTGTCTTCTTTTTCCCAGGGGTTATTCTGACCCCATCCACCAGATTTCTGCCTGCTAGGAATAAAAGCTTTTATACACTCACTCATTTTCTAGTGTACAAGTATGTGTGTGTGTGCATGCACACACACACACGTGCACACGCACAATAAATAAACAAACACCAGCCTGCCACCCCCCACCCCAGAAATAGGACAAAATGAACAGTGGATAGCTTGATAGAGTCCATAAGAAACACTGACTTATTGAGATGCCAGGGATAACTTTAATTGTAGAGATACCTAAACAAATTGAACTAGGGTGTATCGGTTCCTAACATAAGTATAGAAAGAATGTTGATATTTAAGATTAGCTGGCTCCTGAGTTTAGCAGCTAAAATTGTGGATTGATTTTAATATTGTATTATAACTGCAATATACAAATACTTGTAGCAAATTATATATATGTACACACATGGTACCGTCCATTGTGTTCAATACAAAACAGCTTTATTTTGTACCATATTTTTCATAAAATACTACCTCAATAGGTTTTATAGCTTTAACAGTGAATTTACAAAGTTGATTTCTCTCCGTCCAATTATTTAAGACTTATAGGCAAAAGAGAAAAGATCTGGTTTGAGATGAGATTTGGAAAGAGATGGAGATGATGTGGAGATACAGAAGGGCTGCTCCATGTAGCAGGAGCTGCAGAAAAGGAAGATTTTGAACTAACAATAATGATGCAGGAAAGAGAGAAGGTTTTTAAATGCTAAACAACGTCAGTGTAAGGGTCTTGTATAGTAATCAAATATATAAATAATTATATCCAAACAGCAACATTGAAAACAACACTATAATTGCAAAGTCAAGCACTTAAGGGTTAGGAAATGCAAAAATCAAGGTTGCTTGTGACATCATAATTAGACCCCTTGCATGGATGCATTATGTTAGACTCTATTTACATGAACATATACTATTTTGTTCCACATGGCTCCCAGGCCTTATTCCCTTCACACTCTTCAAACTCTGCTCTGAAGGCAGAATGATTAATTTCCTCCTGAATATTTCTGTGGTGCTCATGACTACGGTATCTGAGTGCTTTACAAACACTAACTTATTTTCACAAAACCCCTGGGAGGTGAAGGGCTAGTATTATTCCCATTTTACAGATAGGGAACTGAGGCACAGAGAGTTTAAGATAAAAACTGTCCATTAATTGTAAGGGCCCAATTTGAGACCTTGGGCCTGAATTTTCTGAGTACTTAACATTATATAGCACTTTATATGTTCAAAGCACATCTCCATTGAACTTTATTTGTAACTGTGAGTGCTCAACATTTTTGCAAGTCAGACCATTGCATCTCAAGTTAGGCATCCGTAAAATGAGAAACACATAATTGGTGGCCATTTGTGAAGTTTGCTTTAGGTGGGTTGAGTAGCATCACGCAGGAACTCTCGGACAGAGGCAGGAGACAGAATCCAGTTCTCCAGAGCAGCACTGAACTGCCTTAACAATAAGACCATTCTGTTTTATATGCAGTCCCGTCCCTCATTTACTACCTGAATTTCTGCAACAAATGAAGCAGGGGGTCCTCTTACACCACCCAAGCCTGATTCATCCCCAGCACATGGTCCAGTCTGTAGACTGAATAAGGCTGGGGTTCTGTGGAAAAAATGGTATGTGATCACGTAATTGATGACTGTCATAACACATAGGCGCAAAGGGGCAGGGCGAATTACAGTTGCACAAGCACTTATATCTGTGCAAACTGAATGTAAAATGCTCCAGCTCTTATTTGAACTCCTTTTGCTCTGGTGATAATGAAGAGACAAGACACAAGGAGAGGAGCATCAGCCCCAGTATGTTCTGAATTCCAGAACAGTGTTCACACTTCTGTACTGATAATCATTTGTGACTTGATTCTGCAGCCCTTGCTCATGATGAATAAATAAGGAAATAGCTTGTTAATGCACAGATATGCTTGTTCATGTGTGATTTTACAGCTATTAATATGGGAATAGCCATCCCTGATTCTTATGCAAACAGAAATCTGTTGAGGTAAATGCTGATAAACAGCAGCAAATAAGGCAGCCTGCACAACTCATAAAGCGGTGAGGGCCACATTACTCCAAAGAAAACAGCTGAGGGCCAAAAACCCCCGCCCTGCCAAAACACCCGCCGCCCGCAGCGCCACCCAGCCCCACCGAAACACATCTCTCACCCTAGCTCCGCTCGGCCCTGAGGAAACAACCCTCCCTCCAAGTATAAAGCCTTCCTGCCACTGCCCAACCACCAGCTTGGCTCGTCATCCCCACATGAAATAAGGGGAGGGGAAAAAGGGGAAAGTTTGAAGGGATTTTCTGGGGCTATGAACTAAGGGGAGGGGAAAGGATGGCAGTGTGAAGGGATTAGGTGTGACTGTCCAACAAACAAACACAGGGGCTGCAGGGAGCCTGGGGGTCGGTGGGGGCAGTGTGATAGGGGCTGGGGAGGGGGATGGTCCCTGGACCAGGGAAGGGGTCAGCAGTTGGGGCAGGGCAGGTGCAACACACACACACACACACACACGTTTCCCCCCGGGGATCTCCTGGCTGCCCAGAGACAGTTCAACACCCTCCACCTCCTGATCACTATGGAGGCCGCCCTGGGACCAACCAGGGAAGTAGCCACCCTGTCCTGCCCCCAACTGAAGGGTGGAGCTCTGGGGTATCTCTGCCCAGTTCCCCCCAGCCCCAAAGCTGCAGCTCGACCCCAGGCCAGACGCCACTCCCCTCACTCGGCACTTACCAGCTCTGCCTCGTGCCCAGCGCTTCCCACCTCAGTGGGCCCTGGAAGTAACGCACCTGCTGTACACCAGGCCGGGAGAGCGGGAGATGGAGATGTGCGGTTCTGGCCATTAGGGCGATTGGAATGCGGCATGCACCTGTGGGGCTGGGAGGCGGAGCAAACCCAGCAGCCCCAACCCGCCACTTGTCAGCAGGCCACACAGTGAGCCCACACGGGCTGCATGTGGCCTGGGGGCTGCATGTTCTGCAGGCCTGAAATAAGGGGAAACCCCTTTAGAGACCGTCGAGGGATCACCAATCAATAAGGGGAATCAAAATGATCAGTCAACCATTCAGAATTCAAATGAACGTTCATAAACACTGTTTTTTTCGGTATTCAGCCAGGTCTACTAGTTTCAATATAGAATGCTGAACAGTAAATAGTTTTATCTATAGCAACACTATAAACACTGAATGTATCTAAAAGGGTGTATCTATCCTGCAATCCAAGGTGCTGTTGCAGCTCTGGTAGATGTACCAATGCTAGCTTCACCTATATAGCATGGACAAATCTAACAGTGTAGGTGTAGTGGCACAGGCTTCAATGCAGGCTATACAAACCCACCCAGAACCCTGGTACCCTCTTTGTTGCTAAAGCATATTCTGTCACATGTAAGCTGCTGTTATATGTTCCTCAAATACTTCGCACACACAGTATTAGGTGTTCAGCAAGATTGGCTCCAATGAGAGAGAGGAAATATTTGCCAGGACCTTGTATTTCAAGGGTCGGCAACCTCTGGCATGTAGCTCACCAAGGTAAGCACCCTGGCAGGCCGGGCCAGTTTGTTTACCTGCCACATCCACAGGTTCTGTTGATCGTAGCTCCCACTGGCTGCGGTTCCCTGCTCCAGGCCAAAGGGGATGGCAGGAAGCCATGGACGGCACATCCCTCAGCCTGGGCTGCTTCCCGCAGCCCCCTTTGGCTTGGAGCAGCGAACCGCGGCCAGTGGGAGCCACGATTAGCAGAACCTGCAGACGCGGCAAGTAAACAAACTGGCTCGGCCTGGCTCAGTCATAAACAGAGAGCTAAGGGTTAATGTCTCTTTCACCTGTAAAGGGTTAACAAACAGTGACCTGCAACACCTAACCAGAGGACCAATCAGGAAACAAGATACTTTCAAATCTGGGCTGGAGGGAAGCTTGTGTGTGTCTTTTGGTTCTGTCTGCTGTTCTCTCTGGTTTCTGAGAGTGACACACGTACCTACAGGGCTTCTCTAATCTATTTCAATTTGTAAGTACAAAGGTAGAAGGCGATTAGTCTTTTTAACCTGTTTTTCTTTATTGCACATGTGAGTTTGCTGGAGGTATTTTATACTGTATTTCTGTTTGAGAAGGCTTTTTCTCCAGATTCTATAAGCTGAAGACCCAGTAATATTACCAATCTAGATTACGAGAATAACTCTTACCTTTTTTTCTTCTTTTTTATTAAAGTTTTGCTTTTAAGACCTGTTTGATTTTTCTCCTGGTTAAGGCTCAAAGGAACTGAGTTCTGTACTTACCAGGGAGGTGGTGGGAGAAAGGGGAAAGAAGAGAGGGGGAAAAGGGGGAATCCCTTTGTTTAGAATCACGGAGCTTGAATCTGTCTATCTCTCTAATGTACTGAGGGCGGGGAAGATCTGGGAGGAAGAAAGGAGAAAGGGGGGGAGGAAAAACCTGCTCTCTGTGTTTATCTCTGTCCTCTCTCCGGGGGGTGGGGGGGAGGTGGAATCCTCTGTGTGGTAAGATCAAGGAGTTGAATCCAGTGATCTTCTAGGTAACCAGGGAGGGAAAGCTTAGGATAGGCACTAGTGAGGGAAAGAGTTTACTTTCTGGTATTAAGATCCAGGGTCTGGACCTTGGGGGTCCCAGGGAAGGTTTTGGGAGACCAGAGTTTATCAAGTACTCAGAATCCTGATTGGTGCAGGCATATCAGATCTAAGCTGGTAATTAAGCTTAGAGGACTTCATGCTAGTACCTCATTTTTGGACTCTAAGGTTCAGACTGAGGAAAGTATACTATGACAGCCCGCCAGCGTGCTTACCCTGGCAAGCCGTGTGGCAGAGGTTGCTGATCTCTGTTGTAGTTTATTCCTTCCTTTTTTAGTGGTGTTTCATGGGAGTTTTGATGTCCAACTGAACCGACCCCAGACACATTATTACTTAAAGTTTTTATTAACAGCTTTGTCTTGTTCTGTACGGGCACTTTTTAAAAAATGACTGTTGCTTGCCTCAAGTTCTGTGTTTAATTTCTTCTGCTGCACTGCAGTTAGTGCTGCATCAATTAGCATTTTTAAACTCCTTTTGTTTAAAAAAATAGTAATTGATTTGCTTTGTACTTTTAAAAAAGTTATTTTCTTTTACTATTATTTTTTTTAATGGAATCCAGAAGTGTGCTAGATGCCTTCCAGTACAGATAAAGGTAAATCTCTGACCTAAGGAGCTTACAAAAGAAATATAGACATGATGCTACAGTAGGATCACAAGCAATCATTTCTGGCACCACTCTAGTAACAAAGTCCTTGTGATGGGAACACAAAAAGAGGACAGTAGCGGCAAGGGACTTGGCTTAAGGACTCACCCAAGGGCCATGTTTTATAGTTACTCTCATATAAGGCTTCTGTTTCAGCATGAACTCATTTAGCCAGTGACCTGCTTCTAACCTGGATTACCAGATGCATGTTGTAGTGAGAAAGGGAAAAGGTCTGATTCTCCATTGAATTGTATCCTGTCTGGTTATTTATGCTGGTGCAATGTGATTGTAAAATGCTACCAAATCACAACTCACCACTCATTTATGCTGGTGGGAATGTTTTACAGCCACTTTGCACAGTTGTAAAAGACTGCACAAGGTGCAAAACAATAGAGAATCAGGCAGTGATGCCATTCTAGACTTTTAAAGGTGAGAGGGAATAATATTGATCAAATCATTGAGTGATATTAGGCCAAAAAAGCTTCTTAGCAGAGCTTTGGTTTTATTTATGTTGAATTGTTTCTAATGCTAAGAATGTACTTTAAATGTGAGAAAGGAGAGAAGAGATGGTGCTTTCTCTGTAAATAGCCCAAAGAAACTTGTGACATATTATTTATGTATTGATGCTGCATCTCACATTAGTGAAGAGATTATTTACAACAAAATGGCTGGAACACAGGGAGACTGCTATAAAAGACAAGTAAAATCCAAATCCCTCTAAGGTAAGTCTGGGAATGAAAGCCTGACAGCCACTTTCGTTCCAAGGAAACGTCTGAAGAAGTAACACAATCTTTAAAAAAAAAAAGCAGACACACAGCAGTAACAAAACATTAGTCATCTACCAGTAAAGAAAAGAAACAGCATATATCATTTCACCAGTATAAGCCAGCACTTTGTAAGGAGAGATAATATTTGAACAATATGAATAACTACAGCAGCAGTTCAAAGGGAGACCCATTAATTTCAAAATAATCTAGTAACTGTTACGTGCTTTAATAAATTATGTCCCTCTTGTGTGTAATCTGGATGGACTGCAGATCAGGCATTTATTCAGCCTATATTTTAATACTGGCAGTTTAGGAGTTGACAAGCACAGATCATGGTCAGACACAGTGTGTCAGACTCTCTATGAGCTTCCCAAATGAAAACCCCCTGCTATATAATTTCTACTTATGATGGTGTGGAAAATATTCATTATGAACAAGATGTGGCCATCAAAAGTCATTTCACTTATGATAACTTGCTGAACAAATATATTCATCTGGTCTGGTACCTTATTCCATGGTATCACCAATGATAAAATGCTTAACATCTCAGAGCACTGTTTCTCAAACGGGGGTCTGCGGACTTCTAGAGGTCCCCAAGTGCAGTTAATTCTTAGCAGTCAGTTTCACCAGCACACCCTACTTGCGTGCTCTGATTCACTCTGGTGATGCAAAGCTGCCACAATCTCCTCTTATCCTGATAAGCTGCTCTGTGGCTTGGATCCACAAAGGGACTTAGGCATTTCAATGCTCAGAGTCGAGGGGCCTAACTTTTAGGCACCTAAACAACAAGAAGTCTGGTGGCACCTTAAAGATTAACCGATTTATTTGGGCATAAGCTTTCATGGGTAAAAAACCCACTTCTTCAGATGCATGGAGTGAAAGTCACAGATGCACTCATTATTATCCCGACACATGAAGAGAAGAGAGTTACCTCACAAATGGAGAACCAGTGTTGACAGGGTCAATACAATCAGGGTGGATGTAGTTCACTCCCAATAACTGATGAGGAGATATGTATCAGAGGGGTAGCCGTGTTAGTCTGGATCTGTAAAAGCAGCAGAGAATCCTGTGGCACCTTATAGACTAACAGACGTTTTGGAGCGTGAGCTTTCGTGAGTGAATACCCACTTCGTCAGACGCAAGTAGGAGATGAGGAGATGTCAATTCCAGGAGAGCCAAACAGTAGTTTGGGGAGGGATCACTCAGTGGTTTAAGTATTTGCCTGCTAAACCCAGGGTTGTGAGTTCACCCCTTGAGGGGGTCACTTAGGGATCTGGGGGGAAAATCAGTAGTTGGTCCTGCTAGTGAAGGCAGGGGGCTGGACTAAATGACCCTTCAGGGTCCTTTCCAGTTCTATGAGACAGGTATATCTCATTATATATATAGTGACTCTCCCAGTCCCTATTCAAGCCCAAATTAATGATGTTAAATTTGCAAAAGAATTTTGATTCTGCAGTTTCTCTTTGAAGTCGGTTTCTGAAGTTTTTTGGTTCAAGTATGGCTACTTTTAAATCTGTTCATAGAATGTCCAGGGAGATTGAAGTGTTCTCCTATTGGCTTTTCTGTGTTACCATTCCTGATGTCCGATTTGTGTCCATTTATTCTTTTACGTAGAGTCTGTCTGGTTTGGCCAATGTACATGGCAGAGGGGAATTGCTGGCACATGATGGCATATATCACATTAGTAGATGTGCAGGTGAATGAGTCCCTGATGGTTTGGCTGATGTGGCTGGGTCCTCCTATGGTGTCGCTAGAGTAGATATGGGGACAGAGTAGGCAACAAGGTTTGTTGCGGGGATAGGTTCCTGGGTTAGAATTTTTGTTGTGTGGTGTGCAGTTGCTGGCGAGTGTTTGTTTCAGGTTGGGGGCTGTCGGTAAGCGAGGACTGGCCTGTCTCCCAAGGTCTGTGAGAGTGAGAGATCGTTTTTCAGGATAGGTTGTAGATCATTGATGATGTGCTGGAGAGGTTTTAGCTGGGGGCTCTATGTGATGGCCAGTGGTGTTCTGTTATTTTCCTTGTTGGGCCTGTCCTGTAGTGAGAGTGAGTTAGAGGCTTGCCTTATTCCACACAGAACAGCCGAAAGAGGAGAGGAGTGATAGCAGCAGTGACCAGCTTATAATTTTAAAGCCCAGTGATTAAAGCATTCCCCTGGGCTGTGGGAGACCCATTTTCCATCCCCGCCTCTTGATAGGGAGAAAGGATTCCTACAAGGGTCTCTCACACCTCTTAGGAGAGGACTCTAGCCACTGAGATATGGGATATTCTGATGCGTGGGGCTTCCTCAGTCTTTCCTGTTAAAGCATTATCCACTTGGATAAATACTTAGAGTCATTGGTTCAGAGAGAGAATGCTTCTAAAACCCAGGGCCAGCGCTTCCATTTAGGTGACCTAGGCGGTCGCCTAGGGTGCCAGGATTTGGGGGGGCAGCATTTTGCCGCTCTCAGCGGTAATTTGGAGGTGCGGGGTCCTTCCGCGCTCCAGGTCTTCGGCGGGAATTCTGCAGCAGGTCCTTCACTTGCTCCGGAACCCGCCGCTGAAGTGCCCTGAAGACTGGAAGTGCGGAAGGACCACCCCGGTGCAGAATTGCCACCAACCAGGAGCATGGAACGACCCCTGCCTAGGGCGCCAAAAACCCTGGTGCCGCTCCTGCTAAAACCTGATGGTTAGGGTACCCACTTACCAGGTGAGTGACCCAGAGGCCAGTCCTGCTGCTCCATTGATTCTTTAGTTTTTTATCCAAAGTAGAATAGCTTCAATGTGAGACAATAAGGAAGCCCCACATCAAACTAGCCTATAGCCCAGTAGTCGGAGCATTTGCCTGAGAGCTGTGAAAGACCCCTGCTCAACGTTTTTTCCCCATCAAGCAGAGGGGGGAATTAAATTTGATTCTCCTAAATCCCAGAGGAGTGCTCTAACCACTGTGCTAAAAATTACAAGGTGGGTAACACCACCTCCTCTGTCCGGATTTTGAATGAGGTCTGATCTGGTAAGTGGCCTCTGAGCACACCTATTGGATTGAGACCCACAAGTGTGGTGAGAAGAGGGCACTGATCTTTCCCCAGTTTGTGGATCACAGTGAGGCTTAGGTGGGACATAGGCATCCAGATGCCTAGAGTCAGGCAACAGTGGATATGCCCAGAAGCAGAAAAATAGGTGCCTAGAGAATTTTATCCTGAAAATGTAAGTGCCAAATGAGTTTAGGCAGCTACAGGATTAGGCAACAGCTGAGTGGGGGGTTTTGTGGATTGCAGTGGAGCTTAAAACTGGGATTTAGGTGCCTAGTCACCTTTGTGGATCTGGGCCTGTATCATTGCTCTGGCGGGATGCAGTTGAAGTGTACTTTTGAATTTGTTCTGGAATGCTTTATTGGGTCCCCATTTACTATGGAGGGTTCCTGAATACTCAGGATTGGTATTGTAGAGAGTACTCTAGTTTACTTTTTCTTCCCATCTGGAATAACAGTGAAATCTTTGTAACTGGGTGACCTGCCTCTTTAAGGGTCAGAGGGTCTGGGGCCAGGCCCTGTTGGATTATCAGACCCAGCTCAGAACAGGTCAGGTGATTCCTATAAAGGGATGAAAAAGCTCAGTTGAGGAGAGGAGCTGTAGGAAAGAAGTTGGGTCATTTATCTTGTTCTGGAGAGAGGGAAGAGACACAAGGGACCTCTGGGCCCTCATAGCCTGCTTTAGTCAGGGGAATAACTATGTTTGTGTTGCTTTCATAGACTCATAGAAATGTACAGCTGGAAGGGATCTTGAGAGGTCATCAAGTTCAGCCCTCTGTTCTGAGGAGGCTGGACCAAGTAAACCTAGACCACACTTGACGGGTGTTTGTCAAACCTCTTCTTAAAAAACCTATTCCAGAGCTTAAGTACCCTTATAGATAGAAAGCTTTTTTTAATATCTAGCCAATCTCTCTTTCTGCCTATTAAGCCCATTACTTTTTATTCTGCTGTCAGTGGACATGAAAAACAATTGATCATAGTCCTCTTTATAACAGCACTTAACATGTTTGAAGACTTATCAGATTCCCCTCTCAGTCTTCTTTTCTCAAGACTAAACATGCCCTGTTATTTTAACTTCTCATCATAGGTCAGGTTTTCTAAACTTTTTATAATTTTTGTTGCTGTCTTTTGGACTTTCTCCAATTTATCCACATCTTTTCTAAAGTGTGGTGTCCAGAACTGGATACAGTACTCCCATGGAGGCCTCACCAATGCCGAGTAAAGTGGAACAATTACCTCTTGTGTCTTACACTTAACATTCCTGTTAATACACCCCAGAATGAGATTTGCTTTTTGCTCGATAGTATCACATTATTTGCTCATGTTCAGTTTGTGATCCACTATAATCCCACCTTCCTTTCAGCAGTACTACCACCTACCCAGTTATTTTCTATTTTTCAGCTGTGCCTTTGATTCTTTCCTTCCTAAATGTAGTACTTTGCACTTGTCTTTATTGAATTTCATGTTGCTGATTTCAGACCAATTCTCTAATTTGTCAAGGTTGTTTTTTAATGCTAATCCTGTCCTCCAAAGTGCTTGGTTTCATCTGTAAATTTTCTAAGCATACCCTTCACTCCATTATCCAAGTCATTAATGAAAATATTGAATAGTTCCTGTGATAAATGAAGGTGGTGGTGGGGGGAGCTCCCTTTTATGGACACCCAGCCATCCAGTTAGCTATAAAGTCCCTCTTGGTGGCTGTTTTCTGCTTGCTTTACCTGTAAAGAGTTAAAGTCCCCCAGGTAAAGGAAAGAGAGTGGGTACCTGACTAAAAGAGCCAATGGGAAACTAGAACTTTTTAAAATGGGGAAAAAACTTCCCCTTTGTGTCTGTTGTTCTCTGGGAAAGAGGGAAACAGGGAGCAGTTATGCTATGAGAAGCTGAAAACCAGGTATGATCATACCTAGAACTTCTTATTTGGAACCCCCAAATGTGTAAGTAGATCAGGAATATTTAGAAAGATGCGATTAGGTTTATTTCTTAGGGCTAGTGGACTCCTCTGTGCTAACCCCAGTTGCTTTTGTTTGCTTGTAACCCTTAAGTTGAAACCCCAGAAAAGCTATTTTGGGTGCTTAATTTTTGGAATTGCTCTTTTAAAATCTAGCAAAGGCCTAAGTTCCCCAGATGTATTTTCTTTATTTTTGTTTTTAATAAAATTTATCTTTTTTAAGAACAGGATTGAATTTTTGGTGTCCTAAGAGGTTTGTGCATGTTCTTTAATTAGCTGGTGGCAAAGCTGATTTCCTTTGGTTTTTTTCCTTTCTCGGCTCTTCCCCAGGGTGTGTGTGTGTGAAGAGGGTTTGAGGGTACCCCACAGGAAGGAATTCCCAAGTGTGCCTTTCTGGTTTCAAAGGTTGTTTTTTTTTTGCATTTGGGTGGTGGCAGCATCTATCCATCCAAGGTCAGAGAGAAACTATGCTTGTGGGAGTTTAACACCAGCTTGGAGTGGCCAGTATTAGTTTTTAGAATCCTTGTGGGCCCCCACCTTCTGCACTTGAAATGCCAGAGTGAGGAATTAGCCTTGACAGTACCGGACCCAGGACAGACCCTGGTGGGATCCTGCTAGATACATCCTTCCAGTTTGACTGAAAAGCATTGTCCTGCTTTTTGAGGGCAGTCTGTGATGGAGTGACTACTCCCACGCTCAGCCTGCAGGGTTCAATGCAGGCCAGATGGTCAATTAACCCATTAGGCAGCTGATTAAGGAGGTTCAGCTGGGCAGGAATACGCCAGGCCAATAATGCCTAGGAGCTGAAAGCATAAGAGGATGCTGTAGTGTTGCCAACTTTCTACTTGAACAAAATCGAACACAGTTGCCCTGCCCCACCACTCCGCTGAGACCCTATCCATTCCCTGCCCTTTCTCTGATTCCCCACCCCTCACTCACTCCATCCCCACCCCGTTGCTCACTGTCCCCACCCTCACTCACTCATTCTCAGGGGGCTGGCATGCAGGAGAGGATGAGGGCTCTGAGGTGGGGCCAGAAATGAGGAGTTCAGAGTTGGGGAGGGGGTTCTAGGCTGAGGCAGTGGGTTGGGATATGAGAGGGGGTGAGGGCTCCAGGTGTGGGCTATGGGTTTGGGGTGTAGGAGGGCGATCCAGGCTGGGACTGAGAAGACTGGAGGCATGATCAGGCAGCTCTGTGAACTTCCCCATCTGCAGGTGCTGCCCCCACAGCTCCCATTGGTCATGGTTCCCAGCCAATAGGAGCTGTGGGGATGGCGCTTGGGGTGGGAGCAGTGTGCGGACCCCCCCCGCTGCCCCTATGCATAGGATCTGGAGGGGAGACATGCCGGCTACTTCTTCGGAGCCGCACGGTGCAGAGGGCTAGCAGGGAGCCTGCCAACCCCACTGTGTGGTGCTGCCAATTGGATAATGAATGGCCAGAGCCACCAGGATCTCTTTTCAACTGGGAGTTCAGGTTGAAAACCAGATATCTGGTCACCCTAGAGTGCTGGGAAAAGACAGACACTGCTAGGAGAAAGGGAGGAGTGAGTGGGGACTGCAGGCTGCTGTCACTCACTGGGAATAGGCTTTGGAAAATGGTAGGCCTAGGGAAGAAAAGGAGAATCAGTGGTAAAAAGAAGCCTAGAGAGAGATCAGTGATGCCAGAGAGAGAAGGCCCAGTTTTCTGAGCTGAGGATCACTGGACTGGAACCCAGAGAAGAAGGAAGGCCTAGGTTCCCCTACCAGCCATTGGCAGTGAGCAGGAAGATTGCCTAGGACTAGTGGGGAGCTAAACTCCCCCAGAAGTGGGAACACAGCCAGTGACATGGCCGGAGGGCAGAGCCATGAAAAGGACATTGCAGTTCCTGAGACTGAGAGAGGAACTGCAGGCAAATGGAGTGATAATGTGCAAACCACAGAAGGGGAGTGTCAGCTTGAGCTAATCCCCAGAGTACCAGAAGGAGGTGCCAGTCCAGCAGTGAGCAGTGTGTCCCCTGACGCATAGTCTTTCAACCAGTTTGTGTGAGTTTTGTTTTTGAAGAATAAAACTGTACTCTAAGGGATCGGTCTGAATAGAGTAATGTTAGTCCTTAATGGGCTGGTGGGGACAGGCCAGCAGCCCTAAAAATCTCTCTGAGGAAAAATAAATAGCTATGAACATACTCCATATAACTTCTAACCATGCATAATACCACTTGCCTTAATTTACAGTATACTCCTCTGTGATTTGTCTTAGCAACATGTTTGCTTACCCTCTTACCCTGAACAGTAGCTTCCATGGGGCTACAGGCAATGGATAAACATATGCCTTTGATTTTTTCCTGAGTGAATGTCGCACAGAGAACATTTCTTGGACTGATTGTTCCGTACAGAAACATATCTTCAACTTGTTTATATTCATATCTTGATAGAACTAGAACACTGGAGTGTTGCTGCTTAAGAATAGCCTACTAGTGTATTGAGTCTTTGTCCTTTGAGCCTAAACCATGACTTAATGGTGCTTTGAAGTATACAAAACAAAACTCTTAACAATATATATATATAGATCATACATCTGAATTGCCAGTAGTATTTCTGTCAGCAAAGTGAAAAACAGTGCGATATTAAAAAAACAAACAGTTCTTGGTATTTTATTTTTCAGATTCTGCTCTGTTGTCTCAGGACAAATTAAAATGCAGTGCAATAAACCACAGGGTAACCCACTGGTGAGTGTGCATAGGTCTGCTCTGTGCCAATCCAGAGTGAACATGAATTTTTTACAGTCCCCAACCAGTGAGGTTTAGTTCAAGCTACAGCAGCTCATGGGAGGGGAAACCTAGAGTAAGGGCGTACTGTGGAGGGCAGAACCCTGAGAAAAGAGGCACTGGGGTCTAGGAGGGTCACGGGGGCCTGAGGCAGGTGAGCCACTGGCGAGCAGAGGGCACTAGGCTGGAAAAGAGCTAATTCCCAGGATGACCAGCAGGAGGCATCATGCTGGTGAGTGTGTGACTTGCTACACCATCCTTCCTCCCTCTGCAGAATCAAGCCTCATCTCAAGAAGAGGGGAAGGCATACGTAATTCAAATAGGACATTGTGCAGGAGGTCAGACTAGATGATCATAATGGTCCCTTCTGACCTTAAAGTCTATGAGTGTCATAAACAGATGGTTAAGGGTTAATGTCTCTTTTACCTCTAAAGGGTTAAAAAGCTCAGTGAACCTGGCTGACACCTGACCAGAGGACCAATGAGGGGACAAGATACTTTCAAATCTTGGTGGAGGGAAGTCTTTGTTTGTGCTGTTTGTTTTGTTCTTGTTCGCTCTTGGGGCTCAGAGGGACCAGATGTGCACCCAGGTTTCCTCCAATCTTTCTGAATCCAGTCTCTCACGTTTCAAAAATAGTAAGTATAGCCAGGAAAGGCGGATTAGTCTTATGTTTGTTTTCTTAACTTGTAAATGTGTATTTTGCTGAAGGATTTTTTACCTCTGTTGCTGTAACTTTGAATCTCAGGCTGGGGGTGGGGAGGGGAAACCGAAATCCCTTTAGTTTATATGAATCTGAATATCCTGTACGCATTTACCATCCTGATTTACAGAGATAATTTTTACTTTTTCTTTCTTTAATTAAAAGCTTTTCTTTTTTAAGAATCTGATTGATTTTTTCCCTTGTTTTAAGACCCCAGGGGTTTAGATCTGAACTCACCAGGGATTGGTGGGGGGAAAGGAAGGGGAGGGGAAGGTTGATTCCTCTTTGTTTTTAAGATCCAAGAGTTTGGATCAGTGTATATCTCAGGGTAACCCAGGGAGGGAAAGGAGGGGGGATGGTTTATTTCTCCCCCCACTGTTTTAAGACCCAAGGGGTTTGGTCTTTGGGTTCCCCAGGGAAGGTTTTAGTAGGGAACAGAAAGTGTGCCAAATACTATATTTTTGGCTGGTGGCAGCGTTATCAGATCTAAGCTAGGGAATTAAGCTTAGAAGGGTCCATGCAGGTCCCCACTTTTGGACGCTAAAGTTCAAAGTGGGGAAAAAAACCTTGACAATGAATCTATGAGAATCTAAGTTCCTTACTCAGTTTATATTCAGTAATTGGTCCATACACAAGTTTCAAAGTAATTGATGCATGTCACAGGTCTAACCAATCGTTTTGGTTATGTGGGGTTTGTATGAACAAAGTCTGATGTACTAGGATCTACAAACAAAGGAGGGGAAAAAACTGAACAGGGCAGTTTCTTATGGAATTAAAAGTGAGACTGTACCATTTAGAAAACTTGGGATGTGTGGAAGTGATGCCAAAATCATGTGGACTTCTTGCAGTCCCTTCCAGATCTACATTTTTATTAGTCTATAATAAATACAGTTGTGTACTCTCTTTACTACAAATCTAACACACAGTCATATTTTAACTTCCATTGTGACCGTTTAAAGGGCCTCTGGCAGCTGTATGTAAGACAAGGCATGAAGGCTGAGTGTTTGCTGGAGAAATGGTCGGTTTCCCTATATGATCTCAAGTGGAAAATCATTATTTGGAGTAATCCTACTTCCCAGGCTCCTTCAGCACTAATAATATACCTGGTATCCTCAATCTTTTGTGACGTCTTGGTGCTGATGGACTTAAGTATGTATTTTCACACAGAGGATCAGCATAAATTTGTTTTTAAATTACTTCTCTCCATACAGTGTTAGCATTTGGAGGTATTTCACATTTATTAATAACGTTTATTACAGTAGTGCTAGGGAACCGATCAAGATCAGGGTCCGATTGTATTAGATAGTGTACAAACACAGAGCATTGTATGGTCCCTGCCCCAAAGAGCTTACAATTTCACTAGGGAAGACAGACACATGATAGGAGACAGGAGTATAACACAAAAGCAGAGTGAACAATGTGATGGTGGTAAATGGTATTTTAGAGCCACTATATTTGGTGATGTCTGTGGACTGGAAGGGGGGTTAGTTAGGAGGGGATAACTGAAACCCAGTGAAAAGTAAAGTGAGAGGGGACATTGAAGGGAAGAGGTGCAAGGAACAGAGTTGTGGGGGAGAGGAGGGCAGTTGTGGATTGATTAGATATCTGAAATTCTTGCTACACTGCAGCAAAGGAGTGGAAAAGATCACTATCCTGTGCTTTCTTTTTGTGCAGCCACTAAAAGAGATTTCTCCAGGATCCTTTTACTACTGTGGAGATACCAACTTTCTTCAGGCAAATGGCTATAATTAACAATTGCAACATCAAGGAACACCCCAACATATATGCTCCAGGCTCCTGCCTTCCCTATCAGAGTTGGGCCCTGTTGAACTATTTCTGCTCCAAACGCAAGCCCAGTATGTCGTACAAGTGGGATTGGTGAGCAAATAGACACTGTGGGGATGTGAGCCTTGAACACTGTATCATCATTTGTGCCTCTGTGAAGTGGATATAAAACTCTGTTCTGATTTGGTAACACTTTATGTCCACTTTGCACAGAGGTAAATGCCTGCAAAGGGTGCAGGGCAGTAGAAAATCAGGCCCAGAGACGCTGAACATGTGATGGAGGTTTGATTTCTAAGTGTGATAGTGGCACCATTTACGCAAATATCAGGGGGTAGCCGTGTTAGTCCGTATCCACAAAAACAACGAGGAGTCCGGTGACACCTTAAAGACTAACAGATTTATTTGG
>NC_133769.1:341829300-341874819 GCF_003597395.2 Chelonoidis abingdonii
GACCGGATCTGGTCCGGTGCCGAGAGTGACGACCGGCCCGGATGGAGAACGGTGCCAGGACTGCGACGGCACGCGCGGGATCAGTGATGGCGGATTGCCCCGGTAACCGGAACGGCACGGTTTCCCATGCTCAGACCTGCGGTGCTGGTAGCTGCAGCCCGCAGGCAGCCTTGGACTTCTCCCGCCTTCGGCGAGAGGGGAGCGGTGCCCGGCGCTGACTTCTGCGCGAGAGACTGTGGTGGAGATCGGCCGCGGTGCGATTTTAGGTGCGGCGGCGGTGCCGGTCGTCTCCGGTGCCGATGCGGGAGAGCTCTCATGCGTGCTGCGCGACTCAACGGAAACTTCGGATGCGCTCGGGGGATGTCCCGCGAACGAGATTGGCGGGCTCCTTGGTGCCCGCGAGAGAGGCGAGGTGGCGTGCGCCACCAGGGCAGGTTGCAAGGGCGCAGCCCACTGATCACTCAAACCCACGTCAAAGGAAGCGCGCCGGTTGTGGGGAGGTAGGGGACTCAGGCTTCTGTAAAGCGTAACGTGCCTTGGAGGGAGTCTACCGGCCTAGTCGGGACGATGAGCTCTACCTGCACGTGCCACGAGGAGCTAAGCAGGCACCGGAACTCGACGGCTTCCTGGGAGGCCGGAATCAACGGTGCCGCTCGAGGCAGGCGGTGCCGCGGCTGCTGGCGGAGCCCGGGCGAATCCGACCATGGGCTGCGCTCTGACTGGCCGGCGTGTCCGAGGGTACTTGCGGAGCCTTAGGTCTCTGCTGCTCTCGGGGAGGGAGCGGTGCCGGCTGGAGGACTGGGCCCGGTGACAGGCAGGTGCCGAGGTGTCCTTCGCGTGGTGCCGAGCATAGACGAAGCACTTGTTTTCCCCGTGCCCGTAGACGGTGCCGAGGACGGAGGAGTTAGAGCGCTCCATCAAGTTGTTATAGGGGGGTTTATCTTTTCTGGTCCGGGCTTGAATGTGTAGATACAGGCAACCGTCCGTAGTGTGTTGACGCGAGGCCACTTTTAAAACAGGAATCGTGAGCATCTCCTGTTGGTGCATTGGGCGACGGCAAGCGTCACACCAGGGTTGAACCCGGTGAACAGGCACGCCCTCGGTTGCCGTGGGAGGAGAAGGGCGAACCCGGATCCTCATAACTCATATACCTAATACAAATAACTAAAGTAAATAACAATGAACTATAGAAAAAGAAATGTCACTAAAGCTAAAGAATCGAGCAATCGCTAAGGTTTAGGGTGAGGTCAGCTATGCCGGCGCTTCCCTGTTCAACGCCGAACGGCGGTAAGAAGGAACTGAGGATGCGGGCGCAGGGGTTTTTAGCGCATTACTTGGCGCCACTCCAGAGGGGCGATCCTGCCGAGCCACAACAGTGTTGCTAGGGTAAAAGTTTTCTCGACGAACTTGCACGCGGCGCGCGCACAGCACACCTAACTGGAATGGATATGAGCAAGCACTCGAAGAAGAACCAGTGTTGACTGGGCCAATTCAATCAGAGTGGATGTGGTCCACTCCAATAATTGTTGAGGAGCTATCAGTACCAAGTGAGGGAAAATTGCTTTTGTAATGAACCAGCCACTCCCAGTCCCTATTCAAGCCCAAATTAATGGTGTTAAATTTGCAAATGCATTGTAGACAGATGGAACTGTGGTTATTTGTTTTTTGTAACGAGCTGATTTTTTCTCTTGCTATGTATGCTAACCAAATAAAATGAGAGAATGTGATCGTGATTCACCGCTGCATTACTCCAGTTTTATGTTGGTGATGTTCCATCCATTTCAATGGAACAATATCAATATAAAACTGGCGTATCTCAGGGGTGAGTCAGGCTCCTGTTTCCCACTTAATGTGGTAACAATGTCAGATGTGTGAATGAAAGCAGTAGGTGTTAGCGATGGAAGTACTTGTAATTATTCATTTTATGTGAGAAAGAAGGAAAGAGCTAGGTCAGGTAAAAATGATCTTGTAAGTAAAATAAAAAAAGCAATTGATTCATGTTGAATTTTCATATTTCATCTTGGATAACTAGCAAAGAATGGATGAAGGAAGCTGAGATTAGAGTCTGACATATTAAAGTCAGATGATATAACTCACTACATGTTTTCCAGTGCTGTGAAAATAAGGAATTTGCTTTCTTCTGATGTGAAAGCTAAATCAGAGGAACTTCAAAAGAAAATATGTCTGTTTATATTGTTTGTAAATTGGAACATTCTTGCCCCAGCAACTCGTGCTGCTTGAGCAGACGATCTTCACATTGACATGCTTCCCTTGATGATAAAATGAAAACGTAAGCTTGTATCATTCTCTAGAATCTATTTAAGGAGTTTCTCAGTATTTAAAGTCATTGGTTTTCAAACAGGAGTGAGATATGCTGTGGGAAAAATCTCTAATATAAATATTTGAAGAATATTGATATAGTATAAAAAGGGAGCAAAAAGTAAGCTCAAATTTTACACCATCAGACATATCTAATAGCCATTTTAGATACAGCAGCTGACTTAATGAATGAAATGTAGTGGATAAGGTACCATATTTAGATACCCACTGAATAGTTTGTGGCAAACTTGCAGGATATTGTGCCAACAGAAAATATATAAGGAAGGTAAATAAACAGTACCAGCAGTGAGAGGAAAACACCATAATCTGTATTAGAAATTGGTTGATGAACAAGAAACTGAGAAATCTCAGTGGTAATGACATGTATTTTTGTGTATTTATTTTGCAGTAGCACCTAAACTGTGTGCAAAGGTGTGCTCAAAAGCAGCATAGAGGTCAAAGGGGTGAGGATACATTAAGAAGCCCTGAGATTTGACTGGAAAGAGATCTCTAAAGAGTTTGTTAAGGGCAATTTCAGTGGTCTGATGAGGATGGAAGCTAAATTGGATAGGGTCTAGTATAGAGCTGGGGAAGATGAACTCAAAGCAATAGCTGTGCACAGCATGCTCAATGAGTTTAGAGGTGAGGGAAACAGGGAGAGAGTGGAGGGGAAGTGAGCTGAAGGAAAGTTTTTCACTGGGGAGACCTGTGGATGTTTGTATAGTGAAGTAAAGGAGACAGGACAGTGAAAGATAAAGGAGGGCATGAGAATGTTGGTCAATGAAGACTGTAGGTAGGAAAGGCTAGGGGATGAGAAGGTACAGGGGAGAAGGAAAGGGAAATAGAGGAGGGAGATAGTGGAGGATCTTGCAGATCTCTTTGAAGAAGGGGGCAAGATCCTGTGTGGAGAGGGAGGAGAGTTGAATATTCGAGGAAGGAGTCAAAGTGGTGGGAGTTGTGGGAATGAGATATGTTGGGAGGGAGAGAAAACATTGCTCTTTGGCAAGGAATATGAAGTAGAGATTCAGTTTGTAGTGAAGTAAGTACAGGTGGTCATAAGTGTGAGCTACCACAGGGGCAGTATTGGATTTGGGACCCATATTTAACATTATTCTAGTAGGAGAAGGTGTACATTTAACAGTCGTCAAATTTGTTGACAACACCCCAAATTGGTAGGGCAGCAATCATATAGGAGGACTGAATAGCAGTGTCTTAGAACTGTGACTGTATGAAGTGGGATTAAATTGAGAACTAAGAAATATTAAATCACTCAGCCAGAAAGGAGACAAATAATAAACTCATGGAAATGATGGGCTTGAAGGGACCTCAAGAGGACAGCTAGTCCATCTCCCCTGCCCCCACGTTGAGGCAGGATTAAATTTACCTGGGCCATCCCTGACAGGTGTTTTTCTAACCTGTTCTCAACCTATTTACCAGTGTGGGCCACATATGTAGCTCTCTGTGTTATGTAGGTCGCATCTACACAATATATATACTTCCTGTATGGCCCTGAGAATGTCACATGGGCTGGAACTGTGTGTTGATTGGGCTGCAAGCAATCCCTGAGCCACAGGTTGAGAACTACTGACCTAGACCATCTCTGATAAGAGTTTGTTAGAAACTGGGGGGCATATCCAAAAAGCATCAAGTTCAAGAAACACTTGGATGAGAGTAGAGAGCTGGTAACACAACATCATTGTGAACAAATCTTTTTGGAACGTATGCCTAGGGAAACCACATATAACCTAGGGCCTTGACCCTACACTTTATAATGTAGGCAGGTTGCTTTGTCCATGTGAAACCCCACTGATAACAGTAGTCTGTCCATGTATTGTAAATTTCTGGTTCAGGGCTTAAAACATCAGTGGAGCATAGGCCTTGGAGCTGGGGCAGGGCCACACCCTGATCACTTTTTTGGCCAGGCCAACTCTGAGCCACACTGCAACCCTGCATGCCAGATTGCAATGTGACTCCCTCTGATTTGGAGAGGTTGGGCACAGGGGCTCATTGTCCAGGGGGGTCAGACTTCTGAGGTGGGGATGACTGTGAAGAGGCCAAACAGGGGAAGAGGCGGGACAGCTGGGGGAGGGATGGAGAAGGCAAATCTATGGTTCCCCCCTCCATTTTAAAAGGCACTACACAACCTCTGTTGGAGCTTCACACAAACTGTGGTACAGTATTGCCAGGACTCATGATTTCATCATGTGTCTTACAATATTTGGTGCTTTTCTTAAAGTCTTAAATATTTGTGCTTTGATGCTCCCTGAGTGATATGACTATGGGAAGCTCAGCTTTCTTTTCTTTTATCTTTTTTGAAGTGAGATTCTAGCCCTCGTGGGTGCAGAAAAAACCTGGAAAATGTGATCCCTAATAACTGAAAACCAGCATGCAAATAAAAGGAACCCAAAATTTATTATTTTGAAACCAATCTCATGAGTTTTTTGGGCCTGGCTCATGATTTTTGAACACTTGGTGTGTGTGTGTATATACATATACACACACACACAGTTTGACAAAATACAAAGAATGGCAACAAAAATATACAAAGTTTTATATAGGGAACTAACTTTATATTGACTAGAAAAGAGTAATAGACTGACATGATCACTGCTTATAAATACTGTCAAGGTCACAGTACAGCTGAAAGAAGGGAATTTTTCACTGCTTCAAAAGATGGTAGGATAGGGATTGATTGCCTGAAGAAAAAGCTTACTTAAAGTTCTTAACAATAAGAATGTTAGTATAGTATGTCAGAGTAATAATTAGTGGTGGTTGAATTGCCATCACTACAGCTATATAACAGATGGCAACCTGATGAACAGAAGAACAAAGGGTTAAAAATCCTAACTAAATATGTTCAGAGATTCTCTTAGGAAAATTTTAGACTGTAACTGTGGGGCATGTGAAGCATTAATTGGTCATCACATAGAACAGGCAAACATGGTCATTTAAACTTCAACAATGTAATAAATATGCACAGTGAGCGTTTGGGAAATGGTGTGCATCTTGGGTGTATAAGTGCATGTGCCCATGCAATGAGATCATAGAATCATAGAATATCAGGGTTGGAAGGGACCTCAGGAGGTCATCTAGTCTGTCCGTTCCCAAAAGGCGGGACCGGTGTAAAGTTCTTTTTGATCCAGTGGGAAAGGAAAACATGGCCAGACAGCTGGCAAATTGAAACACCACGTGACAATTTATTAATAGGGAGAAAATGACAACTTGGGCTGGGGAGGAGCACTTTTACTAGTTAACAGAAACAACCCATACTAGAAAATCTATACACGAATTCCATCCAAGCTATTTATATACAACAACACAACCAAACACTGTACAATTAACTGCTTTGGCAAAGAGATAAACAAATACACTGAATTTAAATGATTAAGGCACGCACTTAGCAATGTATACAGAGCTCTATAACAGACAATACACACAGAAAACAATATACACATGACCAAATGTAAACACCAAATGACTTGAATAGCAGTTCTTACACCAACTTAACTTTGGTACCATATACACAGGACTTTTATGACAGGCAATGTACACAGGACTTTATGACAGGCAGCAGCACACGCAGCGGTATACCAGACACACAGGGAAGAGTGAGGGAGAAGATTAGGCAAAGTACAGTTAGTGAATGAGTGAGTACCATATTCCAGGCGCAGCTGACCAGCAGAACAGACACTAGATGCATGCCAAATCCATGAAAAAAATAAAGAGGCTGTGGAAAAAAATAGGCGATCCTTAGTCCTCTAGCCTTGTCCGATTACCATATTCCAGGAAGGCACAAGGAGTCCACTCCAGATCCCTCAAATACACTGCAAATACCTCAGGGCTAATCCGTAGTCCTCTCGCCTTGTCCACTGTCAGGCACAAGAAGTCCACTCCAGATCCCTCAAATGCCCTGCAATACCGCAGAGAACTAATACTTCCAAAAACACACGTCCCAAGCTGGTTCCATACGGAGGAGACCCCCAACTGAAGGGTTGATCAGGTCCTTCAGTCAGTTAGCGGATACTCTATACGGACCCTGGCTTGAGACATGGTTTTGATCCAGCGACTGTAACACACATGGCACACTTTGATTGGTCCCTAGCTCCCCCACCCTCCAGGTTCCGAGCTGTTACCCCCTACGTGGGCAGATTTTTGCAGACGGTACACAAGAAGCTGCTAGAAGCTGCACACAGCACACTAGCCCTGGTTTGCACACAACCCTACTCTGACCCTGTGAACTGTATTACAATTGGTCAGATCGGGCCCTTTTGCACAAGGCACGCTGATGTTATGCACACAGTACTAACCTGACCCTTGGGTTGCTGGGCAGAATAGCAGGAGACTGCACACGACCCTAGCCTAACCCTTAGGTGTCCAGGCAAAAAGAGCGGGAATTTGCACACGGCCCTCAAGGTAACACACAGTGCTAGTGTGACCTTTGGATGACCTACAATTGGCCATACAGATGCCATCTTAAGGCCCTAGGCTTCTGGGCTCCGACATAGTCCAACCCCCTGCTCAAAGCAGGACCAACTAAATCATCCCAGCCAGGGCTTTGTCAAGCCTGATCCTGAAAACCTCTAAGGAAGGAGATTCCACCACCTCCCTAGGTAACCCATTCCAGTGCTTCACCACCCTCCTAGTGAAAAAAGTTTTTCCTAATATCCAACCTAAACCTCTCCATTGCAACTTGAGACCACTACTCCTTGTTCTGTCATCTGGTACCACTGAGAACAGTCTAGATCCATCCTCTTTGGAACCCCCTTTCAGGTAGTGGAAAGCAGCTATCATTCTTCTCTTCTGACGACTAAACAATCCCAGTTCCCTCAGCCTCTCGCTCATAAATCCTGTGTTTCCCCTAATAATTTTTGTTGCCCTCTTCTGGACTCTTTCCAATTTTTCCACATCCTTCGTGTAGTGTGGGGCCTAAAATTGGTCACAGTACTCCAGATGAGGCCTCACCAATGTCGAATAGAGGGGGATGATCCCTAATTATACAGCCCAAAATGTCATTAACCTTCTTGGCAACAAGGGCATACTGTTGATAAGATAAGATAAGGGGAAGGAACAGACAGGTTCCTGAGAAGGAGCCCATGTGACCTAAGTGACTAACCACACAACCCAAATAATACATGGTGAACAGCAAACAGTCAGAGCAGAGTCTGCAAACAACCCACAGCCTGGAATTAATTATCATTAAGCTACTCAGTGAACAACAAGTATGGTATGAAGAATTGGTTAGCAAACAAAGGGCTGTATTATTCATAATTAATAGTTCACCAATTTCGTATCACAGCACGTTAAAACAAAGAGTTGACTCAGCAAATGCTGATTTTTATTCCTCAGAAATAAACTTTTAAAACAGTGCAGCATTAAATAGTAGGGATCAGCTTGCTTTCCATTATATATAATATCTATCTACTGGGCTACCCTGTTCTCACTACATTTTCAATTTTTTCCTCCGACTTCATCATCATTTGCCCACTCACATCAACTTAATCTGCCGTTGATCCTTTGTATTGTATTGTTATAAAAGTGTGCTGCTAAAATGGGATTTTTTTCCTGCGTTAAGCTTTTCCACTGGTAGCTTCAAATTTTTGACCCCATTCATTTGCTGTTGGCCTATTGGATTGCTTAGTGTATCACAAGTCTGGATGTACATCAGTTGTTATGAGTAATAGCCTGTGTGGGGTCATCCACACAAATAAAAAAAGATATATTCTTACCCAGAGGAATTTACAATCTAATTCTCATCTTTCTGGAAAATCCTCTGCTGTTTTGGATGAGGAATATACTAAACAATACTGTTACAGTATGTCATGACAGATTTGGCAATTTCCTGTAATATGTTTAAATTAAGTTTGTTTCTTTGGGGTCCATTGGTTTAAATGGTTTATATATTATTGTGGGCCATGATTGTGTGTAACCTCTTGAGGGGGGAGATGCGACAAATATGAGATCTGGGGTACTGAAGACTATATGAAACAATGTGCCAGAAAAGATTGGACTTTTGGAACAAAAAGTGTGAAGTGGTTTTCCTGAGGAATATCTTGGGGAGGTAAATGCAAATCCCCCCCTACCCATCTGTTATGCAAAAACCCAGCCTTTTGAAGATACATAAGCAGTGAGCTTTTGTCTGCTGTTTCACATGAGGCCAAGATCAAAGGCCCTAGCTGTATAAAGGAAAGATTGAACTATTCATGGTTGTTCTGGTTCTGAATCTGAGACAGTTATGAACTTGTAACTATGGGGAAAGCCCAGCTGGTGGCTTTAAAGGAAGGGCAGACATCTACAAGTGCTTTTTTTTAGTATGCATGTAGGTTCTTTTATTGCTTTTAATATATTTTCTCTGTAATGTTTTCACCTTAAGAATAAATATGCTTGCTTAGAAAGGTCTGTGTAGTAACTTGCAGCTGTTGACAATTACAGCTTTTCAAAAACTTCAGAGAGAATGCAAAGCACTCTACCCAAGAGAAGTGAGGGCCGGGGAGCTAGTAGCCTTGAGTGGGTGCTGTTGGTGGGCCCTAGAGGGAGAATACCAGGTGCAGTAGCCCTGAACTGTGACAATTCACATAATAGTATAATTAACAGGCCATATCTCAAGTACATTACAGTATATATGTTACAAGTCTGAGGAAAAGGTATTAGTCATGCCCAAATTACTGCGATTTCAAGATCATAAGAGGAATTTAAAACATATTGCAAATTTATAGAAAATGACTTTTCCTTTGCTATATGGCATGACCAGCAGATCCTAAAAGCCTTGGTGGAGTCAGTGTGACTCTATGCATTTCTGCATAGTACTATATATTCAGAATTGCCAAGTTATATATATGATATGATAATAGTAACTTCAGTAACCTAAAATATTGGTCAAGGGTTTAATAGTTCATAATCAACCTTTAATCTGCCCATAAAACTTTCACTCCTTTTCCTGATTGTTGTGATTATAATGAAACTTTTAATGTTTTAGTAACTATGTGAACTGTTATGCTCAGCAGAAACAATTACAGGAAGTAATCTTTGCTGACCTACAGCAATGAGATGTAGAGTTGACATATTAACCTATTCATTTCAACTGTGCAAATCTCTGGAGGCATAGTGACTCATAAAATTAGCAACAAACAGCTGTGTGCCAGCCCTCTGCAGCTAGCCTGTGTTGGAAGTTTGATTCCCAGCATCAAATATGACATCTGGAACTCATGTGATAGTTAGAGGCAAGTGTCTGGATTGTTGGCAGAAGGAGAAAGCTCGGATTTCATTTTCTTAATGAAAAATGATTCACCTCCTGCAACTTGCAAAGAGGATGTGCACATTTTGTTATTAGTTGAATATAATTTTACATATCTGCAGTTACTGGGTCTGAACTTTCTCTAATTTATACTGCTATAAATCAAGATTAACTTAATTGAAGTCAATGAAGTTACACTTGTGAAAGAAGTGAATCAGGGTCATAGTATTTATGTTTAAAGTTTTAGGAAAGTGCAACTATTATTTTTAATCAGATATCTTCATTTCCTTTAAACAATCATTGTTGGCTATTGTTAAGATCAGCATTTCCATGATAAACTCTCTTTTGAGGACTTTAGAACTCAGCCACAAAAATGACTATAGTTCATTACAACTTGCTATATGAATTATCTGACAGACCACTTAGAAAAAAACATGAGCCAGTTCATCTATTTATGTCTATCTTAAAAAGGAGGGTAATAAAACTTTGTAGGTAGGTAGTTTACTGTGTTGACTAATCATTTTTGGTATTTAAAATATTAGAAGCCTGAGGTAGTAGAATTTAGAACCCACTAGTAATATTTGCACAGAGATGTGTGCACTACAGCTGGTCAACATTTTTTTGACAAAACACTTTTTTCATTTAAAAAAAAAAAGGGGTTCCATCAAAACCAAAATGTTTTCATTTTGTGGTTGCTGAAAATTGAAACTTTGTGTTTTTTCAAGTTTTCCTTTTTTTGATGAAATCCCAAAACTTGTTACGGGTAACCAAGTATTCCTAGTCCTGTTCTAGTGTCCCCTACTGATTTGCTATCATGAACAAGTAAGCTGCATTGGGCATGATTCCTATATACATTCCTGTGATGAATGTTACTCAGAAGCATAAGTGTTTACAAGGCTGAGATAATTAAAACATAAAGCAAAAATATAATCCTTTTGAGATCAATAAAACCTTCTAAACATTTGTAATATACAATACAAGATGTTTAATCAGGGTAAATATTAATAATTCCCTTTATGAGAGGTTCTGTGCAGATAGGGTGACCAGACAGAAAGTGTGCAAAATCAGGACAGGGAATGAGGGGTAATAGGCACCTATAAAAGACAAAGCCCCAAATATCGGGACTGTCCCTATAAAATTGGGACATCTGGTCAACCTATGTGCAGAGGAGTCACAAATACCATGTTAATACTACAGTTTCCCTCCCCCCATTTTTGTTTGCTTCTTCTAATGTTGTTTAAAAAAATCAAAAGAAATAAAATCTCCTAGAAGCCAAAGCTTCAGGAAACCTTATCGCCACTGGCCAAATATCATGTTATCATGAGAAACCCAAAGGGGGGAAATTGTTTTACATTTTTGCCTTGAGAGTTTTTTTGGTTGATAAAGGAGAGGAAATTGCTGCAGGCAAAACCTCCAGTCATATAGTTCGTTACAGCTCCTTGTAGTTATTGGTGTAGTTTACAACCTCTAAGGTGACCAGACAGCAAGTGTGAAAAATTGGGTTTGGAGTAGGGGTAATAGGAGCCTATATAAGAAAAAGACCCAAAAATCAGGACTGTCTCTATAAAATCAGGACATCTGGTCACCCTAACAACCTCAGAGCCTTGTTGTGAACCTTAAACTCTCATTAGTGAGCAATTGCTTGTGAGTAGTCTCAGTTCTGCCACTGACTACAGTGGAGCCAGGATTTCATGCACTGACTTCATCTGGACATTTTTGAGTTACATGATATGTAAATGAGTAAATATTAACTATTTCCTTTATGTGACGTCCTGTATATTATAAATTACTTTAAGAGTAACTGCTCAATGTCTTAACTTAAAGTAAGTCTCTGTTACTTTGCATTAGTTTGATTGTTCTTATGCATATTCATCATTGTGTGTACATAGGAAGTATCCCTCAAGTGGAATCTTTCAAACTGGTATTTTTATGCAAAAACTGTATGTTATGATACAATAATTGGTTATCTTATGTGTTAATTTGTACTGCATTAGGGTTGAGGAGCGTGAAATGACATATGAAAACAGCATGCTTGTTTGTTGTCCTCAAAGATCACATGGTGTCCTGTCTCCTTGGTGGCTGTCTCTCAGCACACTATGGAAGAAAAATGTACCCGAATTTCTTACTGTGTCTGGTTCTCTATAATCTGAGAGAATGAGCAAGGAACTTGTGGCACTGTAGCTTCAGTCAGTGAGAAAGGAACTTGTGTCATTTCTCTGAAATGGTAATTAATACTCACTAATGGTCTCTCAGGAAGTCAGTCCTTAAATGAGCAAGCAAGCAATGGCTTAATAAATTAGGGGAATTAATGAGCCATTCAATAAAGATTGCTTTAAAAGATTCTCTAAAAGAAACTGTTACTGTGCTCTAAAGAATTTTTTTTTTGGTCATTTGCTGCCAGAAAAAAAAAACATTTGAAAATAGTTCATATTTGGATATGTGGAAGTAAAAAAAAACAAAAAAAAAAACGGACAGGGATTTGAAAGGGGTTTTAATGCAAACCGTGTCTGTTAGCAAGAGTCAGGCTAACTGTAACTCTAATAAGGTGAGATTTGTAAAAGAGAGAATTGAGTGAGACAAGTGGGAAAGAAGTTGTTGCGACCTTGTGTAAATAAAATGTGGATTAGAGTCAAAAATTTTTTTTTTTACTTTTATCAGAATGACCCATGTATCAACAAAATGCAGCTGTTGCTTGCTACTGTCTGTATAGTGTTGCTTATTATTGTCTGTAATAAAGGTAAAAATGCTTGCTGTAATTGTTTACCTGTAGAAAGACCTGCCTAGGAGGGGGAAACCCTGTGTCCTAGTGCACTCTCTCCCTCTATGCAATTGCTTAAGAATAAAGTATCTAACTTTGCTGTACCCAACCAAAAATTAAGAACTATATTTTTGTCCGACAGATATGAGGGAAAATTTAAAAAATGGATACTTGTCCTTTACTGAACAGTACAAATCTAATCATGGTGGTGGGTTTAGAGCTATGAATTGATTTGGCTTACATAGACACATGATTAACACCAAACTTTACTGTAACTTCAATCAGTGTTTTTCACTATAGTTAAGATATTCTGATAAAAATAAGAGCTAGAAGAAGGATATCTTGCTGTTATGTGTACAAATGCAATTAAAGATGGATCCAAATCCTCCTCAGCTCCCCAGACTTTGGTAGTGGGGTTCCAGAATCCAAATTAACCTCTGAATTTCACAGCTGTATCTATCGTGAGCTGACCCAGAAACATAACTGAACAGCCATGAACTTCGGAGGTGGGGGATTAAGTCCAGATCTGGTTGTAGATCTGAGTTTATCAAGCTTGGCTCCACCTCTAATTTCAAGTTATTGGATAGAAAAGCATCCTCCAGTGGTAACATCTTGGCTTAATAAAATTTGAAAAGTATTGTCAAAGGAAATGCTCATTGCAAACCCCAAACTAGAAAAACATTCAGAAATTGGGTTGCTGAATTCTCAGGGGTCCCCATGGATCCAGTGAAAGGCAGGAACTTCACAGCACAGTTGGCTCCTGTGCCGGAGAGGGCACCATCAAGTCTAGTGTCATAAGTGTTGCTGTCAGCTTCAGCAGCACCACAGCAAACAGATACGATCTCAATGCTGACCTCTCTGGAGGCATTTGTAGTGGTAAGGAATTTGCTCTTCCTCTCAGTTCTGGTACTACCTGACCCTGCCAGCAGGTAGTGGATCTTGGGGGACAACTACAGCACTGGTGGGCTGCAAAATAAACTTTATTAAGAAAATGCAAAAAAACAGGGAAAATTTAATAGTGAGGGATATGGGGTTTGTTAAGGTAGACAATTGGGGAGGGGTTTCTTTTAGTAAATAGTATAGGGGGTTTCAATAGTGGGGTGCAACACAGTGGGGTACAATACAGTTGGTGACCGATTAACACTGAAATATAAATGTAAGAGGTAGCTAACAATTTCTTATGTAAAGGGTGTTTTACAGCTACATATAACCAACTAACAGTTATGGGAAAAATGTGTTAAATATCCAACAACTCTAGGTAAAAGTGTGTCACAGTGGTATAAATGTAAAATGTGAGGTGTGTTAGAGAGAAAAAGGGTAACAATGAGGTCTTGTATGCTAGACTTTGTAATACAATTGAGGTTTGGGGCAGTAGGAGCGGGGTAACACGTGGGGGAAGGATTAAAAAGAGAGAGAGAGAAAGGCAGTGGTAGAATGAGGCTGGGGATGGGGAAGAGGACATGTGGTGAAGCAGAGACCAGAGGCAGAGGCGCTGCGGAGGGAGACTTACACCCAGGGAGATACAGAAGCAGACGAGCTGCAAGTTTTAAACAGCAGAGACACTGCAACAGTGACTGGGAAGTTCGGGACGGGGGCAGCGGAAACAGACTTACACACTTATACGGAACACAGCAAAATCTTATCTATGATCTAACTTAACCAACGTACACAAATTAGCAAGAACAGAACACAATGCAACAATTTTTAAACCTAACTTACAGAGCACAATACAAACATTCTCTAACCTAACTTAACCACAGCTATGCAAAATGAATTACAACTTATATAGACTAAGAACCTGATTCTATTAGGTGCACCTTAGCAGCAGTGGCGGAGGGGCTGCAGCTGGCAGCCCAGGATACAGTCCAGGAAGGCACAGCCCAAGCAGTGGCACAGGCTTATATTTTAGCAGCAAAGGTGTGTGGAGCAAGAAACAGATTATAGATACAGACCAAGGAGTTAGTTTGGGTCTGTCTGCTTGGGAAACAAGGCCAGCAGCTAGGACAGGGGGAGCCTGCAAGAGAAAACTCTTACCAATCCCCAGGACGGCAGCAAACATAGAGAGAGGAACAGCAGTAGCATCGGAGGATGGAGAGAGGACTCGATTCGCTTACAATAATCAGGAGATCTCCAGGCACAAATTTGTTGTCCGTGGGAGGGGAGTTTAAAAACGGGGGTATGCTCAAAAACAAACGAGAGTGGAGAGAGGGCCCCCCAAAGACCCCTAGTTGATCAGACCAGGTGGAAAAGCAAGGACCTTCTCCGGGGTCTGATCAGAAAATGTCTGGTTTTAAAGGCAAACTTAGGCAGTTTCCCACCAGTACTTTTGATTGGCTCCTCTTGATACAGGGGAGGAGAGGAGGCAGGGAAAACCTGCAGGTGAGCATAGGCATGCCTGGGCATGTTCTGAGCCACAGGTATGACTCATATGCTTAATTAGTTGGCCACTTCAGGTCTTGTATTTATGGGCAGCGCCCTCCACACTGAGCCCGGGTCTGAACAAAGGAGTCAAACACAGAAGCAAGAAGCCCCCTCCCTAGGCAGGGCAGTGGCTCCAGTTAGTCTGTACAAGCCATCCCTATGAATAGGGCTGTGACTTTAGTTAGCACAATGGCCAGGAGGGGCGGCCACACAGGAGAAACAGAAAGGAGAAGGGAAAAAGGAATGCTAGCAGGGGGACAGCTGTGATAGACACTACCGATAGGGAAGGAGTTGGATGCCTTGGTACTGTTGAACCATCTGGCACCAACATCAGCAATGCAGCACATGGTACTGCACGACCTGCCTATTAGCTGGACAGTCAGCCCATCACTGCCATCTAAGTGGAAGCTAGCAATGTTGGTGATACTCTGCCCATTGCCAGGTTCTTGCCACCCGTTCCCAGCACTAACTAGAGAAGCCCCTCCATGATTGGAGGAAGGGGAATTTTCTTCATCAGACTCAGAGATGGGATCTTTTATCTCACAACCTTGCAGCAGAACCCACCAATCCTCACATAGATCCTCCCTCTCTGCATACCATCGCAAACCCACAACTGGAGATACGATGGGAATGTGGCCAGGAGGTCACTGGGGTCCAGCCTCTTATCAGCGGCTCTTTTGGAATCCCTGAGGTTTTCCCCCAGCTTCTAAATCCTCCCCTTATCATGCCTCCGTAATGTCCTTGTCCAGGCAGGGTCAGTCCTCGCACTCAGTTGCCCCATCTCCAGTGTCTGGTACCACACCCATTACTGAACATCAGAAAGGCCTTGTCTACATTACCGCTTAAGTCAACATAAGTTATGTTGCTCAGTGATGTAAAAAAACTACTCCCTGAGTGATGTAACTTGCATCGATTTAACGCAGTTTTACACCCTGCTACCTTGGTGGGAGACACTATACCATTGACATAGCCTTCCGCCTCTCTTTGAGGTGGATTAATTATGTCAATGGGAGAGAACTCTCTTGTTGACTAATCGCATCTTCACCAGACCCGCTAAATCATCTCCATTGCATTGATTGCAGCAGCACTGATTTAGTGCAGTAGTGAAGACCAGCCCAAAGAGGCACTTGAGTAACCAGAGGAGCAGCCTTTGGAAGAAGTTGAACCACTTCCAGCTTGGCTTCCTCCTCATCCTTTCTGGGCAAGGCAGTTTCCTCAGAGGAACTTCACCCCATCCTGATGATTACAATTGTTAGAGAGTGTGGTTTCAGATTTGGGCATTCAGGTCAAGGAGGGCATTCATATCATCTGCTGATAGACATTTTATTGAAGACACATCCATCTAGGGTGGCACTGCCAATCAATGCAGTGATATTGGAGCCTACATAGACACTATGGCAGAGCCCATCTTCATTCCCTCCCACCTCAAAGTGGGGAGAGCACAAGTACTATATGTCCTCTCCAGGGTTGGATTATCTTTACTCCAATCCACCTCCTCCAGAACTGTTAGTTGTTACAGAAGCTAATGAAAGAGACCATTTGTGGTATCAGACTGACACCTCCTCAATAGGAGCTGTCAAAAAAGAAGTCCAGGGGTTATCTGCACAGGCCTCACCCCATTGCTGCTCCAACTCCAGGCCCTTCAAGATACATGGGAAGTGCCAAGCAATCATTTTGATGAGCCTGTTGAGAATGCCTTGCAAGTTTCCATATTTCTAGACCCTATCACCCCCACAGATGGTTTGCAAATGTCCCACTTCTTCAGTCCTTGGCCTGGATTACTTTGGACCAGTGGATCTTGAACAACGTGGAAGTGGGATATATCCTTCAAGTTGTTTCTCTTTCTCCCTCCCCATCTCTCGTCAGGGACCACTCTCATGAGGAACTCCTTCACCAGAGGTATAATCTCTCCTTTGGTTGGGGGCTGTCTCAGAGGGAAGGAGTTTTATTCAGGCAATTTCATGATCCTGAAAGTGGGGTGTGTGTGTGTCTCAGACCAGTTTTAGACCTGCATCAACTCAACAAATTCTTAAAAAAAGATGAAGTTTTGCATGGTCACCCTCACTTCTCTTATCTGCTCCCTGGAGACTGGTATGCCACCTTCAACTTAAAAGGTTCGTACTTCCATGTGGGAATCTACCAAGCTGTCAGGAAGTACCTCCAATTTCTGGTAAATCAAAATCATTAGTAGTTCATTGTACTACCATTTGGCCTGTCAGCATCTCCCAGTGTTTTTTACTAAAGTTATGGCAGTAGTAACTGCCTTCCTAAAAAGATCAGGAGTCTAAGTTTACTCTTACTCGGATGACTGGCTTGTCAAGGGCTGATTCAGACTGCAGGTGCAGTTCAGTGTAGCTCTGATCCAGTCAACTCACGCCAGAGCTTTTCTTCCAGACTGGATGTTTCAGGCAATTCAATCAATCACTGTAGATCTCAAAGCTCTCCTAGTCACTACAGCACAAAACTGTTTGAGGCTCCTGGAACATATGGCCTCCTGCATTTATGTGGTTCAATACACTAGACTGTGCCTCAGAATTCTACAAGGCTGGGTGGCCTAAGTCTACCCACTGAGCCATCACCATCTAGAGTTGGTGGTGAGGGTGCCTTCTCATATCATCACCTCCCTAGACTGGTGGACAACTCTGGATAATGTATGTGTAGATATTCCCTTTGGCTGCCCACAACTGATGCTCACATTAGTGACAGATGCATTTTCCCTTGTCTGGGGGTCCCATCAGGGTTCTCTATAGACTTAGGGTCTATGGTGTGTAAAGCAAAGTACTATGGACATCAACATCTGAGAGCTGAAAGCTGTGGGATTGGTGTGGCAAGTGTTTCTGCCACAGATCAAGGGAAAGAGCTTGTTAGTTCTCACAGACAACACAGCAGCTATGTTCTATCTCAATAAGCAGGGAGGAGCACACTGTTCTTGACTCTATTGAAGCAACTCTGCCTGGGAACTCTGCATTGCTAATTCAATAGATCTAGAAGCTTTTTCTACTGGGGGTCCAAAATGGTCTGGCAGATCACCTGAGCAGATCATTTAGGAGTCAGCAAAAATGGTCTCTTAACCTGGATGTGGTGACATGTGTGTTCTTTTGCTAGTGGTTTCTCCAAGTAGACCTATTTGTGACAAAGACCAGGAAAAAGTGTCAGCAGTTCTATTCCCTATGAGGTCACAGGCTGGGTTCCTTAACAGATGCATTTTTACTACTTTGGTCAGGCAGGCTCCTCTATGATTTCTCACCAATCCCTCACCAATACCCCAATTTAGGGTATTACTAAAGATAAGATGAGATCAGGCCAGAGTCGTACACATAGTCTCAGTGTCGGCTTGTCTACAGTGGTTCTTCACTTTCCTGTCACTGTCCAATCTCACTTCCTCTAGACTTGGACCTAATCTTACAAGATCATGGTCACCTATTCCATCTGAGCCTGCAATCTCTTCATTATGGCTCGATGTTAGAGAGCGGTCTTGCTCAAAAGAAGTTCAAGAGATCCTGCTAAATAATAGTAAGTCTTCTATTAGGGCTCCTTACCTCTCTGTGTGGAGTTTTTTTCCATCTGGTCTCCCTATTAGAGGGTATCTCTGTCCCATTCTTTGGTTCAATATGTACTAGATTACTTATTGCACTTGAAACACCAAAGGTTGGCGGTTAGTTTGATCAAATTACATCTGGTGCTATTTCAGCGTTCCATCCTAAAGTGGGTAATTGCTCTATTTTCTCTAACAACATGTTCATAAGGTTTTTGAAAGACCTAGTCAAACTATATCCTCAGGTGCAAGACCCCATTCCACTTTGGGATCTAAACTTAGTATTGCCAAGAATTATGGGTCCCCTGTCTGAGCCTTTGCCTACTTAGTCTCAGCTACATCTATCAGTGAAGGTGGAATTTTTGGTTGCCATCACCTTGGCTAGAAGAGTATGAGAGCTGCATGCAGTGAGAGGAGGGATAGCTTAGTGGTTTGAGCATTGGTCTCCTCAACACAGGGTTTTAAGTTCAATCCTGGAGGAGGCCACTTAGGGATCTGGTGCAAAAATCAGTACTTGGTTCTGCTAGTGAAGGCAGGGGGCTGGACTTGATGACCTTTCAAGGTCCCTTCCAGTTCTAGGAGATTGGTATATCTCCTATTATTATAATGTCTGGGCCTCCATATGATCTTCCTTAAGGATGAGTTTTATCTGTGTCCTCATCCAAGGTTTGTCCCAAAGGTGCTGTCTGTCATCTTTCCATATCAACCAACTTGAGTGTTCTGCATGCAGCTATGGCCAATTTATTGTTTTCAGTGGTGCCTGATACCAAGTGGAAGTAAAACTGCCAAGTACCTTCCACTTACATCATGCACAAGAATGCAGAAAGCTGAATATAGTTCTCAACAGTCAGGGAAAAAAGCATGATTCACACCCAGTCTATGTAGGTTTCAAGTTAGATAGAACTCTCACATATCACGACCATCTTATATAGTCAACGATTAAGGTCAAAACACACAACAACCTGCTTGGAAAACTGGCTGGAACGACATGGGGTGCCAATGCCCAAATGTAACGTATTTCAGCGTTGGCACTCTGTTATTCAGCGACAGAGTACTGCCCTCTAGTATGGACTTGTTTGTCTCACACAAAGATGATCGATTGTACAATTTAATTCCAACGTGTATTATTTCATTTAGGTTTTTTTATCTTTAATTCTTGACATTAGCACAAGCAGTGTCTGTGGTCCAGAGTGTCTCTTCCTATTTCTGATACACTTGTAAGTTGTGACTTTTTGTCTGGATACTGACTTTGGTGACCTCCAGGCTAGATGATTGCAAAGCAGTCTCCAAGAAACACATCAGCAGGCTGGTTCAAAAGCTTGTATTCTCAAGAGTAAGGACGTCCATGCACTGTCAACTTCACTCTCTCCTTTTCTCAGCAAGTGCTCATCAGGGATTTAATTCTAGTCCTCCTGACTCCCTATAGTTTAAATGCTGACAAGGAAGCAGTTAAGGCTCACTTTGTGGATAGCCCTTGACTTTGAAATGCTCTCCCCCTTCAGCACTTCTAAAATCCGTTCTCCTTTTGTGTGAGGTAGCAGACTTCTTTGTCTGTGGCTTTTGTGTCTGTTTGTGGTGTTTCTTTCAGAGTTTGTTGTTACACAAAGGAGGGTGGTAGGAGTTTGTTCAGATATTTTTATGCTGATTCAGGCTTTTTATCTGGTGATAGGATTCAGTTCTTCATTTGTAGTTTAATGTAGTGCAGGTTTTGGATGCCTCTTGACTAAAGCATTTCAGTGTCATCTATTACTGTTGTTTGCCCTTATTGAGTATGACAGGGTGCCCGGTGCTGCATTAACACAAAGTGCAGACATTCCCAATGAAACCTGTTCTGAGCCAAGTTATACCCATTAACCTCAAGGATATAAATCAGTACAGGATATGGCTAGGTTCCTGCTCCAAGCTGTTTACAGTATAATCTCCCCACTACAAAGCATGATTCCATAGTACAGAGGGGTTCCATGCAAACTTTATACACTATCTGAGGGTCAATATACATACCACATCAATCCCTGCTCATGGCTTGTCCCATCCTCATAACTCATGGGGCACAGTCTTTAAGCTCCGGTGGCAGGCTGACAGTGCCATGGAGGTGACTACCCCACATTCTCCTTTGAGATGGGAGGAGTTGGCAGGAAGTTTATTGGATAAAAGTTCCCCTAATGGGTACCTCCAGGTGATGACTGAGGTGATGAATGCTGGTTTAGTGGTGAGAAATTTGCATTGCTCCTGCTCGAGCAGTACCTAGTGCATAGCTAACTAGAGGCTTTCAGCTTCCATCGGCGATACATAAATGCAATAAAAGATAAATATACAAAGTCATACAGTGTGAGAGGAGATAAAGAATTGGCTTAGTCATTCAAAACAGAGGACACTTGTGAGAGAAAACATTTTGGGACAGAAGGATCTGTCTAATAGCTTGGAACACTTTGGTTCATAATTAATATATATGGGACACCTAAAACTAGACTGGCCAAAGCACTAAAATTTTACAACAATAATCCCCTTTTGGCAGGGAAATTGGCTTTTTTTCCCCAACAGGTGTTTATCATTCCTACTTTCTGGCATTCTGTGACCTGGAAGAAAGAACATGTAGGAAGGTGATAAAATGTTATGATACTTGAAAATTGGATGGGTTCTGAGGGAACAGTCAACATAAAAGAGGAAAGAAACAATCTGTTCCATATTACAGGAAGTAATTGAGTGACTCAAGTGCTTTCCTGTCCAAAATAATGGCCTGATCCAAAGACCATTAAAGTCCCTCGGAGTCTTAACTACTGACTTCAGTGGACTGAGAAAAAAGGCCCATCTAATATAATCAGACCAAAGGATAAGTAAAGAATACATTGTACTCTAGTAGTCATATTGTGGAAGTCATTGAGCCAGAGAAGAATACAGGTGTTATGGCGAATAAAGTCTTCAAAAATCTGCTACAAATGCCCAAGGGAAATAAATTTCTGGGATGCATAAACATATAAAAAAGAGTCATAAAGCCAAAGCCCTAGAACACTTTAGTGTTTTATAAGGTACTTGTGAAAATTAGAATATTGTAATGATTTCATGGGCGCAACTATTAGTGGCTGGATTTAAAACTACTGATTCATTTTTCTAAACCCAGTATGTTGATTTCTTCATACATCCTTGTGGGTGAAAAACTATGGCTATCTTTATTTACAGATTTTTGCAAAAACTCAGCCGATACATATTAGATTCCTTTAAAAGTAGATGATGAACGTAAAAGAGAAGAAAAGCAAATCAAATATTATTTTCCAGTATTTTTAGTTCTTGCTTTGTGATACAGTGTTACTATGACATATGCAAAATCTATCTACCCTCATGACTTCCTGGTTCCTCCTAACTATCTCCAATGCACAGTTGCCCTTATACACAAAATTTTTCCCAGTGTGTCCTTCTGGGACTGTTCCTTTAAATTTGACAAAGCCATGCAGTTGCAGCCCTAGAGTAGCCATTTGGTCACTGACTGTTGCGTCCTCCTTTTCCAAAGGGTAAATATGTTTTAATGTGCTATATCATTCTCCCAACTTTCTTTTCCTATTCCTGAGGAGGGTAGTGCAGTCTGACAATGCTCCACACAAAATAAATGGGCAGGAATGAAAACACATCTTGTTCCTTATGAAACATGCAGAGATTGCTTTTATTTTTAATAAATAGCTAACAAGTTGATAGTCTGGAGAAAAACATCAAGGAACTAAGAGAAAAGTAGCCAGTGAAATCTCATCTGGAAACAAACAAACAAAAAGTCACAGAAATCTATCATGAGATTAAAAACCCTTCAAACTAACACTCCTTTCCACTCTGACTTACAGTATTTTTTTCATCATACAATAGATACAAAGTATGCAGGAGGACTGAGAATGCCTTGTTCATAGTTCACTCCAGACATACCCCAGTTATGAAGAACTGAAATCTGCATTTGGTTGCAGATATAATTAAAGCATAATATTAATGATTTATATTTGTACATAACTTTTAATCTCAAAGCATTTTCAAACATACAGAACCAATGAAATGTAGCTTCTTCTGGCATAGGAGATGGTGACCAAGCAGAAAAGACAGTATCTCTGCTTTTAAGGGCTCATCCATAAATGGATCTTGAGAGTTGTAAGCACCTGAACCTCCTACTAAAATAACTGGTAGCTGCATGATTTGAGCCAGGCATAATAAACTATGTGGTCTCCAATTCAGCTACTTCAGAAAGATGAACTGAGTTAGATAGTAAGAATTCAAGGTATTTGAAACTTAATACTTAAGAATAGTCACTAAACTCTCCTTGCAGTGTTAGTTGCCTTAGAGGGAGCACCTTCCTTTCAGACAGGTGTTGTGGGAGAGCCACTTGTTAAATGAGGCGAAGTAGAAGCTCACATTTAGCATCTCACTCTTGCATTTGCAAAGTGGATAATGCGGAAGGAAGATAGTGGGATATAGGCCAGGGGAGAACAAAGAGAGCTCCTTATTCTAGGATGTTGAATTCTCTTATTGCATGCAGTCTTCTAACTCCCTGCTTCTCCTCCCACATCCCCTCGGCAAACTATGCATCCATGCAAGGGCCATGCAGCACCTGGTCTCTAGTGGCTGTGACAGGGTAATAGGAATGAGGAATCTTAGGATCCATTCCTGTGTCTTCTGCTAACTTGCTGTGGGAAAGTCACATGACCTTTCTACATTTCAGTTTGCCCACCTATAAAATATTTCACAGAGGGCTGTGACATTTAATGAATTAATTTTTAAAAGTGCTTTGGGATCTTCAGCTGAGAAGTGCTGTGGAATATTTCTTATTTTATAATGTAAGAGTATCTCAGCCTGCCAAATCATAGGGTTAGACGGGACTGTAAGGGTCATCTAGTCTAACCCTGTCAAGATGTAGAATTTGTTGTGTCTAAACTATCCAAGATAGATGGCTATCCACCCTCTTTTTGAAAACCACCAATGAAGGAAAGTCTATGACTTTCTTTTATCACTGAACATTTCTGCTAATAATTGACACTAAAAGTGAGGTAACATCTCACTTTTGTGTTGCAATGAGATGCAATTTGAAGATAAGTATCAGGTCATTAGGCATGAATTCTTGCACATCACGGTTGCTGTTTTTTGTTACAGATATAGTGTTTCAGAAGGCCTTGCCATATTGGAGACCTATACATTGTAGGGTGGGGGATTGGACTCCTTGGACATGTACTGGTTATTTGAAGAAGAAGACAGAATGAGCTAGGTGACTAAGGGCTTGCCCACATACAAAAATTGCCCCTCTTTAACTATACAAGTTTAACTATTTTATTAAAAAACACACTCCTAACTATAATAGTTATACCAGTACAAAATTTGTGAGTAGATAAAGCCTTACTTGTTTGGATGGGACCTTCTTAGGCTGCATAAATTGCAGGTAATTAGATCAGATGTGTAATTAAAAGTGAATTGGCACAATTGAGGATCAGATGAAATCCAAGGGAGCACCATTTGAAACTCTTCAGTATTGAACCAGAGCTTAATTCTTTTTAGTTACCCTGATCATAAGCCTGAGAAGCTGAACTCAGCTTGACCAAAATTCTGTTTATCTGGATGCCCCAGGAAAAACTTCCTCCACACAATTTAATTTTTGTTATTTAGTTTTTATTTTTGTGTGGTGTGTTTCCATTTCTTTAAAATACCAACTGAACATGAGCCAACCACTATGTGACTGAGAATTCTGGAGGCTGGTGTGCAGCAGATCTGTAGGCCTGCATACATTGACAAATAACAAATGTAACTATGCAACAGATTTATTTAAAATAACAGGCCTGAAATAATTTATATCAGCTGATGTTTCTTTTAAATTAATTTTCAGGACTAAACCTGTTGTTAGACATTCATTCCAAAGCGTCTTAGCTGTATTGATAGATGAGTGGGTAAAAAGATTGTCTCCATACTTACTGTCACTGTGTCAGATGAAAATTGTAGTGGTACACACAAGCTTATTGATGCTAATGAAGGCAGTAATGCCTTGGTAATTTGTTCATCCCCCAGGGGTGTTTATTGTAGTGGTAGTGTTGTTGTACATTAGCAGTTGCATTAGTTCCCTGCTATATTTTTTCCCTCCATTTTTCTCTGATATGGAAGATGAGTGTGCCTCTATTGAAATTAGATTAATTAAACTTCTATTAATTTAAGTGGGAGTAGGATCGGACCCTTATTGAGTGCATTCATATGTGTAAGTGTCTAGTGTATATGAGGAGGTCTGACAGCAAAAAGTGGACTAAGTGGACAGCTGGAGGATTCCCTTTATATAGGGAAATTCCTGCCTGGTGTAGGACCAGCATAGCTAACTCAGTGTGTCCCCCTTCCTGAGCCCTCTGGTATAGGGGAGGTGCTGGGAGTGCAGCCAATTATTCCCACTAATAAAGCAGCACCTGGGTGGTCACTGTTAGCTCTGATGCAATTTAGAGCAGCCTTCAGATTGCTCAAACTTGTGCCAGGGACTGAGCTACCTCCTGGCTGCCTCCCAGGTTTGGAATAGGAAAGAAAGATGTCAGAAAATCACTTGTATTTCATCTTGCCTCATGCACTGAACGTTGCTCTGGTGCACATGGGTATTCAGCTGTGTGTTTTCTGAGTCTGGCTTTTAGAAATAATGGTCAGTTTTCTCCCAGTTAACAGTATTGCAGAGCTGAGAAGCCAACAATGTCTGAAGTCTGTTACTGGGTGTGATGAGGTGTCTACCCCTGATAGGCCCTGAAGGGGTTAATGTGGGCCTGAGGGGCTAATTAGGGAACTTGGCTGCACCTGGAGGGAGAGCCAAGCTTAACTAAACAAGAGGCTCAGCTGGCTGGAGTAGACTAGATTATAAAACCAGGCAGTTTGCAGCAGAAACAGGCCATAATGAGAGAGGCTGCAGTCACTCTGGGAGCAGAGAGGAGGGGAGGTGAAAACCCTAGAAGGAGAATAAGCCCCAGGGTTCTTGCTCTAGAAGAAGGATCAACCCCAGAGCAGCTGTAGGGAGAGAAAGCTTGAGAGGGATAGTAGGAAGTAGCTTAGGGAAACAGCAGCAAGGGGTAGACCTTGGCTGCTTTCTATAGGGTCCTTGAACTGGAATTCAGTGTAGAGGTCGGGCTTGGATTCCCCTATCAGCCACTGGGAAGTGGTGCAGGACCATTGGTGATGCCATCTGGAGACTTTATTACCATGCAAGGGGAAAACTAATGTGACTTGGCCAGAGGGCTAAGCTACAAGGGTGAGCCACTGCAGCTCCTGAAAAGCAAGAGAGGGGCCACAAAGTGAGACAGTAGGCTGAGGAATTGAAAAAAAAAAGAGAGGGCATCCAGCTGGCATAGCTAATTCCAAGATGCGGCCAGAAGGAGGTACCCTAGCACTGAGCAGAGCACCCTATAACAGTGTGTTTTGCAAACAGGAACTTGTAGTGTCCAGCTGGCAGCCAGCAGCTGAAATACACAAGAGAAATACCTCGTCTTCTGCTGGAGTAAATGAAGTTGAGCTCATGATACAGAGGAAAAGTGACTTGGGGTCAGAGAAGAGAATCTTGTGTTTCTCTTATAAATGCCGCAAGCAGGTGATGGCTACTACTGCTGAGCATTCTTTGAAAAACAGCTTCCAAAGGAAGGACAGGAAAGCCTGAGGAAAGGTTCTAGGATAGGGTTATGTGACATTTCAGCCAGTTACTAGCCAATTGTTAGTGCTAAAAGTTATTTACCTATTTGAAGACCAGAGTGCTAAACTATTTTTGGTCACATTGCTCTATTTCAGCCAAATGGATTTTGTCTGGCCAATGAAGAATGTAATTTATAGATTCAAAGCCTTCCTGTGTAGCAAAGACATAGCATTTCCATTAACTGATTCCTGCTTCAAGTCTAATAGCTATTGTTGAACTGGAGTATATCTTATAGAAAAACATCCAGTCTTGATTTAAATGTTTCCAATGATGAGGAATTCATGACAACCATTGGTAAGCTGTTCAAATATGGACATGAATGAAATCATCCATCATCTGCTTCCAAGTGGAGTAATACAATGAGCTCCTCATCCAATTTTAGCTTTAGAGAATCAGAAATAAAACAGAGCAAAGATCTGTGTGAAATATCTGAGTAAGTTCCTGAAATGATTATCTCCACTTTCCCATTTTACCATCCCACAGACAATTCTTCCATTTTCCTCTTACCAACTTTGATAATTGAATTTGGATTGGTGCACACTGAGTAACTTTCTGGCATTATAAAATAGAGGACAGCAGGATTAGAAAGAAATAAAATGGTTGTCCATGAGGCCCCTCACTGTCTGATGGTTCTTCCACCTTCGGGCGGCTGTCCCTCTTCTTATTCCATGACCAGCTGCAATCTTATAAATTATGATCATCACCCCTTTGACAAGCTGTCATAAACAGATAAGAAAAGTTAACAGCAGAGAAGTACTTTATATCTCTTTGACTATAAAGGGTTAACAAGTTCAATAGGCCTGGCTGTCACCTGACCGGAGAACCAATCAGAGGACAGGATACTTTCAAATCTTGAGGGAGGGAAGTTTCTGTGTGTGCTGTTAGTTTTTGATTGTTCACTCTGGGGGCTCAGAGCAACCAGACGTGCAACCAGGTTTCTCTCCAATCTCCCTGATACAGGCTCTTATAGATTCAAATAGTAAGTACTAGGTAGATGGCGAGTTAGGTTTATGTTTGTTTTCTTTATTTGCAATGTGTTTGGCTGGAAGGAGTTCAAATGTGTATTTGGCTGAAGGAGTTTCAAATTGGTATTTTGCTGAAAGATTTTAATTTGTACTTGTATACTTAGGCTGGAGGGATTCCAGTGTCTATAGCTGAAAGACCCTGTATCTAATCCATTTAATTTACAAGATAATTTTACTGTTTTTCTCTCTTTAATTAAAAGCCTTTCTTGTTAAGAACCTGATTGTTTTTGTATTCTGTGTGAGACCCCCAGGGACGGGTCTGGATTCACCAGGGAATTGGTGGAGAGAAAAAGAAGGGGGAGAGAGAGGCTAATTTCTCCGTGTCAGGATTACTTCTCTCTCAGGGAGAGTCTGGAGGGAGAGAGAAGGAAGGGAGAATGGTAATTTCCTCTCTGTTTAATTCAAGGAGTTTGAATCATAGTGATCTTCCAGGGTAATCCAGGGAGGAAGCCTGGGAGAGCAACGGTGGGGAAAGGGTTACTTTCCTTGTGTTAAGATCCAGAGGGTCTGGGTCTTGGGTCCCCGGCAAGGTTTTGGGGGACCAGAGTGTACGAGGCACTGGAATTCCGGTTGGTGCAGCGCTACAGGTTCTAAGCTGGTAATTAAGCTTAGGGGAATTCATACTGGTACCCATCTTTTGGATGCTAAGGTTCAGAGTGGGAATTTACCATGATGTGGTGTGCAGCATGTGGATGGATAGATAGATAAGATAGAGTCCAAAAGCCAGTGCGGTTTTTATTCTCTCCCGCTAGCTATCTGCAGGCAGACTGAGAGTTTGGGTTTAGAAGCAAAACCAGTAGGATTTTTCTTCTCTTTCCCTGTCTAGCTGTGGGTAAAGCAGGCTAGAGGAGATTTGTTAAAAGCAAAGGTCTGCAAGTTTTTTTGGTCTCTCCCTTCTGAGTACTCTGAGGCAGAGGCACTAGGTTTAAGAAGATCTTTGTTAAACAAAGACTCCGTTGTGAGTCACCTACACCAGCAAACCACATTTGCAAATAAATGTTTTTTTTTTCTTTCTAACTCTGTCAGGAATAGCTAGGTAGAAGAGTTAAAAGAAGACTCTGTTGTTAAGCAACCCTAAGGGGCAGCCAGAGAAGCAGCATTTTGGGCAGTAAACAGCAGAGGGCGCCCCAAACAAGAAAACAGAAACCAGACTACAAGATGCCCGGAAATAGGAACAAGCGAGACTGGAGGCAAAGACAAATCAAAGACGCAGACCACAACGAGACATGGAAAAGAAACTACAAGAGATGAAGCTGAGAGAAAGAGAAAAAGAGGCTGCCCACAGAAGAGAACTGGAACTCCTGAGGGAGGCCCACGCCAGGCCCTGGAATTAGAACAGGCTAAGCAACGAACACAGCCAATCCTACAACACTTCGCCAGTTATGTTCCACACCCCAAGATTTGAAAGTATCCTGTCCCTGATTGATTCTCTGGGTCAGGTGACAGCCAGGCCGTACTGAACTTGTTAACCCTTTATAGTCAAAGAGATATAAAGTACTTCTGTGCTATTAACTTTTCTTATCTGTTTATGACACAAGCTAAACAGCCTGAGCTCCTTGAGCCTTTCTCTGTAAGGCATGATTCCAATCCCTCACTCATTATCATGGCTTTTCTCTGAACTCTCCCTAATTTCTCAAAATCCTTCTTAAATTGTGGAGACCAAAATTGGACACAATATCCCTATAGTGGTTGTACTAGTGTCAGATACAGAGTTAATATAACTACTCTACTCCTGCTTGATATTCCTGTACTTATACATCCAAGAAGTGCATTAGTTGTTTTGGCTATCATGTTGCACCAGGAGCTCATGTTCTTCTGACTATGCACCACGATTCCAAGTATTTTCAGAGTCACTGCTTCCCAAGATAGAATCCTTTGTCTTGTGAGTATGGCCTGCTTTCTTTGTTCCTAAATGCATAACTTTACATTTGGCCAATTGAAACGCATTTTGTTTGTTTGCTCCCATCTTACCAGGGGATCCAGATCATTTCCCCAATCTTTGTATCATCTACAAACATTATCAGTGATGATTTTGGTTCCTTTCAGGTCATTCATAAAAATGTTAAAAGGCCAAAAACTGATCCCTATAGGACCCTACTGGAAGCACACCTGCTTGCTGATGATTCCCCATTTACAGTTACGTTTTTGAGACCTGTCAGTTAGCCAGTTTTTAATCCATTTAACATATACCACACTGATTTTGTGTCGTTCTAACTTCTTAACTAAAATGTTGTGCAGCACCAAGTCAAATGCCTTACAGAAGTCTAACTATATTGTCAATAACACTATTACTTTTACAAATTTGGTTGATATCACCAAAAAGAATACCAAGTTAGTATGACAAAATCTATGTTTCTCAATCCATACCGAGTGGCATTAATTATATTACTCTCCTTTAATTTTTTTATCAATTGAGTCCTGTATCACATGTTCTGCTTTTTGTTTTGTTTTTGCTCAGGATTATCTGTCAGGCATATAATTGGCCAGGACATCTTATTTGCTCTTTTAAAAATATTGGCACAACATTAGCCTTTTTTCAACCTTATGGAATTTTCCCAGTGCTTTAATACTTATTGAAAATCAACATTAAGATTCCAAAGAGCTATTTGGTCAAGTCTTTTAAAATTCTTGGATATAAATTATCCATACCTGCTGATTTAACAATGTTTGACTTTAGTAGCTGCAGTTTAACAAATTCCTGAGTAACTGTGGGAATGGAAAATATTTCAACACCATCATCCTCATATGATATGAATACATAGTATGACTTTTTTCTCAAATACAGAACAGAAATGTTCATGGAACACTTCTGTCTTTTCTGCATTATTATTGACAATTCTACCATTTCCAAATAATAATGGACTAATATCATTGCTAGGATCAGGACCCGCGCCAGGGTTTCTGGCGCCCTAGGTGCCAGGCCATTTCGCCGCGGGACCAGCGGACCGTCCGCAGAAATGCCTGCGGCAGGTCCACCGGAGCCGCGGGACCAGTAGACCCTCCGCAGGTACGACTGTGGCAGCTCCACGGGAGCCACCTGCCGCCCCCCCCGGCAAAATGCCCCCCTCCCCATAATGCTGGCACCCTATGCGACTGCCTAAGTTGCCTAAATGAAAGCGCCGGCCCTGGCTAGGATTCCTTTTGTTCATAATTCAGTCAAAAAATCCTTCACTTTATCCTTAATATGTAAAATATAATCCTGTGCACTTCATGTACTCATTTGAGTTTTAAATTTGAGAGTCTTATTAAGATTCATTTGAAAAGAGGTCTCCCTATAGTTAATTTTAATAAAACTCAGTACACAGAGCTCTTAGCTTCTGAACTACATACTTATGTTACAGTGGGCACAAAAGAGCTGTAAGATATCTGTTAGACAGCATCAGATGGTATTCAATGTGCTAAAATCACTAAACTGATACCAGTTCTTTTGTTTATGTATTTAGCATTAGTTTAATACTTTAAAGTGATTATTATCCTTATGGCTGCAAACATATTAAGGAACACCCCCATTTTAATAAGAAGCTTAAAAATAAGGTTTAAATAGTTGGGTGACTCATTAAGTAGGAATGGAACTTTTGCTTCCCTTTACCCTATTTCATATTACCTTGACATCTAAGGGTCTCCCTCAAATATTCTAAATATTATCCTCCAAACTCCGTTACAGTCATTTTCCAATGATCCATAAACATTGGGTTGCTCAGAAAGTGCTGGAGAATTGTTTTGAAAATGGAAAAGCATCTGTACAACCTTGTATATTGCAGTGTTGTAGCAGTGTTGGTCCCACGATATTAGAGACAAGGTAGGTGAGGTACTATCTTTTATTGGACCAATTTCTGTTGATGAATGAGGGAGACAAGCTTTCAAGCTTACACTGTGTGAGCTCAAAAACCTATCTCTCTTTCACCAACTGAAATCCCTCTTGTGTCTCTTGTAAATTATTCCCTATGGCCTTATTCCCTTCCTCCTTTCCCAGCATGCATTCACATGTGTCATTCTTATTTATTTTGGAAAATAGCTTGACCCTCTTCTGAATTATCTATTGTACACAGATTACATTTCCCAAAAGGTGGGAAGACACCTTTTTTGATTTTTTTTTTTTTTGTAGGGGCTGTAACATCTTGCTCAACTGACCTGAAATTTGGATCACTTACCTGCCCCCAACTCTCATGGATCACAGCAAATTTCAAAGAATCAGAGTAAGGATGTGAATTTTAGAGCACTTAGAGTTGACCTTTTAAATAGAAGTCTTTTCCACCTTACTATAGCAGAACTAGTGCTCTGCTATAGTAACCATATTGTTGTGATAAAGTATGGCTTTATGAAGTAGAAATAATGGTGTGCTTCATATGGAAAGGGAAGGTATAGTAATCTCAATCTGCAAATGCCGTGTGGCCAGGATGTCAAAGGGTCTGGCTTCTCAGCTTAAGATGATTTTGCATGAGTTAAAGTTCAGAGCACTTGTTCATGGCTTCTTTAGAAAAGAAATAATAAATGTTATAATTGCAGATTAACTTGATGGTCTTTGAAGTTGTTTTGATTCTCAAAATGGAAACAGAACACACGTACAGTACTTCTGCCTCTACAAAACTAGCTGTCTACTCTAGCCTTCACTAAAAATGCAAATGATATGTACATGGCAGCAGAATTAATGATGTTCCACCGCACAAGGAAGCAGGCAGGTTTTTGGGGAGCCTAACAGGGAGATGCAATTATTAATAGGAAAGCAAAATGGATTTTTTGTTGTGTTTAAGGGTCTTGAGACAGGTGCTCTGAAAAAAAATGGGTCAAATTTCTCCTTTTCTTCAGTACTAGAAGCATGGGAGTTGCCACTTCCATGGGGACAAAGACCAGGAAACAAGTCTTGTAATTGGGCTCTTTTACCTAAAAAGTGGTGCACACGTAGAATGACCAGACAACGAGTGTGAAAAATAGGGACGGGGGTGGGTGGGGGTAATAGGAGCCTATATGAGAAAAAGACCTCAAAATCGGACTGTCCCTATAAAATTAGGACATCTGGTCACCCTAAGCACAATAGGCTAGCTTGGTAACTGAGGATAAAAAGAGATGGGGAGGTTTTTTCCCTAAATTCAAGGGATTTTATTACACAACAGGACAGAAAAATAACTAACATTCGCACCAGCCCTCTAAAGTGAAAAGCAACACACATTCCTGGAGTAGAGACTGAGCCTCTTGATACTGCCTTGAGCCACGCTGGTATTAGAGCTGGTGGAAGGAAAAGTCGTGATCTCACTTCTGCTTCCAAATGGTGAAGCCTGCTAGGAAAGTGGAGGAGCCTGAGGCCCAAATTTTAAAAAATCAAGATTGGCTAAAAATCATGAGATTTTTTTAAAAAAAAAGAATAAATTTTGGTTCACATTTTCAAGCGTTTCTCAGCAATCATGAGGGCTAGACACTTACTTTTTTACTGGAAGCTGAGATTCTCATGCAATGTCATGATTCCAGCAGCTGGAGCTTTAAGAAAAACTCTGACTGTAGCAAGACTCATGATAAAATTGTGGGTTGGCAACAAAATTTTATCCCACTTTTTTTTCTACAGAGCAGCCAAGACTTAAAATGTTATCTGACTTGAAAATGTGGTTGTCCCAGTCCCCAGGCTACGGTCACATTTCTCCAAGTAAATTAAAATGGAATACTGGTGCTGTGATTGTCTGGAAGCATTTCTTGCTTTCTGTTTTGAACTAATGTGCTGAGTTTTCTCATATTTATTTTCTTCTTAATTTTGTCAGGTTCTCACTTGATCTTCTATATTTAGCTTTGTCCTTATTTACTTTTCTTATCATTTTGTTATGTTTCATTTAGAGGGATCATTCTGTCATTATTTATAGATTTTTACATCCCTTTCCAGGACAGATTATATGAGAAACTCTATACAGAATAAAAGTGTATTATAGTACAATGTCTCTGCTGGGCACAGTAACCAAATGTAATGTGATAACTATGAGAACCTTTTATAGTTGTCCATTGACCCCATGGGTGAAATCCAAAATAGCAACTCTGCAAATTTAATAAACATGATCCAAGACAAAACAAGCAACATAGTATTTGGCTGAAGGGAAGATATTTGATGGGAGAACGAAATTATATAATGCTCAGTCAGTGTCACTGTCAACCTCCTTCCCCACTTTATCCAAATTTGGCATTGTCTTCATCTCACTTTAAATTAAAGAAATTCAGAACGAAACCAATGTCATCTGCCACTGATTGGAGTGGAGATGACACAGATGTGAAGAAGCAGTAGACAGCCCTGAAGTGGATATGAGTGATGGAAAGCAAACCAAAGAAATGTTTTGAAGAAGGATTTGATGGGGGATGCTGTAGCTTTTCATGAAGCATTAGTATTACAACAATAAGTGCATTACCTGAAAGTAGACTTCAATTAGACTAGCAGAAAAGTAGCTTAATTTAAATTAGATTTAGGGAAACAAAAGCACATTTTTTTTTAAATCCTCTGTTCTCTATAGATATCAAATGGAATTAGCTAGCCTCCTCCATTTGTGGGATAGTTTCAATGATACACTAAATTCAACGACAGAAAATTCTTCTTTTCCATTAGTGTGTCTCATTGAAATCAGCGGTTCAACACTTCTAAAAATAAAGCCACTTATTAGGAGCCTAATTTTAGGCACTAATTTTCTGAAAATCTTGACTTGTATGTATAAAATAGATAGATATTTTGGTGTTTCTCTCTCCCTCTACTCTTAGTATTAGAACTGAGTGACGTTTTTCAATCAAAACTTTTGTTCTGGCAAAAAATACACGTTTGGTGATGCTGAAATATTTTGAGAATACATGTTGATTTCAGTAAATCATGTGTTTAGACGAAAAAGCCTTAAAATTTGCAAAAATTCCACATTTTCAAAACAATGTTCTGATTGTTTTTATTGCCAAGGCTTTTTGTTTCAAAATTTCCCTTAATGTTTTTTTTTAAAAATAAAAAATGTTTGAAAATGCTCAAAACCAAAACATTTTATTTGGCCTGAAATAATTCCCCTCCTCTCCCTCCAGCTTTTCAATTCTTTGAAAATTTTGAAAGGTTTCACTTTCGGTCTGCCTTGAAATAAATTATTTTTCCTGATTCGCCAATGTTCCAAAAATCCTCACACCCTCCAGAAAAAGTTAAGGCACTGAATAAAGGTTTATTTTATATATATATATGAAAAAAATATTCCCCTCTCACCCCTATGGGTGGTATGTGTCTTCCTCAACCTCGGGTCCTCTACCAGAGGCCTGGGAGTTTGAGGGTTCTGCGCAGTATCTTAGCTGTTCCTAGCACAGCTATATATATATATCGCACAATTATAAATCACTGAGCAAATATCTCTAGCTCTCCTCTGCACGTGGGAAGTAGTTAGAAGGATCCCCTTGATATTTATTATTCTCCAGTCTTCTTTTAGAGAGTCTTATTCTGTAAACCCTTTTATATATCAGGGGATAAAACCACCGCATTCCCCTGCCAGTATTTGATTCATCTCTCCTTTTTAATGGTGTCATGTGAAGTCTTATGCGGAAGTTCACATCAAGAGCGTTTATTTGGATTACCTTATCAAAATCCCTTATCTCTGATTTCTGGACCTGACTCCTATAGAGAAGGACCTCACAGTCCCAGTCTTCCTCAGATGTGGCCTCTGCTGATCCTACCCATCACCTCTTTGGCAATGGTTTGCACTGCAATAGATAGGCTTGGACACTAAAGTTGTCTCCACCTCTCTAGCTACCAGTCCACCAGACCTCTCAAATCACCCACTCCTATCTCAGGAATGCAGTAGGCAGAGTCATCCAAAGCATCTTCTCCAATCCCAATTTTTCTAGCATGGTATAAAGGCCACTGCTCTGAAAGGCCTGAACCCTCTACCTTTCCTGTTCACATGCCTGGGCTCTGTTCTGTGCACCAGTCCATCCTGGGTGTGCAAAGACTCTCCATTTTGAAAACTTGTGGTGAGCACAGCCTCAGGGAGCATCTAGTGACTCCATGGCCTGCATGTGGCTCTCTGAAGTGGGGGAAAGTGCAAACTTCCCACATTTCAAAGCTGGCACTGCTTCCTCCGCGTACCCTCATGTGGGCACAAGACTCCTAAGAAATGGGGAAACAGGGCTCTAGCCTCATTTCCCAGCTTGATGGTCATCAGCTTGTTCTATTTTGCTGTTAGCTGAATGAGTAACTTTCCCTTGTGCGTTCTGGAACCTACATATAAGAGGAACAAACTGGGTTCTTAAACAATGTAGTGTCTCTTTAACCCCCAAACTTATTGGCTTTGTTTTCAGAAGGGCTGAACACCCAAAACTCCAGCTGATATCAAAGAAACTTGTAGGTGGTATGGTGGTGCAAAGCAACCTTAAAGCTGGCCTAAGTGGCCATCTGGAGATTCCTGTTGTGTGACAAATCCCTGGGTGATGTAGAGCCAGCATAACTGGTTCTAAACACCATCTGCTTCCAACCTCCCTGGTGTGAGGAATGTTATATAGCACAAAGATGTGTGGATAGAATGCCCTTGTGCTCCAGTGACTCCCAATCACTGTAACAGCATCAGGAGGTTGTCACAGCCAGTATAAGTTAGAGCAGCCTTAAGTCCACCCTAATTTGCACCCCGACTGGATCCTGTGTCAAGCAAAACTCAACTGTACTCAAAGATTGGGACCAAGATGTTACTTTGGGTACACATGGCTGGATCCTCTATATCAGATTAGCTCTTACAACATGTAGTGCATGCTAAACATGACTCAGTCTGCTTCTTAAAGAGAGTTCTAAGTAAATGGTTCTCAAAGCTGGTCTGCTGCTTGTTCAGGGAAATCCCCTGGTGGGCAGGGCTCCAGCTGGCTGTGGTTTGCTGCTCCAGGCCAATGGGGGCTGTGGGAAGCAGTGCAGGCTGAGGGATGTGCTGGCTGCTGCTTCCCGCAGCCCCCATTGGCGTGGAGCAACGAACTGCGGCCAGGGGGAGCTGCGATCGTCCAAACCTGCGGATGAGGCAGGTAAACAAACCAGCCCGGCCTGCCAGGAGATTTCCCTGAAGAGCGGCGGACTGGCTTTGAGAACCACTGTTCTAAGTAATATTCCAAAATGTGTCAAATGTAATAGCCTTCTATAGAATATTTTAAACAATCTATAGAATTTAATGGTGATTTATATCCCTGTTCTAGATTTCTATAGATGACTTAAGAATTCTATAAAGGAACATCCAACGAAGTGGGTATTCACCCACGAAAGCTCATGCTCCAATACATCTGTTAGTTTATAAGGTGCGACAGGACTCTTTGCTGCTTTTATAGAGGAACAGTTACTTTTCTTTATGGATTTCTATAGGATTTTTCTTTAAGGGTGCTATGGTTAATGCTCAGTTGCAGATCTTTCTGTTTGGATATCTTTCTGACCCACAAGTGCATTCAGTCTTCTTCTCCATGGATGTGCCCAGTTGAGAATTAGCATTACAGTTAGCAAGTTATTAGTTAGTTCTTTGCAAGTTTGAACATATTCATATTCAGTTTAAAATGCATTATTTTGAGGCAAATGCCATGAAAAACATCTGTTAAGCTCCATTTAGGAAATAATCATCTATATCCCTGCGGACTATGAAGCCTCTGGATGATCAAGGTTTCTGGTGTGAGGGGAGGCCAGCCTCTTCAGGTGAAAGACCATAAGCCTGCTGAGCGTGTACTTTAGAAACATAGAGTACACAGACTTCCTCCACTGATCACTGCAAATTTGTTCTCTTCCTTCATATTGCCATTTTCTGTGTTGAGCATCTCTTAGTTAGATCCACATCTACAAGCCCCAGCTCATCTATTTTCTTTGATTCTCTCCTTACTGCTTCTCTCTTATATCTTATCCAGCTACCCAAAGTGAGAATGGCATGATCAGAGAACTTCTTCACACTCCTAGGCCAGGTCTACACTGCAACTTTAAATTGGTTTAATGGCCGATATACCGATTTAACGCTGTACCCGTTCACACGACGTCGTCATTAATATCGAGTTAAACGGCTCCTTAAATCGATTTTGGAACTCCTCCAAACGAGAGGGAGTAGCTTAAACGCTAAATTCGATACGATAACTCGGATCTAGGTTCGTTCGTGGACCGGAATCGATATATGGGCCTCACGGGCGGCATCCCAGAGTGCAGCAACTTGACGCCTCTGGACAGCATCGAACTCGGATGCGACGGGGCAGGTAAAAGGAAAAGCCGTCGCGAAACTTTTGAATTACATTTCCTGCTTGCCCACGTGGAGCTCTGATCACCCACGCTGGCGATGCAGTCGAAAATCGAAAAAGATGCTCCAGCATAGACCGTATGGGAGATACTAGGTCTGATCGCTGTAGGGAGACAAATTTGTTTGTATCCAGACTCCGTTACAAACAGACACGAAATGGCCAAACGTTGAATAAAAAACTCTAGGATTACACACGCTGCGTGACAGCGTAACGGGAAGCCAAGAGACTGAAATGGACGCTCATGAAGGGAGGGAGGGGTACTGAGGCTCCACCTATCCACAGTCCACAAGCAGTCCTCGAACAATTATTTGCATTCTTTGGCTGAGCTCCCATGTCTGTAGGGTCAATTCACACAGTGTTCTGGCGTGGTTCACGGGAACAGTACCTCAGTTTATTCCCCCCCACCACGTGAAAAAAAGGGAAAGATTGCTGTGCTATGGCGTTTGCCTCAAATGCACCTCCGCGAAGGCGCCAAAGGGTTGTCTGCTGCATTCACAAAGGAGGGGTGAGGCTGTACCCTAGCTCCACCCAAAGGGAAATGTTTTTCTGCCCCATCAGGCACTGTGCTCTCAACACGGAAGTGGGAACTATGGGATAGCTGAGGAACAGCTACCCACAGTGCACCGCTCCTGAAATTGATGGTAGCTTTGGACCATGGACGCAAACAATCGATTTCGGGATCCCACTGTGGACACGCTAAACCGATTTTATTAGATCTGTTTTGTAATATCGGTTTAAGCTAATTCGAAATAATCGTGCAGTGTAGACGTACCCATACTCTCAATCTTTCTATCACACTCCCATCTTCATGTCTATCTTTGACTGAGACTTCTCTTTTCCTCTCATCCTCTGACCCTGCTGTCTGTTTCATTAAACCTATCTCATTGGAACCCTCTGAGCTCCGTATGAACATCCGGTTGCCAATTTAAATTTATCAGAGTAAACTTGGACTCCTCAAATTTCTTCTTAGAGCTTTGCCTTACCTCTTCTCTTTTCTCTTTTCTCTTCTCTTCACTTCTTGCTATCAAAGTAGCAGTCTTTGCCCTAAAGATCTTACAGTCTAAACAGACAAGACAGACAAAGGGTAGGGGGAAGAGAAAGAGACAATATATGATGAGATTTAACAGAGATCTGCAACCATCATGTTAGTTTCATGATGTTTTTGCTTCCCTTCTCAATCACACCTCGGATTCCACAGACTCACTTGCAAGAAAGTCTTTATGTTAAGCATTTAATTTTTAAAACTTTTCTCTGAGGCTTCAGTTTGCTGAGAGAATTTCTTGGGGTTACCTCAGAATTATTCATGTTGTTCCCTGGGATCAGACAAAAATCTTCTATACCAATTTAGGGATTTCTGATTTTGACAAAGCACAATTTACTGTTAATGAGGGGAAGAGTTCAGGATGAAATATTCCAGGCAAATCAGTTCAGACTGAATTGAATGGGCAGCAATGATATTCTCTAATGTGGATTTAAATTACAATGAGAAGCTGATTGCTGAATAAGGGGAACTAGTCACAAAAGATGTTTATCTTGTTTTCTAGCAGTGGCACAGAATAGAAAATCACATGTGCAGTGCAGCAGAGTGTTGATCTCTGCGATTAAACAGGAATAAAACATAAAACCAAGAAAGAGCTGAAATCTGGAACAGTAAAATGATTTCTAATATAGATTTTCTTTTTGTTTAAGCTTTCTTTTTATTTATTTTTGAACATGTTCTATAACAGAGTATAATATGAATTCAAGTGCAATTGGCAGAAAAAGTCTTATAATGTCTTTATTTTTCATATATTGTGACCTGGAACCCTTCTCCCAGTAGTCCCTAAACATAATATAAATAGTTCCTCCGAGAGGTGATAAACGGTCGTGAAGAAAATGGCCTCACTTGTAGCATTGTGCGATGTTTTGGCAATTGACATAATCATCTCTAAATTCCAGAAAATTGAGATTATCAAATATTTCCAAGGGAACAAATCCAGCCTGCAGGTTCCATTGCCAATGTATAGAGAGTATTACAGTAGACAATATTACTTGTGTCTATAAAACTGATTTTTGCTTCCAATAACTGTTTCTTCAGTGGATAATGCATTTTTCATAGGCATTGAACTTTAGTATGCCCATTAATAAATGGCAGAATATAGAAACAGGAAATTAATTTTGATTTTGTTATTTAAATTTGTCAGTCACCAGGCCCCTAAAAGGTAATTCAGTTGTAACCCCTGCCTGCTTGGTGTGGGGCTCTGTCCCCCTCTAGTAGCACCTAGACCAGTTAGAGATTGAAGAGTCTGCTACAGCCTTGGCAAAAAGCCATGTGACTTTTAGCTCATGCAGTAGAGGTTCATACACTAAGCTTCAGAGGTCCTAATTTCGAACCTGTCTGTCAGAACCAGGGTCTGTCAGTGTTACACAACTACCCATGGTAACTGATAATTTAACTGCTACATCGCTAAGTTTCCCACAAAAAGGCTACATGCTGGGAAAGCTTTGTCTTTGTGACAGTTTCCCAGTATGTTGTTTCTCTATAACCACAAGAATCAAACACTGCCAATCCCTGAGCCGAAACAAACATGGGCACTGGAAGATTCAACTTGCACAGGGGTGGCAGCATGAAGTTTTTCAAAAATTCTGAATGATACATTTCTACTTTATTATCTATGACAACTAGGTCTCATTTTTTTAGCTCTGATCAACTCATTGCTTTAAATAGGAAATTAGACAACTCCTGATTGAGTGGTACATTGAATAATCTATATCTAGCATGAAATATAGAATCACAGTCTGACTTAAATAGGAAGTATTGATTAAATAAAACTATGATAACCACAGTCACAAACAGGATTCCACACAGCTTGAGTTCCAGCTTTAATTCTTTTGATTACCAGGGATCACCTCCTGTCTGGAAATCTATATAGTACACTGTTGTATGCAGTGTTGTAGTCATGTTGGACCCATGAAAAAGAGCTCTGTATAGTTCAAAAGCTTGTCTCTCACCAACAGAAATTGGTTCAATAAAAGATATTACCTCACCCACCTTGTCTCTCTTATACAGTAGATTGGCTTTGTGTGTGCGTGTGTGTGTATAGTCCATCAGTCTGATGATGATGTTTTCATGTTCTCTCTTTTTGTGGATTCTGGAGTGACTCTGAAGTCTAAAGCGTGACACACATGCTCGTGAGCAGACCGGGCAGACAAAGTCATTGGTGAGTGTCTTGATAGCTATAGCAGTAGTATGACACTTTTCCCACGCTGCTAACAACTGATTATTTTTGTCCTCTTCAAAGGCTTGGAAAGCTCTGAGTGTTGTGTGTTGGCATGCTGATCTATTTAACTCACCCTTCTCAAAATCATCCAGTTTTATTGCACCAAAGTGTGTGCTGTTCTTGATGCTGTCCTTGTAGTGCTTTCTGGGGAGGCCTTGATTCTGATGTGTCAATTCTCCACAGAAATTTTTTTCTAGGGAGTTGATATTCAGGCATCCTAATGGTGTGTCCAACCCAGCATAGTTGGGCTTTTATCAGCATGGCCTAGATGCTTATGGCATTTGACTTTTGGAGAACCTCCAGGTTAGTAATTTTTTCCTGCCAATGCATTCCCATAAAGGCGTGAAGAGACCGCACATGGAAGGCCTCTGGCTGTTTGATATGTCATTTATATGGTGACCAGGTCTCAGAGCCATAGAGGAGAGATGTGAGCACAAAAGCATTATGAAGTTTTATTCTTGTTGAGAGGGTTATGTTGTGGGATTTCAGCACTTTGTTACATAGCTTTCCTAATGACTGAGAAGCTGTCTGTATCCTGTTCGTGATCTCTTTATTAAGAGATCCATCATTGGAGATGTTGCTGCAGAGATAGGTAAAACTGTCAACTTGCTTTGGTTGGATTCCACTAATGGATATGCTAAGGGATATAGCACGTAGTGGTGAAGATAATTGGTGTAACACAACAGTTTTCTCCAGGCTGATTGTGAGGCCAAACAATTTTGATGCTTCAGTGAAGCTATCTATGATGCACTGGATGCACAGATCTCACTCTGTATGTGCTAGGAGGACACAATCATCTGCAAAGAGTACTTCTCTTATTAGTAGTTCTGTTACTTTTGTTTTTGCTTTAAGCTTTGTAAGATTGAAGACTCAGCTGTCATGTCTGTATCTGACATATATGCCTCTCTTGAGCCCATTTGTAGCATGGTTGAGGACTTGGGTGAAGAAGAGGTTGAACAGTACAGGGCAAGGACATAGCCTTGTTTGACTCCAGTTGAAATGGAAAGAAGTCTGTGAGATCTCCATTAAAAATACCTGACCTTGCATCCCTTCATGAAATAAACAAACTATCTTTACAAGTTTTGTTGGGCAACCAAGTTTGCTGAAGCTCAACCATAATCCTTCTCTATTGACTGCATCAAATGTTTTTGTCAGATCAATGAAAACACTGAACAGATTAACGTTTTGTTTGATACATTTTTCTTGTATTTGCCTGATACTGATGATCATGTTTATGGTGTTATGATCACATCTGAATCTGCACTGAGTCTCAGGTAGATTGGTTTCTGAGACAGATGAAATCAGTTGGTTCAGGAGGACACGAGCAAATATTTTTCCAGTGGCAGATAGGAGAGAGATCCCACGGTAGTTATCACAGATCATTTTGCTGACTTAATTTTAAATAAAGGAATAATTGTGTCATCTTTGAAGTCTTGTGGCATTTCTTCGTTTTCCTATATGCCAGTAAGAATCTTCTGGAGTGTTGTTACCACCTTTGGACCCACAGATTTCTATTTCTGGTGGTATTCCATTCTGCCCGAGGACTTTCCTGAGCTCATCAAACTGATTGCCTTTTCTATTTCTTCAAGTGAGGGTGGCGACTCAAGATGGTGCTAAATAGGCTTTTGAGTTATCTGATTAATAGCACTTGTTTCAGTTGAGGATGGTCTGTTCAATAATTGGCTGAAATGTTCAGCTCATCTCTGATCCATGCCATGTTTGTCTTTGATGACTATCCTGCCATCAGCCGTCATGAGTGAACATGTGCCCACCTTTGAAAGTCCATAGACTAGCTTCAAGGAATCAAAGAACTTCTTTGTTTCATTTGTTTCTGCATACATTTGAGTGTCTTCTGCTACCTTCTCCCACCATTTATCTTCTGTTACGTGTAGTTGTCTTTGTGCCTGGCTTTGCACATGTTTAAATCTGTCTCTCTTTTAGGTGGACTGAATATCATTTTGCCAGATTTGGAAAGCCTCATTTTTTTCTTTCAAGAGCATTGTGATTTCCTCATCATTTTAATCAAACCAGTCACGATGAACCCTTTTCTTCCATCCAAGGACGTCAGTTGCAGTTTTTTGTACTGTGTCTCTGAATTTTTCCCACGAGACAGGGCTATCACCAAGGTTGGTTTCTAGTGCACTTTGTAGCTTGTCTCGATAGGATGCATGGTTTAGTTTAACAATATCAGGAGATGTCTTGATTGTTTTTGGGAGTTTCAGGCATGTAGGTACAATGTGGCTTCTAGAGACTGAATAACTTACTGCAAGTAATCATATTATTAAAGTATGTACGTCAGGAGGAGGTTGCAATATTTTAGAGACTAATTATACTTCAGTTATTAAATCTTGGGTCAATAAAGATATGTAGTTTAGTTAGTCTTAGGGCTGTCAATTAATCACTCACGTGATTAACTGAAAAAATTAACTGCAATTAGAAAAATTAATCGCAATAAATCACACTGCTAAACAATAGAATACCAATTGAAATTTATTAAATATTTTTGGATTTTTTTTACATTTTCAAATATATTTATTTCTATTACAACACAGAATGCAAAGTGTACAGTACTTACTTTATATTATTTTTAATTACAAATATTTGCACTGTACAAATGATAAACAAAAGAAATACTATTTTCAATTCACACTCATACAGTAACTGTACGTGCAGATCTCTTATCACTGAAAGTGTAAATTTACAAACCAGAGTTTTTTTTGTTACTATAAGCTGCGCACTCAAAAAACAAATAATGTAAAAACCTTGGAACCATACAAGTTCACCAGTCCTACTTGCTTGTCCAGCAATCGCTAAGACAAACAAGTTTGCTTACATTTCAGGGAGATACTGCTGCCCTCTTCTTATTTACACATCACACTGAAAGTAGAGAACAGGCATTTGAATGGCACTTTTGTAGCCGGCAATTTGCAAGGTATTTATGTGCCAGATATACTAAACATTCGTATGCCTTCATACTTTAGCCACCATTCCCGGAAGGACCTGCTTCCATGCTGAATATGTGTCACATTCTAAATAAATCTGTGACTACGGAAATCCTACTGGGGGGAAGAACTATTATATGTAGATCGCTGCTACTGTTTTAGGGCCACATATTTGCCATATAGTCCATGCTTATAGGAAGTCTTGGAGGAATGAAATGACACCACGTACAATGTTGTTTGATTTAACGACACACTGTCGACTTTTCAGATTTGACAAAAACACCAAGAAAGTACCCATTGTGAGATTGTTCTACAACAATAGCTCAAGCACTCTTTACCCAAGGTTAAGCATCTGTAGTGCCCATCCAAGAATTCTGAAGGAGGGATGATGGTGTGGAGCCGCATGCCTTTACCAGAAATCTTTAAACAGAACCCAAGCACTCTGATGTGAAACTAGAGAAGCCCAGAACCGACCGCAACGCACCGAAAAAAAAATAAAATAAAAAATCAGCCTTCCCTGCTGGTGGGCATCCTGACTCACAACTAATGAAAATGAAAACATCGCCTCGATCTGCTCTGCTTTCGCATTAACTTAGCGAGACAGAACCTGTTCATCAGCGTACATGGATGCATTTGTCCCCCTGGAATGATGGTTCAAAGCATGAAAGGACATATAGCATGATTTAGCAACATCTGCACGTACAATATCTTGGCAAACCTGGTTTACAACAGTGCTATGAGAACACCTCTTCTCACTTTCAGGTGATGTTTTAAACAAGAAACAGGCACCATTATCTCCTGCAAGTGTAAGCAAACTTGTTTGTCTGAGCGAGTGGCTGAAGTAGGACTGAGTGGACTTGTAGGATCTAAAGTTTTACATTGTTTTATTTTTGAATGCAGCTTTTTTTACATTTGACATTTGTAAATTTAAATTTCATGATAAAGAGATTGGACTACAGCACTTGTATTACGTGAATTGAAATATATTATTTCTTTTGTTTTTACAGTGCAAATATTTGTATTCAAAAAGAAAAAGAAAATGAGCACAGTACACTTTGTATTCTGTGTTGTAACTGAAATCAATACATATGAAAATGTAGAAGACATCCAAAAATATTTAAATGTATTCTATTATTGTTTAACAGTGCGATTAATTGCAATTAATTTTTTTAATTGCTTGACAGCCTAGTTAGTAGCATTGGTTGTATTGTTCTGTCCAACTGGATGTTTGTTCTCTTATGTGGAGAATTTTACTCTTTCTCTATTGCTTGTGGGGTGGGAGGAGGACTCTCTAGCTAGTGTTTTTGATGATCACATATATGTTACTTAAATGTAGATTGTAAGCTCTTCAGGTCAGGGACAGTCTGTCTGTTGTGTCTGTAAGTGCATAGTACTACAGGACCCTGATTCATGGTCAGGGGCCTTAGATGCTATTGCAAATTGCAATACAAATAATAAATCATAATAAAGTGATTTGAGAACAGATAATTGTCTATAAATACTTAAAGGGTGCTTGAACACTAAGGCAGAGGAACCATTTGATGAGGTATACACAGGCATAAGTAGGAGTAATATGATGAGAATAAAAAAGAAACAACTTAGATTGAATATCAGACTCCTCCTTCCTACTCCACGTGTTCCTATCCTAGAGTTACCCGCCATAGTATCCATATAGTTATAGCTGCATTGGCCCTTCCTTTCCAGCTGGGATGTTCAGATCCTCCACATGGTGCAGAGGATGAAAATCCCTCACTATGGCTCCTCTGCTAACAGCTCCCCTGCATAAGCCAATTCCTGGTGAATGTCATAGACTCATAGGACTGGAAGGGACCTGGTGATGTAGTCCAGTCCTCTGCACTCAAGGCAGGATCTAGTATTATCTAGACCATCCCTGACAAGTGTTTGTCTAATTTGCTCTTAAAAATCCCCAATGATGGAGATTGCACAACCACCTCGGCAATTTATTCCAGTGCTCAACCACGCTGACAGTTAGGAAGTTCTTCTGAATGGCCAAACTAAACCATCCTTGCTGCAATTTAAGCCCATTGTTTCTTGTCCTAGCCTCAGCATTTAAGGAGAACCATTTTTCTCCCTTTTTCTTGTAACAACCTTTTATATACTTGAAAACTGTTATCATGTCCCCT
>NC_133769.1:341874844-341998734 GCF_003597395.2 Chelonoidis abingdonii
CATTTTAATCAACCAGTCACGATGAACCCTTTTCTTCCATCCAAGGACGTCAGTTGCAGTTTTGTCTGTGTCTCTGAATTTTTCCCCGAGACAGGGCTATCACCAAGGTTGGTTTCTAGTGCACTTTGTAGCTTTGTTCTCGATAGGATGCTGGTTTAGTTTAACAATATCAGGAGATGTCTTGATTGTTTTTGGGAGTTTCAGCATAGATTAGTACAATGTTGGCTTCTAGAGACTGATAACTTACTGCAGTAATCATATTATTAAAGTATGTACGTCAGAGGAGGTTTGCAATATTTTAGAGACTAATTATATTTCAGTTATTAAATCTTGGGTCAATAAAGATATGTAGTTTAGTTAGTCTTAGGGCTGTCAATTAATCCCTCACGTGATTAACTGAAAAATTAACTGCAATTAGAAAAATTAATCGCAATAAATCACACTGCTAAACATAGAATACAATTGAAATTTATTAATATTTTTGATTTGTTTTACATTTTCAAATATATTTATTTCTATTACAAACACGAGCAAATGTTACAGTACTTACTTATATTATTTTTAATTACAAATATTTGCACTGTACAAATGATAAACAAAGAAATACTAATTTTCTCATTCACCTCTACTAAGTACTGTAGTTTGCAATCTCTATCATGAAGTGATTTACAAACATAGATTTTTTGTTACTAACTGCACTCAAAACAAATATGTAAAACCTTGGAACATACAGATTCACTCAGTCCTACTTCTTGTCCAGCCAATCGCTAGACAAACAGTTTGCTTACATTTACTGGGAATACTGTGCCCTCTTCTTTTTACACATCACCTGAAAGTGAGAACAGGCATTTTATGGCACTTTGTAGCCGGCATTGCAAGGTATTATGTGGCCAGATATACTAACATTCGTATGCCCTTTCATAACTTTAGCCACCATTCCGGAGGACCTGCTTCCATGTGATGATGTTCATTTAATTAATCTGTGACTGAAATCCTTGGGGAGAATTTTATGTCTCCTGCTCTGTTTTAGCCCACATTTTGCCATATAGTCCATGTTATAGGAGTCTTGGATGATGACCCAGTACATGTTGTTTGATTACGAACACTGTCACTGCAGATTTGACAAACACAAAGAGTCCATGGAGATTTCTAAAATAGCTAAAGCATATTACCCAAGGTTTAAGCATCTGTAGTGCCATCCAAAATCTGAGAGGATGAGGTGTGGAGCATGCTTTCAGAATCTTAAAAGAGCAACACCTGATGTGGAAACTAGAGAACCCGAACCACGCCACCACCAAAAAAATAAAATAAAATCAGCCTTCTGCTGGTGGCATCTGACTCACATAATGAAAATGAACATGCATCGATCTGCTCTGCTTTGCATATTATCGAGCAGAACCTGTCATCAGCATGGATGCATTTCCCCGGGAATGATGGTTAAACATGAAAGGCATATACATCTTTAGCACATCTGGCACGTAAATATCTTGCAACTCTGGTTACAACGTGCTATGAGAACAACTCTTCTCACTTTCAGGGATGTTTTAACAAGAAACAGGCACCATTATCTCCTGCAATGTAAGCAAACTTGTTTGTCTGAGCGAGTGGCTGAAGTAGACTGAGTGGACTTGTATGATCTTAAAGTTTACATTGTTTTATTTTTGAATGCAGCTTTTTTTACATTGACATTTGTAAATTTAAATTTCATGATAAAGAGATTGGACTACAGCACTTTGTATTACGTGATTGAAATATATTATTCTTTTGTTTTTACAGTGCAATATTTGTATTCAAAAAGAAAAGAAAATGAGCCCAGTACACTTTGTATTCTGTGTGTAACTGAAATCAAACATATGAAAATGTAGAAGACATCCAAAAATATTTAAATGTATTCTATTATTGTTATTACAGTGCGATTAATTGCAATTAATTTTTTTAATTGCTTGACCAGCCTAGTTAGTAGCATTGGTTGTATTGTTCTGTCCAACTGGATGTTTTGTCTCTTATGTGGAGAATTTTACTCTTTCTCTATTGCTTGTGGGGTGGGAGGAGGACTCTCTAGCTAGTGTTTTTGATGATCATATATGTTATTAAATGTAGATTGTAAGCTCTCAGGTCAGGACAGTCTGTCTGTTGTGTCTGTAAGTGCATAGTACTACAGGACCCTGATTCATGGTCGGGGCCTTAGATGCTATTGAAATTGCAATACAAATAATAAATCATAATAAGTGATTTGAGAACAGATAATTGTTTAAATACTTAAAGGGTGCTTGACAACTAAGGCAGAGGAACCATTTGATGAGGTATACCAACAGGCATAAGTAGGAGTAATATATGAGGAATAAAAAGAAACAACTTTAGATTGAATATCAGACCCTCCTTCCTACTCCACGTGTTCCTATCCTAGAGTTACCCGCCATAGTATCCATATAGTTATAGCTGCATTGGCCCTTCCTTTCCAGCTGGGATGTTCAGATCCTCCACATGGTGCAGAGGATGAAAATCCCTCACTATGGCTCCTCTGCTAACAGCTCCCCTGCATAAGCCAATTCCTGGTGAATGTCATAGACTCATAGGACTGGAAGGGACCTGGTGATGTAGTCCAGTCCTCTGCACTCAAGGCAGGATCTAGTATTATCTAGACCATCCCTGACAAGTGTTTGTCTAATTTGCTCTTAAAAATCCCCAATGATGGAGATTGCACAACCACCTCGGCAATTTATTCCAGTGCTCAACCACGCTGACAGTTAGGAAGTTCTTCTGAATGGCCAAACTAAACCATCCTTGCTGCAATTTAAGCCCATTGTTTCTTGTCCTAGCCTCAGCATTTAAGGAGAACCATTTTTCTCCCTTTTTCTTGTAACAACCTTTTATATACTTGAAAACTGTTATCATGTCCCCTCTCAGTCTTCTCTTCTCCAGACTAAACAAACCCAATTTTTTCAATATTCCCTCACACGTCATGTTTTCTAGACCTTTAATCATTTTTGTTGCTCTTCTCTGGACTTTCTCCAATTTGTCCACAAGTTTCCTGCAATGTGGCACCCAGAACTGGATGCAATATTCGTATATAATGAGCCAAATTATCCACTGACATACATGCCGTGCAATTGCATCAGCTTTTTGTGGGTTTGCACTTAGTTGTAGTGAAAAATTTGGCTCAAAATAAACATCTTTACTTTTAATAGGGAACATCACAATGGAAATGATTTAAAAAAAAAAAAGAAACAAAATGGACAGTCTAACCCTTGGGAAAATACTTAAAAAATCCTTTTAGAGACCGACAGTCTTTTGTTAAAGAAGTATTTGATCCATGTGGGGTTCAGGTGCCATTGTTTCGTGGTCCTTCTAGTGGAATTATAATACTGAAGTCATAGGTACATTTCGGTGCATAGGTCATGTGAATGTGACTTATAAAGATGTATTTTTAGCTGAATCAATATGTATTTATGAGAAGAGTGTCCCTTCACAAAAAGGGCTTGTAAATGATGTGAGACTTTTTTTTTTTCCCACAGGCTGATACACATATGTTGCAAACATCAAGGACGAGGAAGGCCTCTAATCCCAGCAGCTACAGGCAGCTGGGTAAGTTAAAACATAGCTCTCTTGAAATTCATTGGTAATTGGCTTTGCTACTATCAGTTGTTTTGCTCTGATACCTACTGAGAGCTGTGTAAGTTGAAGAATAACCTGTGATTACGTTATATTATCCCCTCTACTGCACAATGGACTGAAGCAACTCGTGTCCCATCAAAAACTGTCCTACAGTGGAAAGGAAGTAAATTGCAGCTCAGTATATATTGCCTTATGTTTTTATCCTTTCCTGTCTCAGCTAAAAGATAGTTCAGATAGAAGTTAGTGTTGGGAAAGTGGCACATCCAATTGCCTCAATGGCTCTGTATTAACTTCAGGACCCAATGTGAGGCTCCACAGAGAACTGTTTTTGTGAGTGGTTATTCTAGACCTATAAATAAAGAAGAGACAGGTCCACAAAATATTCACAGTTTTAGGGCTTGTACTCACTCAGTATGTACATCACCCTCTGGGTATGCCTGAAGGGGAACATAAAACAGGATTTCTTTTAAAGCCATCCCCTTTCTGCTTCCTTGGGTGCTTTCATACTGGAGTTCATGAGATCCGGTGTCATGTTAGAGTGGGCAAAGATTACTCAGTGGGAGAAAAAAAGAAGATGTCTTAGCATGCTTTAAGTTCCAAGAGGAGTACCTCTCACACAGCTGTTGCTGTTACCCTTCACTGAGTTTCCTGGTTTTGATCTTAAGCTAAGACTCAAATCTGCATCTCTTCATTCGGGTTGCAAAATAGGCTTCTTTTTAACAAAGCTAAAAACCATTTGGTAGTACCTGTAGTCTGTCAATCAGACGTTGAGTCTCCTCAAATTAAAGTTTTATTAGTAAAGCTAATAGGAAAGTACTCGACAATAGTGATGGTGAAGAGGGAATCATAAAACAGGCTGACCTGTAATCTCAAATGTGCCACTTGCACATCCTCCATAGCAAAACACTGCAGCAGTCAGAAAGTCACTGCGCTCTTTGTACAGGTCTTGGATTCGGATGAAAGTGCAGAGGCTGCCCACAGTGCTAGTACACCACTAGACAGACCGAACTTCAGTGGGGATTATACTAAGGCTAAAATATTATTCCTCTTTGTTATATTACGGTGTTCAAAAGTGTGCTAGGTAATTCACAGGGCAAACAAGAAAAATCTCTGCCCCTCAGAATTTACGTTGTTTTTTAGATGCTACATGGCACAGGAGAAAGAAATGGTGAAGAAAAGGGGATAAGGGGTTACAGGCAATAAGATTGTGGCTATGCACCATGTTCATTTGACATGGTTAAATATTGATTACTTCTTGTGCTTTCTCAGACTATTAAGATTATGGTAGAATATGAACAAGAGGAGCCAGTGGCTTGGCAGCAGGAATGGTTGAGGGTGTTCTATGTGTGAGAGAAACTGCAGAACTAGAATATAATTTGCAAACTGGACACCATTAAATTAGGCTTGAATAAGACTGGGGTGGGAGATTCATTACACACATTAAACTATCCCCATGTTTAATTTCCTGCCTACTTGTTACTCACACTTTCTTGTCAACTGTTTGAATTGGGTTCCTTTAATACGACAAGTTTTTTTTCCACCTTGCTGTAATAGCACACCTTAATCACAACAAGGGTCCTAGTGGTCCTTGAAAGACTAACAGATTTATTTGGACAATAACATCTGAAGAAGTGGGGTTTTTTACCATGAAATCTTATACCATAATAAATCTGGTTAGTCTTTAAGGTTGGCCACAAGACTCCTTTGTCGTTTGTGGATACAGACTAGACACGGGCTACCCTCTGGTGACTTTGCCACCTTAATCAATTAGTCCTATTAGAGTTGGTATGCAACACCCATTTTTTTCATGTTCTCTCTGCTCTTCTCTCTCCCTCTATGCTTCCTTCACTGCTGGTATTTTTCCACGCATGCATCTGATGAAGTGGGCTGAGCCCACGAAGCTTATGTCAAATAAATGGTGTAGTCTCTAAGTGCCACAGTACTCGGTCATTCTTTTTATGTGTGGGAGGGTGGCATAAAAGCATGGAGATTGAGTGTAGAGGCAGACAAAAAAGCACTGAACAATGACTGTTATCGACTTCGATCTTTTGCGACGTTCTAGTGTGGCAGGAGATTGATTTAATAGAGAACTGGATATGAGAGAGGGGTGTAGGGCGGACTTAGCTAGTGTTCAAACGTGAGTAATTGTTCACGAAAAAAAGTTTGCAGGAGCAAAAGTTTAACCTGAGACGGTGACTATGGGTCACTCCCTTCTTTTTAACGCTCATAAATTGGATGCAACTATAGGAATGGGTTGCTGCAAGAATAATTGAGTTGGGAAAGAGGCCACCTCAAAAGTAGCTAAATTCCAGCATTAATTACCTTGTAGCAATCTGCGTTCCATGGACCCTCGGTTTATATTTTGATCGGCTCACATAACTGATGAATCCAAGTTAATATTCAGTGGACAGACTAAATCTGCTGTCATTAGACATTAGTCGTTTGTGACTACAACACCAGGTCATCACCAACAGGCACATTAATGACCTCTGTCTGTGATCAGTCATCCTTTTCCCTTCCCCCTCCCTCTCCCCTTTCATCTTCACAGGCAGCAAGTCTTGCTTTAGATCTTCCACTTAGCCTTTGGAAATGTTCACTACTAATATAAGACACAGCCAGTGCCAGGAGAATTCTTGTAGCTTGTCTCCAGGACTGACCAATGACATGCTTCAGAGGAAGGGCATAATGGTCATTATGAAAGCTATACCCGTAGGTACTCATAAGTAACAGTGAGGAGCGAGGTATATAGAGCTGAAGCAGAAATAGACAAAGTGAAGGCCTGGGGAAAAGCTTTCCTCCAAACCTTAGTGACCCCCAAAGACCTGAGTGTGCTGAGGTGCTGAGCATCTTCCTGCGAAGGAACTCCTGCTTCCGTCATTGGAGATGATGCTTCATCACGTGTCAGATTTGCGGCCGTTAAGTTACTCTCCTTCTAGAAGAATTCCCAAATCCCACATGCCTTCCTGTGACAGACAACAATTGGCAACCAGTTCTTACAAATGTGTGCTGATATCTGGCAGGACTACCTGTAGTTGAAAGAATGTATGTTAAAAGCAGTCCAAAATACCAGAGGACATGAAGCTAAATTGGCCCGATCCTGCTAATGCAGCATTTGATTGCCTATGTTCTCATAGAGTACACAAACTGCATGGATATACTGTAAAAAACCACTGAGGATGGTAGTAAATCCAGAGTTATCTAAAATAGAGCAGAACAATTGCTTCACACTATTTTACTGCATGGCCATGGAAGCCAACTAACGTTCAGCAAAACTGAGGCTTAGTGTCTTTAAAACACAATGTACTAAAATAGATGAGTTCTCTCCATATACTTATGATGGGTAAGTGTTATATAGCACTGCACTACCACTTATCTCTCTCACATTTAGAAAGCAATTTAAAACATTTTTTTTCCAAAGTTACCTTTTAGGAAACACTCTGAAACCCAGTGTTTATTACTTGTCTCCTCTATGGCAGACCCTACAAATGTTTTTGTATTCTAATTATGGTAGTTTTATGATATTTCATAAAATTTTAAATTGTTGTGAATGGAGAAGCTTCACTAATCAAATACTGTGGGTATAAACTGACTATGGATGACTTTAAAAAGGAAGTTAGAAGAAAGTTTCAAACTTTCAGAGGAGTGAGGTTCTGGGACAGCCCTTTAGTAGGAGCTGTGGGGGCAAACAACTTAGTTAGTTTTAACGACAGAGCTGCACAAATTTATGTGTGATGGGATTGCTTGTGGAGGTGGAGGGAGGGCTTGGCTGTCCTGTGAGTCCCTTTGGGTTTATGTCTTAGGTCTCTAAAATCACATGCTTCAGCTGGTCATTGACAGGGGTCAGGAAGGATTTATTCTGGGTTGTGTGTATTATTTGTTTTGTTTGTCTCCTTCCTTGGAAGGATCAGTGTTGGCCATGGCTAGTGATAGGGTGGCCTGGTGCTCTGAGATGGTACTGAGAATTCTGTCTCAGGTGCTTGCCTGGTTCTTGCTCACATGCTCAGCATCTGATTGATTGTCATATGTGGGATCAGGAAGTAATCATCCCTCAGGTCAGATTGGCAGTGACCTGGGTTTTTTTCGCTTTCCTCTGCAGCTTGGGGTGTGGGTCACTTGCCAGAATCATCTGGGTACATCTCACTTAATCAGTTTCCTGCCATTGTGAGGTCTTGGGTATTAGTGCTACTCATCCCTCCTATTTTCTGTCTGCAGCGCACAATAGCTTAGACTCCTGAGAGTAGTAATACTTTCATTTAGTTTTGGTTTGGGGGTTTAGTGTATAGATTGCTGGGTGATGTTCGTGGCCTGTAAAGTACAAGTAGGGGTCAGACTAGGTGATCTGGTGGTCCCTTCTGGCCTTAAATGCTAGGAGTCTGTGGTTAATATTACGGGCCAGTTTGTGAAGTGTTTATTCTACAAGTGAGCAGTTACTCACCTGAGCAGTCCCACTGATTGATTTTCTTTATTTACTGTCTGGTTCACAATCTAGCCCTGAGCACTAAAGGAAAACAAATGCTAAGCTTGTAAAATATAATCAAATAACTTCTTCCTCTGCGGTATTCAGATGAACTGCCTGTATTCTAGGCTGGAGGGTTAGACCGTCAACAGGTTTCATAGGTATAAATTGCGAAAGAATTTGGATCTCTGTCTATACATTTAATTGCAAGCAGATAGTTTTCTGTAGTGTATATTTAATACATTGCATGGAGATACATTGTCGATGAATGCCTCCTGACTAGGTTCATGTGTGGGAGTGAACCTAAGATGGCCACTGAAGATGCCATCACTTTGCTAGACGACTATACACACGCTAAATAAATGGATATATAGAACTGTAAGGAATTTGTTTCCTCATGTTTATTCCTGTACCATTACTGTTTTCCCTCCCTCTGTTCTATTCAGCAAACCTGGGGCAAAGAAGGCATGTTTTGGTTTTTGTCAAACTTTTTCAGTCTGGTTTTGGCTTTGCAAGGCCAAACACAGGAGTGGTTCTTCTGATTCAGATTTCCTTTTACCCAAATTACCAGAGTTCACTGGGATGAAAAATTCTCTTTATCTTTTACATATCAGTGTATGTTGTGGAAGGAGCTGGAGAGCATTCAGGACTTTGTATTCTGGTATCCTGGAAATGTTTGTTTCCTCAGATTTTTTATCTTTATTCTTTACTAAAAATCACAGTTTCTTGCCTTCCCAGAATAATTAGGAAAATATACTGAACCCCATCTGGAGAGTTTCCCGTTTTCAGTGTTCATGTTTTTTTTTAGAAAGACATTCTTGATTTATGTCCTTCTAGTGAGATCAGAAGCTCGGAAGTTTTGAGGAGACTGTAGTAGTTCTTTTAAGCTTAGGGTCAAATTCTAATATTCTCACTCAGGTTTTGCTTATTCCTCAGGTAACACACTGGCCAAGTGTGTTTGTTCCCACCTAACACATGGTCCATATAGAGGCAAAGCCTACTACTGCTGCCAGCTAATGGATTTACTCCTTTAGATCAAGTGTTCCATCCATAGTTCCCACCTTATTCCACTCAGCCTCTGGAGGGTCTGCACCCCATTTCTAAATCTTGCTTCTTCAATGCCCCATTTGCAGTGGACTTACACAGGCTATCAGGTACCTGGGAACTTTCATATCACTGGAGATGGGGGTGGGCTTTGACTCCTTACTCCAAGACTTGAATACTGTTCCTACGTCAGATCAGTCCCATTACCCATGATGAAGGAAAAAAAATCCAAATTCACTTCTCAGATACTTGATTATTAAGAGTTTATTGGCTGGAGTAAGCCAATAAACTAAATGGTTATTAGCAGATGACATGACTTCAGGAAGCTGTCTGAGCACAGAGATTTCAGGGAGCTACTTAAGTATGCTAAGTATTGTTACTATTTGAATCATAGAGTAGACAAGCTATATTTTATGCCATTCTTGGACACCCAATCTTGAAATTGGAATAAAGAAGTGAAGTCTAATGTCATATATATGTGAAGCTGCCAAGAGTACAATGAAGAAATATCATGTATATGGCAAGGTTAAATGATGTGAATGGTCAATGCTTTGCAGAGTTGCCTACTACATTTCTCCTTGAGCATACCCTGCTGGCTGAGCCATAGGGACTCACTTGCATTCAGACTGGGCAGTGTTTATGGCTTTTTTTCCAGACTGAAGAAACAAAGTCAGTCAACAGCAGGAGGTGGAAGTGTTCAAAGCATTTGGAGGCAAAGACAGCTCTGCCTGCAAGAAATGGAAAGAAAAAAGAACCTGTTACTCATGGAATGAAATTATGGTAATTTCACATTCTATTCTTCCATTTGGGAATGTGATTAAGTACAGGATCGATTTGCAAATCCTAAAAATACGAACTGGTATAAGCATAAACTGAAATCTGAACAGACTTTAGAGAAAGGAAATTTGTTTGGCTTGACCTATTAATACAATGTCAAAATAGCTGTTAGTGCCCACCAGGTACTGGAGGCAGAACACCTTCCATTCAGACTAATAGAACTCTTCATACTGTGTGTGTGTGTGTGGGAGGGAGGGTTGAGGGAGACTAGAATGGGATAGGAATTACACTTCCTTTCACAGTTCATTTATACAGCTCTCAGAACACTAACCTCTTTCTCCCGTGTTGAGATTATTTTGCCACTGTCAAATCCTGTCTTTCAGACATACTTTGTGCTTGAATGCTTGCCCATGATGTCTCCTGATCAATAAGAACAGTATGCAAGTACCCAAGACCCACTGCACTAATTAGATATAGATGTTCACTCTTTGAAATAGGTGTTAAACCTCCACCATAGATGGGAATCAGATGCACATATACAAGTTGGTGTAAATGTTTCATGACCATTGCACACCTTACCCATGATACTTCTCACCCCCTGTACTTCAAGGAGTGTGTTTGCTAACTGCTTGCTGGTCATGCAATTGTATTGTAAAGAATCCCAGTTTCAAACTGAGACCCTGATGTAAGGTTTTTCTACCTGAGTTTTCACAGATTTTATGAATGTAGTGGTGTTGTAGCCATGTCAGTGCTAGCATATTAGAGAGACAATGTGGGTGAAGTAATACCTTTTATTGGACCAACTTCCACTGGTGAAAGAGACAAGCTTTTGAGCTTACACATAGGTCTTCTTCAGACCAGAAGAAAATGGATGGATTTTATGTCAGTTTATAATGTTATTAGTAGAAGTTAAAAAAAACTGTAGTGTCTGGCCTCTCTTTAAAAGAAGTGTGTGCACACACACACAGAAGTGTATGCTTGTTTGTGGAAAACTATGTACCTTCCATTTAATATTTAATGCTAGTCCCTCATCTAAAATGGTAAACCTTTGGTTGGTTGATAACATTAATGGGAACAACTGTTATTTGCACTTTGGGTAATGACATGGCTAACAGATGAAAGTGACATGGATCCAGAGATCAGTGATGTCAAGTTCTTTAGGATGACATTATGGTGGAAGTGGGGCTGCTTTTGTGATAATTTATGAAGATGGTATTGTGACCTGGTTGTAGGGATGTTTACTATTTGAAAAAAGTAGGCTGTAGGGGAAAACAAAGCAGGGAAATGAGATGTTGGCTTGAGATAGCCATCTGTCTGCCCACACTTAAGGGGCTGTGCAAGAAACCTCCAGCCCCCTGCACAGCATAAGGAATTGGTTTTGAGCAGCAGTGTTCAAGTTTGTGAACACAGGAGGACAATGATCCCAGGTAGTTTTAAAGGAACACTCCTTCAAGAGGGGAAGAGACATCTGGGGGAATTAGACTGACCTAAAACCTGGAGGTTTGGAGTGACACAGGTTATGTCTATATTTGAGCTGAAGGTGTGATTTCCCACTCGTGTAGACAAAGCTGCTGTGACACGCCCCAGGGGACCCTGGGTTGTGAGGCACCTCACCACTACCTGTCCTTAGCATGAGGGAGTCTTGTCCATGTCTGCTCTGGATCAGCTCCCTGAAACCACCAGCCTATGACAACACAAGCACCGCCTTCCTATTTATACAGGTAGTGACAAGCACACACCAATCCCTGAGTCCTTGTAGTGTCCCATTCCTCTTCCAGTGGGCATTCACAGAACTACCAGGCCTGCTGTGCCTAAAGGAACAGTACATACCACCAGCTGGTAAGAGTCAACTCAGGACACCACTTGGCTTAACATCGCAGCATTTAGATATAAGAAAACAAGAATAAGTTTATCAAATACTCACTATTACCCAAAATATCTGATAAGAATATTGGAAACAGAGGGTTACATATAAAACATAATCATAACATAAATTTACCTAACAGGTTACCCTCCTGCCTAAACAAGCTTATCTCACCCAATGTTCACTCCAACATTTTCAACCCAAGGCTGGATAAGACCCCTCTTTCGTGAAGCAAACATGCTGTCCCTTTATTTCCTAGGTGAAAGGCAACAGGCTGTTTTCTTTGTTCCCCACATATAATAAAAAAAATCTTTGATATGCACCTCTAGATAGGGTTCTCCTTCCCCCTCCTATTTGTTTCTTCCTGTTACTTTCTCCCTTTGAAGTATTTACAATCTTTCATTAACATTCAGTACAGATTAGTGATAAAGAGGCCCGTTGTGAACTATATAATACTTAATTTACATGGAAACAGCTAGCTACATAAACATTTCTTGTTTGACAGGAAACTTGTTTTTCACCTTTCTTGACCAGTCCCTAGACACAGACCTTACAATTTTCATTGTATATACATAACTCCATACAGAACATCCGTATATGCAGTTCTCAGAGATAATGATGACCAGTGTGACACTGGCTTTTACTTGAGATCTTTCTGGACATTCTTCAGTGAACTAGCCTGTACGTACTAGACTCAGCACTGAGAGATTCTTGGGTCACTGCCGCACTGGCTCCAATTGAGCTAATGCCTAAAAACAGCAGTGTGTTTGCAGTAGCATGGCAGCCACTCAAGCCTGACCCCTGAGTATATACTTGGGTGGCCTGAGCTACCAGCAAGGCTGGTATGGACACACTGCTATTTTTAGGTGCTAGCTTCAGCACAGCTAGTGCTGGGAATCACATCTGGCTCACATGTAGATGTATCCTCAGAAAGGGAGGGCGTGCTTGTGGTTTGTACCAAAGGATGGTAAGCCTTTGGGTAAGGCAGACATACATATAGACCTTTTGTTGTTCTAAAATCCTTTCTCTGAAGTTGTTCTTTATTGCTATTGTTAAGATTAAAGAATACTTTTGTTTAAGAAGGTTGTCTGGTTACTGTATTCACCATAGGTCTGGTGGTGAATACAGAACTGAACCCAGCTGGACCTGCAGGGTAAGCACAGTCAATACATAGGGGTCTGTAACCCAGGGCCCAATTGAAGAGTGGGAGAATTGTGTGAGTCTACTCCAGAAGAGATAAAGGCCTGAGCCCTGCTACTGGTGGGCTGCACTCAGAGATCAGGGAGGGGTTAGAGGTGCAGCTCTCTCTGTAACTGTGGCTGGTATAGTAGTATGAGATACTGTTACAGGAACTGAAAGGGGTAAAAACCTCACACAGAGTCAAACTCAACAACTTCTGAATGTTACTCTCTAACAACTATGACTACTGAAAAGGGGAAGGAAGAGGCGGCAATTTTTATAAATGTTTCTTTATTAAATGGATCAATCCTATTTATGCTTTTCAAAACATGAACTTCTGTTAATTTTTGGAGACATTGAGAAGGTAGGGGATTAAGGGAACAGGTCAAAGCTATGGAAGTGTGTGCAGCTACCTGCTTCCTCTTCCATCTTTAGAGACGAGAGGTGTTCCTGGCATTTCCAAGAATAGAGAAGGGTGTTAGCATTTACTGGGAAAATGAATTTGAGTAAAATGTTAAATTTGCTGAGCTATTTGTCATGGGGCGGCCGCCACCTGTTTTAACTCTGCAGCTGCTTTCATTACTCAGTGGCTATTTTCCCCCTTGATGTATCTGATGTAAGTGCCATTAACATAAATTAAAATGTTATTTTCACATCAGGTGGAGTCTAGATCGCACAGATTGGGAATGACAGCTTGAATGTTTCCTGCAAAGTAATCTGGGGGAGGCTGAGCTTAGTCCCACTAACTACTCCCCTCTTCCGCCTCCGCTTCTGATATCCAGGCACTTAATCTCTTAGTACAAATTTCTATTTTCAGAACCACTGTACCTTTACTCAGAGGGGAGAAATGCATTACATTTTACATTGTCTTTGATTTAACCAACACTAGGATTTAGACAGTTATTAAAATATGAAGTAATGTATAATCTCCTCTGGGGCAGTCTTGAAAACGTGCCGAGAGAGAGCGAGAGAGAAAAATTCTGGAAACACTTTATGGTCATCTGAGTGCAGAGGACCAGGAAACATTAATAAATAGATTTGGTCACATTTTGCAATAAAGTAATTATTCAAATTAGTCTCTACTTAATTAGGTGCCAGAATCATTTCTGATTCCATATCTCTCTTCATGGAGGCCTAGTTAAAATCATAACAACAGGTAGGATTAATTTTCAACATGTCAGAAAATGTGTGCAATTTACCTATCAATCTATTTATATTTTGATATAAGCAGTGATGTGTTATGTTCATCTTATGTTTACCACTTACGACTTAATTGCAAATAGTATTAAAAACTTGTGTAAATATAGTTGACAATATCCACTTCCTTGAAGAGAAATTTATCAAGCAATTTTGACCTCAAATTTAGGTTTTGGGTTTAACAAAACAAAACTACAAATATTTTTATAAAATTCAGTGTTACTAGAAAAGTTCTCATGATTTATTTTTTAAAAAGTGATACTATATTTTTCTTTGGATTTATATATTTCCCAGCTATCTTTGCAACCCAAATGCTGCAACTTTGTATTATTGCAGCTAATATAAGAGGCTCATTTAGTGCAACTAATTAGGAACAAGAGAAACTGTGACTAGTTCTACATTCATCATTGTCTGTCTGAGTTAAATGAAGTGGAAAAAGTAGACAAGTAGTATACATGTGGGAAAGTGAGTTAGTTTTTATGTCTCTAATTTAATCACTTAGGATATAGCTATTAACTTAGATAAGAGGTTTGTTTTTAAATATTCTTCTGAAGCTGAGTATTCTTTTAAAGATAATGGAAATATCTCCTTGTTCCCTTTTACCTGCCAACACCTGCATTCAGGGTCTCTGTGGAATTTTTGTAACAATTGAGATAGCACAAATACTTGCATTACACAAAGCAGAGAGTTTCCCTGCATTCTTCAGACCAGTAGCCCTTAAATATTTGCATAAGACTAGAATCTCTGCTAGAGCAACTCCCTTTCCAACCTACTGATTCAATTTTCCCTACGGCAAATATACTATTAAGTTTAATGAAAAAAATATGAAGACCTCATTATGAAGACAAGATCAATATAACCTCTAATACATTGCATGCTACTCTTGTTTCCATTCTCCTAGTTTATTCATTTGGTCTTTGTTTCCTTTTCCCTGACTTTAGGAAATCACATTTATTAGGACCAATTCTTTCCTAGTCTAATAGACGCTGGACCCCACTGTTTCAAACTCTCCAAGTCTCTTTGCAGTTTGGTAGGATCTTTCTGTATATGCCACTCCTCCAATTTTGGTGATCATGGTTAAATTTACACTTACCGTCCCCAAAACAAAAACAAAATCAGAACAACCAAAAAACCTCAACACAACCAACCAACCAAAAACTGGCTGAGAGAGAAATGAAACAGTTGTGTAGATCTTGGGATTTTTAGATGGTTTTTAGTTGATCAAAAAATAATCCAGTAATTCTTGAAAACTGATATGCTGCCATTTGGACAGAAGCAGCACTGGCCTACCAGTGGCCCACAGACTATGTACCACAGTTTCAGAAGCAGCATGGTTTAGAATTTAGGATACAGGAGACTGTGTCTATTACTGGTTCTGCCATTGGCCTATTCCATCATCTTGGACAAACCACTTTACCACTCTTTGCCTCTTTTCCCATATATGTTTAAAAACAAAACATCCCTTTGGGATAATAATACTTCCTTTTTGTGAAGCGGTCTGAGAACTATAGATGAGACATGTTATACAAAAGCCGGTTGTTAATAATTTTTTCAGACAGTTTTAGCTGTTAGTGACAAATGCGAGACCTTGAATTCAGATCTTGCTGGGTAAGTCTAGAAGGAGATTATTTTCAAATTACCATTATTTTGGTTAGTCTGTCTTTAAAGTCTACACATGCATTCTGTGAATATTGAGGGATTTTTCTACTTTTTAGATTTATTTCAGAGATGGTTTTGTATCAACCCTCCAGATCTCCTGAACACGCAGAACTTTGGAGAAATTCAGATCTGGAACCAGACTTTGAAATTCTGGCTCATCTTTAATTTAAAAGCTGTAGAGCTTTTCCAGTTTTCCATAAAACCACTAAATTGGTTGCCTAAATACCCTACTTTGATATCTTTTTTGCATCCAATGAGAACAGACTAGACCAACTTCCTTTACCGTCACTCCGATAATACCTTTTCTCAGACTGTTCAATTCCTCTTACTTTATATCCTGGTACATAGTACCCCAGATGCCAGAGGCAGAAGTACTTTGATCTCAGGCCATGCTCAAGTTAAGTTATCAATAGATGCCCTGTGATTACTCTATGTCTAGTGATCATGGCACATTAATCTGAACTTTGCAGGCTCTCGGCTTTACATCTGTGGACAGTGAAAACAGTTTAAAGAAATGAACCCAGTTCAGTCCTGTGATCCAGTCCTGTTGTGAGAAATGGCTAAAGCGGCCCACAGGAGGGCTATTATCTTCTAGTCTCAATGAAGAGGAAACAATTAAACCTCAAACTGTTAAAGCTCAAGAGGAGAATTAAGGAGCTGTAGCAACAATTTGAAAAAGCCACTCAGCTAAGATTAAAGGACCATTAAAAGCAGCAGGGCCTGCCTTCTACCAGATTTTAAATCAAAGATTTGTTTGGTACTTCCACTAAGAATTGTGTATTTGAAGGCCACATAGACCAAGGTAGAAAAATGCTTTCAAAGTTCATCAAAGGATAATATTTTCCATCTCTGTAATTACAGATGGGCCCAGACGAGAACTCCAGATCCATGAACACCTGACAACTTTGACAGGTTTCAGAGTGGTAGCCGTTTTAGTCTGTATCAGCAAAAACAACGAGGAGGTGCCACAAGTTGTTTTGACAACTTTGAGGAAGTTTGGATCTGAACTCCAAGGATCAGGCCCATCTTTACCTTAATGAGCCAAACATTTTGCCAGAAACAATCACGTGCAATGGACATTAAAAGAAAGCAGCAGTGGGATACATAAAATAGCTTCCAGTCACTTAATTCAGTGCAAAGTGTGACTAAGTCACTAACATATTTTATAAATGACAACTGGGAGAGAATTTTTCAAGAGCACTTACTCTGCTCCTATTGAAATCAATTAGCACTTTAACACTGATGTAAATTCAGAGCAAAATTAGGCCCTTGCCAGTTGTATAACTTCCACTGACTGCAGTGGGAACAGAGGTAGGCCAACGCTGAATGCTTTTGAAAAATAAACCCACTTAAATACGAAAAAATGAAGCAAGTAGGATCTGTGTTGTGAGCTTGAGGACATGTGCCAGGACAGGAAGATCAGAGCTGCAGGCAGAGGTGCAAGGAACAGCAGGAGAATTCCAAAGAGCTCTTGTGATAAATTCTGTAGTTTTTCTGGGGTTTATGGATGTACAAAAGCAACAACAGAAAAAAGACACAGAAAAAAATATAGAACTTACCTAAAAGGAGCTTTAGAATTCTCCTGCTCATATGAGCATCTCTGATGAGCTGGTTGTAGCTTCCTGTCTTGATTTCTGTCATTATCTTATATTTTTTGTTGGGAATTGTCATTAAAATGGAAGCTCATGTGGATTAAATGGCTGTCTATTTCGTATCAGTGGAGAGTTTGAAACATTTTTCTCATTTTTTAATACATAGTTTTGTAATTTCCTGGTTTCATTTAACTTTTCTGATTAAGCAAATTTCCTACAGTTATCTATAGCAATAGTAAAAATTACAGTAGCAGTCCTTTGAAAATTATCAGTAAGTTTCCTTTAAGAATTCTAATAACATTTTTACATTAATGGACACTAGAGGGGATTGGTTAGAAATTTAAGCATCTGGTATTTGAGACCTGGCAATATCCTCAGAAACTTTCTTGAGCTATACCTGAATCTTGTGCAGCTTACTGTTGGGGGCTGAGGTGTCTTTCAGAACAATTGAAGAAGTTCAGATCTGCACTGGTTTGCATTGAAGTTATGGTCCCATATAGTTTTTGGTATGAGATGACGTTTACCATAGTGCTCATGGGCAGAATTTCCTCTCCCACCATTGTGCAATGTTTTCTACATTGGTTGTACTCTTAGCTGCTACATTCTCTGTAAAGGAGGTAACTCGTGTATATAGGTTTTAATGCACATCACGTTTCTTTGGGATGAAAAGCATATGCAGATAGATTGAACTGAACAAGGATGAATGTTCAAGGGTAGGTTAGATTCCTAAATAATGACAAAATGAAGCAGAGCTAAACAATGTAAGATTCAGTGATAACACTTATCTCCAGAGATGAGAAGGTAATACCATAGATGGACATAACCACATGATATTGGTATGTTTCCTAATATTTTACCAATTATCTTCTAGAAAATGGGGAAACAAGTGGGTTTATGTTTTGGGAAAACACATGCCCCTGTGTTGGAAGGCACTTAGGACATATTGCAAATCTCATTAAAGTCTTTCAATTGACTTAGGCAGGTTTTTGTTTAGCGCCCTTAAGGAGTTAATACTGTAGGTCTCACTACACCTTGTAGTAGTGCTCACTGTGTTACTTCTGGGTTATTCCTAAAAAAACACTTACCTCTGCTATGACCACATATCTCTCTCTTCTCTATGCTCCTGACTGTATGACACAGTACTACAACCCCAGAGAAGCTATTACATTACTGAAGAAAGTAAGTACTAAGAAGCCTTTATTTTCAATAGTGGCAGGTGTCAAAACTGATGTTTACAATTGTTTTGCTTTTTGCTACATGGAATTGCTTTGAACTTGTCACTCGATTTCTTCAGTATGTTGGCATTCTGAAATTAACATAATGATGCCTTTTATATTAAGTAGTCATTATTACTGTTCATGTTCCTTTTTACTTTCTACTTATTTACCATTGTTTCATAGTGAAATGTTTTCTTCCTGTGATCCGATAAAGTGTTGAGCCATCATCTTAATAACACTAATTAATTTGTGAGAACAACTCAAATTTAAATCATGTCTGAGTCAAATCTGGTAGAACTTGGTTTTAGTCAATATTTTTTTTTCAAACCACAGCCATAGGTTTTCTCTTTGCTAGTAAGTACTAAGCAAAGGGGTTACTTACTGACTGCCCATAACAGTGTAACCCACACACCTCCTGGGGGTGGTGCTCTGTCCCACCTAGTGGCACCAAGACCATTTAGAGATAGATTAATGAGTCTGCTCTACAGCCTTAGCTAAGAGCCATATGGCTTTTAGCTCATTCACCAGAGGCTCATGCACTAAGCTCCAGAGGTCCGAGATTCAATCCTGCCTGCCGATGACTGGGGTCTGGCAGCGTTAAAACAGCACACCTTATTTTCCATTTTTTTTCATCGTCATTGTTCTGTGGAATTTGATTGTGGAGATACTGGGCAAGTTGAGTTCCAGAGGACCTAATATGAACCCAAACTTACAGCTTCCTCTTCATCTCTGCTACCACATTAGCTCCAATCAGTATGCAATGCCTTATGGGAAGGAGAATTCCTTTTCTGATGCAAACATATCTGATATAGTGGAATGAAAACAAAGATGATGTCTGGCTAATTACACTGCATGGTCCATGGTGGTTATTTTCTTTATTTTTTTTTATTTTAATCTCATGTCAAAGTATGTTTTTAAAATATCTGATGGAGGTGATAAGTATGAGACATATGATATTGGTAATTCCTAATAATTCTAAATACCTTATCATGGAAGCTTGTTGGAAAATTTCTGTTGACACTAATTTCAACCAAAAGACAGAAATATGTTTTGGCAAAAATGTTGTGAAAATTGTACAGCTGCTGCTGTTTGTATATTGCTCAGGTGCACACACACTTAGGTATTTGCATTGGTTCTGCGCGTCATCACCAGGAGTGATTATGTCGATGCAAAATGAAGTGCATTGCTGGTAGCTATCTAAGTGCGGCCTGCACTGCCACCTGATTCAATGCCTTGTGAACATTCAGTGTTTTTTGTGGGATACCATCGATTTGCCTAGGGACTTCTGGGAGCTGCCACTTTCTCCAACCCATAATATTTTTAATATCCTATATTTTCTCTGCTTTTTAAAAAACTCCAACACTCTTGTGCAATGCTTTTAGCTCCCCACCATCTCTCTGACAGAAACATGGACCCTTCAGAGCACAGGTCTCATGAGAATTGTTAACACAGGACATATGGTACTTCTGTACCTCCAGAGCTCGAACGAGTAGTACTACAACTGGGATTGCGATGAGGAAGATGCAGAGATGTTCAAGCACAATACCTGGATGCTTATGGACATGTGGGCATTCACTGAGCGGCATCACACAGTGATTTACTGCTTCTGGGTCCTAGGACTGAGCACTGATTGGCGGAATCACATCATACTGATCATTTGGGATCACAAGCAGTGGCTGTGGAAGGTTTGGATGTGAAAGGCCACGTTCCTAGATCTGTGTGCTGAGCTCACCCCAGACCTCCAGAGCAGGAACAATAAAATGAGCTGCTTTGAGAGTGGAGAAACAAGTGGCAATCACACTCTGGAAGCTTGCAATGCTATATTGATGTAAGTTAGTGCGCAATTAGTTTTGGATTTGGAAGTTTCACAGTGGGGGCCATTGTCATCCAAGTGTGTAAGACCATTAAGCAGCTCCAGCAGTACAAGACTGTGACTGTCTGTAAAGTACAGGAAAAAGTGGATAGATTTGCAGCAATGGGATTCCTGAACTGCAGTGGGGTAATAGCACACAATCTGTATTCTGGCACCAGCCCGCCTTGCCACATAGTACATCAACAGAACAGAATACTCTTCCACGGTTAGGCAAGTGCTAGTGGATCACCAGAAATGTTTCCCTGATATCAGTGTGGGGAGTTGAGGGAAGGTGCAGGACACTCTCATCTTCAAGAACACAGGACTTTTCAAAAAGCTACATGCAGGGATGTGCTTCCCTGAAGGGTGGATTTCCACTGGCAATGTCAAAATGTCAATAGAGTGATTCTGGGGGATCCAGCCCATCCTTTGCTCCCCTGGGGCATGAAGCCATACACTGGCCACCACGACATCACCATGGAAGGAATCAATTACTGACTCAGCAGGCTCAGAATGACTCTTGACTTTTGGCAGATTAAAGGTAGGCTGGCACGGTATGCTCACTAGATTGGATCTTGATAAGAAAAATATTCCCATGAGTATAGCTGAAAGTTCTGGACTACATAATATCTGTCAGGAGGGGAGGAGAGCGGGAAAGGCTGTTGCCAGTGTGGAGGGGCAAGATGGATTGGCTGTCTGCTGAATTTGACCAGCCAGACACAAGGTTATTAGAAGAGCCTAGCGTAGAGCTATGCTGCTGAGGGAGGCCTTAAAAGACCATTTTAACAGTCAGACACAGTAGGGTTGTCTGATGCATTTATGAAATACTGAGATTAAATAAGGGTGGGTCTTTGCCTCCTGCTTTGAATTCTGTAATGCTTGGGCAGACTAATAAAGAGAGTCTGACTTTCCAAAAATAGAACTTCATTGTGTACAAAGAAACAGGCAACAAAATTAAAGTTAAAACAAACACACGAAGTTAAAAAACTTTTACTGACACTATAGCACAAGAATCATATTTTGCAATCCCAAGTAAAAATGGAAAGAAACAGTGAATATTTATGTCCATGTATCTAAAAACTACTATAATGTAGACTGTGGCTACATATACACTGAGCTGTAGTTTTCACAGCTTGATGTGTGTGTTGCTGCTGTTCTCGTTGTCTAGCGTGACGTGGTAGGGGTAAGGAATAATGTACACCATGCTGCAACCTGGTATGTTGAGGGGGTGTGGAGAGCGAGGGCCAGGGAGTTCTCCAAGGGTTGGAAAGCTGCTGAGTCCAGAGTCACTGGGCACATTGGTCCATAATGCTCTGCAACATCTGAGTTTGTTGCCTGAGCAAGCCCATTACGTCCTGATGCATTTTCCAATGTACCTCTTGGTTCTTTCTCCTCTTCTGCAGCAAACACTCTGTGCATTCTCACATATTCTCCATGGTCCTGTTCAAATGGCCTCTCTAATTCCTGTGTTCATGGTCCAAGGCTGGAGAGGATTGCAGCCTCCCTAATACTCTTCTTTCTCCTCCTGAGCTGGGTCAGGCATTCAGAAAGCACCGCTTCAGGTCATCACACCAGAGGCCATTGATTAAAACAGACAGCTGCATCATTATATTTACAGTCACCACAGCAAGGGAAAGATACGTCTCAAAATTCCCTTTATTCCCAAAAATACGTTTAAGAAATGCTAACTGTCACTTTAGCTTTGGAGCTCCTCACTATAGCACCACTTTGCAGCTCCAACCATGGTGAATGGGAAGCAAGGAGAAGTCCTATTACATGGAAACTAATGCTGAGTGCCCTTCTCCATAAGGGTGTATGGGAAGTGCCCTAAATATTGGTACTGTTTCCACCAGTGGTTGTGATTATAGCCAATATCTCACTCCTGATGATGGACAAGGCACAGAGAACTAGCTGCTACTGGTGACCCAAAGCTGCCTGGGCTTGGATGCTGCTAGCCTGTTTGCTGCAATGATGCCAACTGAACTCATCACAGAGTGGCTTGGGAAAATCTCCTCTTGCAGTGGAGGAAACAAGGCTGTCTTCCCTAGAAAACTTCAGGAGAGGATTACGGAGTATTTCCATCAGCTACATTGAAATCTCTCAAGAGAATAAAAGGGACATCCCTGCTCAGATAATGCAATACACCTGGCCCTCTGCCTAGCCCAGCGTGCCAAAGAAATGAAAAACGGATACCAACTATACCTCTGTTTGTTCTGCCTCTTCCCAAGCACAGGATGTTGATCTGATGTGGATTATGTGATTGGATTGCCACACTACTCTTTTTGAATTTATTCCCATGCTTTTATATTCTAACGTTATACCAGTAAAACAATCAAAAGTCCATACTCTTGTTCTCTGAACTTGTGGGTGGGATAGGCAACCTTCTTAAATGGGAAGAAAGGGGAGGAGGAGGTAGGTTAGGTTTCAGGGAAGTGGAAAGGAAAAAAATAACTGTTACAAGGACTGTGTACGTGCTTGCCCAAGCTCCCTTCCCCTTCATCAGCAGGCTCATCTGCACTCACCTGTCGGGACTGATTTGACTCAGGCAGAGTTTCAAACAGTTCCTAGCTCATGGCATGTTTAGAGTTCTCCACCGCATCACCCCCAGCTATCTCTCTTTCCTCCTCACTGGCCATAGCAGGAGTCTACACCTCAGTCTTCTCTGCTGTATCCACAGTCATCTGCGGGGAGTCCCTGTCAAGTATGACATGGTCGGTGGGGCAGCACTAGATTTCTTGTTGTCCTCCCTCACCTTGTGGTATGCTTAGTGAAGTTCCTTCATTTCACATGGCACTGATGTCTGTTCCTATGCAATCTGCTCTGTAGATGTTGATATTTCTGTGGTTGTTCCATAGCTGTGCTTGCAAAACCTCTTTTCCTCACAGGGTGAGGAGATCCATGACTTCTTGCCTGCTTTTGGCAGGAGTGCGTCTAATAGATCTCTGTGTGCATGGAGCTGGCATGGTCAGATGCACTTAACAAAGGTGAGAGCTGGTAGGTGAAGAAAAAGGCATTTTAAAAACACACATATTTTTTAAAGGGAGGTAGATGCAGCAGGTTTCAAGTGTCTCTGACCCAGTGGCAACAGAGTTTACTGTTGCAGGGATAGCGGCATTTTTGATCAGCTGCTGGAGGACTGTTAGGGTCAATGCAACTAATTCAGTGTCACATTATAGATCGACCATGGTTCTGTGTCACTGTAACAGGGTGCTTACATTAGTGGGAGACAGATTTTGCTGTAGACACATGCATAAGTAGGTTCACAGAAGTTGACCTGACTTTGTAGTGTAGACCAGGCCTTATTCCCTACTGTCAGAATTAGCCTATAAAATAGAGGCACCTCAGAGAGGGTTTTCAAAAGTTTGCAACACCATTGCCATCCATTATTTAGGTCCTGATCCTGAAAAGTGATGATCCGTTGGGTAGACACCTCCTACGCCTGCATGGAGGTGCAATACGCTTCATATTACAGGAGTGGGGTAATCTCCTCTGAAATCAGTGGAGTTAAACATTTGTCAAATAAGTGTATGTGAAAGCAGAATCAGGACTAAGAGATATTCATATATACTAGTGAAATATTCCAAAGAACAATATAGTATTTGAAAAACTTGAACAAAACTTGGAAAATATATATATAATGTGTATATATGGGTATATAGCGAGAGAGTGGTTAATGACTTCCTATCTATCGCTAAGATTAAAAATACAAACAACTCTAACTCTGCAAATAACTTCAGGGAGACAATATTCTCTTTTCACTGCATATAATGTTTACATAAACATAGTTTGGTCATTAAATACAAGCTTTCTGTGTGGTTCTTACTGAGGCACACTGTTTCCTCTAGCAGGTGGTTTCTGTTTGGATGGGAAATTGTTAAGAGTCAGGCTATTTTCTTGGTATTATTTATTTATAGATAGACCCAAATTCTCTTTCCCTCAGTAGCAGTATGAACAAACTGTGTGCAGGCAGACATCTGTTACAAAACTCCTAGCTAAGGCGTTCCAGCCCTGTCCCAAGAAGCAGCTGTCCTCTTGCCTCTGCTGCTTCTATCGACTCTCAGCTAACGGGACATCATATCCTTCCAGAGGCTGCACAGAACTCAAACTTGCCCACCACTTAACACACAATCTTCTCCCACTCATCAGCCCCTGCAGTTGGAACCCAGGAAATCCTATTGGCTACATGCTCTCTCTCTCTGTCACATGGGCTGGTCAGGCAGCCTGAGCCTTAGCTCCTATTTTTGTGTTCACCTGTTCTTCACTAGAGTAGCTCCTCAGCTGAGTGCTTTAACCCACCCCACCCTTTCCCTTAGTGAAGTTATATTCCTTGCATCAGTGACCCCAGTGCATGGAAACCAATTATAAATAACTTTCTGTGGAACTCCAGGACCCAAATGCCTACATAATCTATAAAATAGTTACATTTCCAGTCTGGACTAATGACTGACGAATGGTGAAAAAATCCATAAGCAGCAGCTCTGTCAAAAACACATTCAGATAAAGCAATGTAGTGGTTTAATAACACAGAGAACAACAACAAAATAGTTCAGCTAAATTAGACCTATCAGCTGTTTACTCATGAACAGCCCCCCCCCCACATTTCCTGGAGTTGATAATTCCCAGTTTGTATATGACTCCTTCCCAAATTTCTGTGATTCCTGAGCAGCAACTGAATCATGCCTATAAATGGCCATTGTGTCTCCCAAATGAACGTTTGTCATTAAGAACCATACAGCAGTAAATAGCCTGATCATTCAGTGCTTTTTGGGGGTGGATAAGGATTGCTTTACATTCAAATGTTAGTGTATGTCTCATCTGTGGATTGTACAAAAGAGCCCTTAGGAATCCATAGTTAAGAGTAGCAATGTACTTTGCTCATTTTAGGTCCTGATCCTGCAAACACTTGGGCATGTCGGGAGGTTCTCTGGGTTTCCATCCTGTCACCTGCCTTGTTGAATGTGTAAGCAGGTTATTAATGAGATGCCATGGGTTACGGTGTCTGCTTATGCTGATGACACTCCACTGTGTATTTCCATCCCATCTAACCCAGCCAACCTGATTGATTTCCTTAACTGTGGACACTGGGGCGTAGATGAGTGCTAACAGGCTGAAGCTCAAATTGTATATGGCTGAGATGGGTTCATCAAGAAGATGTGGCAAGGAATAACATCTGCCTCTTTGAGAGAATGAACCTGCCTTTTGTCATTCAACCTAGTGGTCTCCCAGAATCATAGAAACATGGCACTGAAAGGGACCTCCACAGATAATCCAGTCCAGTCCCCTGCACTCAGACAAGACTAAGCATTATCTAGAAGTAGACTATCTCTGACAAGTTTGTATAACATGTTCTGGAAAACCCTCCAATGATGGAGCAGATTCCCAGTTGCTATTAGATTATTAGGTAGCAGTGTTGGACAGAATAGCCTTCTTTCATTCAGACTAACTGGAGTCAACTTTTTTCATACATAGACCTTGCTACTGTCATGCTTACTTCTGTCACATGCAGAGGATCAGATTGTAAATGGGGCTACATTTTTAAGTAACTTAGGAACTGAAGTTGGTGCAGAATTCAGCAGCCAGCTGCTAGAACAGCATATATTGCAGAGAGTAGAGCTGGCTGAAGAATGGGGAAAAGTTTGTGAATGTTTATCCCATCAATCTGACTAGTCACTAAAGTGCTTTCTGTGAAAGTAATTTGCTGTTAAATTAACACCAAAAATGTTAATTAACAGTAGTTCCTATGTATGTAGGTGGATCAGTGTCTTTCAATAGTCGTCCTTTGATTATCCGTTTGAAAACTGGGCCCATAAGGTACATTTTCTTCATTGTGAAAGAGGTTAGCGACAAGATACAAATTGATGAGCACCCTTGATGTCAACTGAAGTCCATAGAAACAAATCAACTGTTTTGGAAACAATCAGCATAAAGTTCTCTGAACAACTCAAGCACTGTATATGGGCAATATTAAGGGGACTGTGGGAACAGACTGTCATGTGAAGTTATCTGTCCACCTTGCCCTTAGGTTGAGTGCACCTCTCCAGCTCCTTCTGCAGACTACTTGCTTGGAACCTGAATACTGGATTCTGTCCAGGAGAAGTGGACTTCACCCTACTAGACACCTTCAAGAACAGTAAAAAGGAAAACAAACTAGTATTGCAATTGAAGAATTTATTAGTTTTGGAAAATGGTCTGTGCTGTATGCCATTTTTATGAAAAACACTGATATTTATTGATTTTTTTTCTTTCCATCACCTCCCCTAACAACCACAACAAAAAGGCTTAATGGGAGACTGGATAGTTCTGGATTAGTGAATTAGTGTCTTTCATTTCTAGGTGTAGATCTAGGTTTGGCTGGTGTGGATCCTGCCCTTGAGGCAGTGAATTAAAGTTTAGGCTGGAAATGAGAAGACAGTTTGGGAACAAACAACCTACTAGGTTTAAGATGGAGTCTGGTAAGTTTATGAATGGAATTATATGATGGAGTTGTCTGCAGCAGCAGGTGACTGGACTACTTGATACAGGAGGTTCCATCCAGTCCTGTGTTAACGTTACCATTTGATGGCCAAAACTGTTACTAATTGCCCATCTCCTGGACAGCCTGACTTCCTTGTTAGCAAACTCAGCAGAGAGGCCAGCGATGAAATCCTGGCTCCGTTGAAGCAAAGGGTAGTTTTGCCATTGGCTTCTATGGGGCCAGGATTTAATGAATACAAAGGCTGAATTATACTGCAGAACAGATATATGGCATGTTGGCTGGATGTTGTGGGAGAGTCTGTGTTTCTGGTGCTCATACCAAAACTGCTTTGTGGAAGAACACTCCAGAGAACTTTAGACTTAGGGCTGTAAACCAGCACCTTTCACAACCACTGTTTTCACAAAGTGAGAATTGAGAGAGAAAAGAGAACCTTCCAGATATCACAATATTTAAATGAAAGGAATTTTGACCAAACAAAGTCTCCTCACTACCAAAATTATCATCTTTTAATGGGAAAATGCATTGTTTGGTTCCAAGAGGACTGTTTTCAAACACCACTACAAAACGGGCAATTCCTCATTAATCAGAAGCTTGAGGATCAAAGTGCACCTGTGTACTGTTTATCATTAGTTCAGCAAGTGCCTTTATCACAAGTCATGTTTCAAGGGGATCTTCAAAATGAGAATGAACTTGTTCCTTGGAGCTGGAAAGCTCATGAACAAATTAAGAACATATGGGAGGAAAAAAAAGTATTAGGTTTTGTAATATTTCCTCATGATCGTTTTAGAAATGTAAATTACAATTCAATCAAAGTGTCTACAAAACCCTAAGTGCAGTGTCTGGTAGCGAGGGATTTGTAGAACATCAGTGGAGTTCTAAATGCCTTTCAGTGATTAGCAAACCTCTTGGGAATACTGGTGACAGAGCTGCAGAAATTTCAGTGTTTTTCCTTGTTAAAAGTACTATACACTTGGAACAGACAACTGTGCGTTTGCCATGTTGCTTCTGTGACTTATTTATTGTTGTGAAAAGGAAGAAATATCTTTTATATGTTACTTGCGCTTGAGGTTTGTTGTATCTAGTTCATTACAGGTCTGATCCTTGGCTTAACTAAATGTTAAGACTTAAGTATGTAAGTAACTCTCTTCATAGCTAGAGCAATGGATTGGAGCTAGATGGGAGATTTCACCTTGAGTTCACTGGCACCATTCCCTGTATGTACATGTATTTGGGAGTACTTTTAAATGAAAGTAGTAAGCTGAGTAGAGATAGGACATGGAAAGGGAATTATTTTCCCCCAGTATATGTTTTATTTAAGAATTTACAAAATGGATTCAGTAAGAAGGAAAAGGAAGAGTATGACTCTTATTCAGCAAGGCACTTTTGCATGTTCTTTCTTTAAACATGGGAATGATTCCATTGAAGTCAATGGAACTACTCATATACTTAAAATAGACACATGTGTGAGTACAGTGCTAAATTAGAGCTCGTAAATATAAGCTCTTGTGCATATGAAACTTTCAACTATTTTAAGGAAGTGGAAACTGAGGCAAAGACATGAAATGATTTCCTTAAGGTCAAATCAAGACTAGCATTCAGGACTGCCTATCGGCAACGCATGTGCTTGTTCCTCTAGACTACTGTTTCCTCAATCTTTTTGCTGGGGTTTGCTGCCTTCCTAAACTGTCAGGGAGATCTCAGGGACTGGCACTGGTCCACAGACTGGTCGTTGAGAAACACTGCTCTAGACCATTTCGCTTGTGTGTTTTATGTGGGTGCCAGTCTCCTCTTTCATATCTAAACAAATACAAAATTAAAATAGTAATAATGTAATAGTAACCAGATCAATGGACTTGAACCAAAACTTTGAGGAGTTGTTGTTGTTGTTATTTTATTAATCATGTTTATTACAGCAGAGCCTAAGGATCAACTAGGAATGGGGCCCCACTGTGCTGTGCACTATTCAAACACACATTAGTAGATCATCCCTGTCCCGAAGAGCTCAGAATCCAAATAGACAAAACAGACTATTTGAGTCATTTGACTGAGATTCCTAGATCCAAATGCTCCCTATATTTTTGACAGTAACTTGGATCTAAAAACTAGAAGCACCTGGATAGTGGCTAAGATGGGGTGACCAGACAGCAAGTGTGAAAAATCAGGATGGGGGTGAGGGGTAATAGGAGGCTATATAAAAAAAAGACCCAAAAATCGGAACTCTGTCTATAAAATCAGGACATCTGGTAACTCTGGGCTAAGATGACATGGCAGAAAGCCCACAAGAACAGACTTTCTTGTGAAATGCTATTTGAAGAAGGCACAAATATTAAGAACAGCTCTTTAGGACTTGGCAGCATCAAATCCAAATCCCAGCCCTGATTTGGACCTGAATTCTAAGCCCTAGGGTAATGCACACTGATATCTGAACACACCTTTTAGAATTTATATTTCTATAACACAGGACCAGCTTCTTAACATTTTGTCTGTTTTCTCGGAACACAGCATTATCTCGTTAGATAATTTCAGCCTGCATGTAATTTGCTGATTTAGCAGATACATTTTTATTAAATGAAACTTTAGCAGTTAAACTTGACCTCAGTAAACTGAAATTTATTTATTATTTATTGCATTATTGGGAGTGGAATTTTCCTCATAAAAGTTACTATATCATGCAAGCTCTGAGTGTTTAGAGCAATATACTTTTATTGCAAGAAGAACCCTGTAAAATATTGCAGTGTACTGAACTGTCTGTTATTTGTCCTTCGGGTTTAAAGAGGACCATGACATCACTTTTTGGTTTGGTGTCTGTGAACATGTAAGTGTCTGATCAGGCCACTTTGAGTTTTGAACTCTCTGTGGCACCCTGAACAAGGGGTGCCACTATGGTTTGCTTGATTAACAGCAGACATACTGCTGTTGTGAGATTTACATTACTGGTGCTTCTACTCTGTCTCTGTTCTCCTCTGCTCATAGACTGTAGCTCCAGTATGGATAAGGTTTCACTAGGTAGAACAATCTTGAGTGAGATCTTCCCAAAACTCTGGGTCAATGTTGAAATGCCTCAATGATAACTTGAGGGAGTTCTTGAAATGTTTCTTCTGGCCTCCCTTTAGCTCATCATAAAAGATCTTCTTTGGCAGTCATTCATCTGACATTCCAGTGACAAGGCCTGCCCCTCCCATCTGTGACTTCATCAACAGAGTATGGATGCTTGGAATGCCTGCCCATAAGAGAACCTCAGTATCTGGAACCTTTTCTTGCCATCTTATCCATCACCAGTTTCCTCAGGTAGCTCATGTGAAAGTCATTCAGTTTCATCGCATGGTATCTGTACACCATCCAGGTTTCGCATGCATACATCAGAGATGACAAGATGATGGCTTTGTAGACCTTCAGTTTTGTTTGTTGACTGATGCGTCTATGTTCCCACGCATTGGTAAGTAGTCTGCCAAAGGCCACACTAGCTGTGGCAATTCAGGTGTTGATTTCATCCTCAGTGTGAACTCTACATGACAATGTACTGCCAAGATAGGTGAACTTGTCCACTGTCTGGACGGTTTGGCCATTTGGTGTGATAGTAGGCTTTACATAAGGCTTTCCTGGTCCAGGCCGGTACATCACTTCTTTCTTCTTTATGTTAATTGTGTGACCAACGATGTAACAAGTTGAATAGAAATAATCCATGCTCTGCTGCATGTCAGGCTCAGATTTGGCATTCAGGGAACAGTCATCAGCACACAGAAGATCATGAACAGTCACTTCCTGTATCTTCATCTTCGCCTGTAGTCTCCTCAAACTGAAGATTTTACCATCTGTCTAATGCCAATCTGTGTCATAGCCATGAAAGGCATCTATAAGCATGGTAGAGAACATCATACTGAAGAGGGTGGGAGCCACACACTGTCCTGCTTGACTCTACTGGTAACTAGGAATGATTCGGGTAACTCACCGTCATCCATAATGCGAGCGAATGTGCCATCATGGAATTGCTGAACCATTGCGATGAATTTCTTTGGGAAACCAAATTTTGCAATGATCTTTCAAAGGCCCCTCTGACTAACTATCAAATGCTTTAGTCAGGTCAATGAAAGTCATGTACAGATTGGAGTTCTGTTCCTGGCCTTTCTCCTGAAGTTGTTGAGCTGCCAACTGCATGTCTATAGTCCCATTTCCTTTCCTGAAGCCACACCGAGTCTCTCGTAGAAGCCCTTGTTCAATGTGTTGCACAAGATGATTCAGCAGAATTCTGGTGAGAGTTTTGCTGGCTATTGATAACAAGGAGATGCCTCAATAGCTGTTGCAGGATTGTCTGTTGCCTTTCTGCTTGTACAAGTGGATGATGGATGCATCCTTGCACTCCTGTGGTACAGTTCCTTGAGTCCACGTTTACTGGAAAAATTCAGTCAGTTTCAGAGCCATGTGGGAGCGTCTGGCCTTGTAGACTTCTGCTGGTATAGCATCTGCTCCAGATTGCTTTGCCATTTGACAGCAAGTCAACCACTCTCGCAGTTTCAGTCAGGGTTGGGGAATCAGCAAGGGATATTTTGATAGCAGTCTGGGACAGTCCATCAACTGCCTCTTCACTAATAGAAGATTGTTGATTGACGATGCTGTTAAAGAGTTCTGCCCATCTTTGCAGTATCCTTTCTTTGTCAGTGAGCATTGTTGTGCCATCAGCACTCAGTATTAGAGATGTTTCTGATGACTGTGGCCTGTAGATTGTCCTTTAAGCATCATAGACGTTCTTTATGTCATTACTATCTGTGTAGGACTGAATCTCATCTGCCTTGTTGCTCAGCCATGAATTTTGCATCTCTCTAAATTTGTGTTGGACAAGTCTCTTGATGTTATTGAAGGCATCCTTCTTAGATGTTGAAGGGCTGTCTTCTAAACAGATATTATGCATTATTATTCAATAGTCTACCTATGTCAATATATTTTTCATCAAACCAATCTTGATGTTAAAGATTCGAAGATATTGGACTGAGCTGTCTACTGATCTAATCTAAGCAAGTCTGGCTTCCATGCTCTTGGAACTTATTCTGTGCTGCAGCCAATAAAGATCTCCATGGAACAGATTTCACTGAAGTTCAGTTACTCTTCACTCTAGATCTTCTGGGCCTGTAGGAACTCCTCCCAATATAACTTTATCTTTCACTCTAAACCAGTAAAGCATAAAGAGTTAAAAGAGAGAGTCAGGCCACCATTTATCGAGGCACTTACACACCTGCCTAACTTCAAGCATAGGAATAGTCTTGTTGACTTCAGTGGGACCATCCACATGATTAAAGCTGCAGGCCTGCTTAAGTATCTTGTTGAACTGCGGCCTTAAATATTAAGTACTATCAGTGTGAGATTAAGCATTACAGCTAAGGGTTAAAAAGACTGACCTGAAAGCATGCTTTTTCACTCTACTGCCTCAATAAGGAGATACCCTGTATGTTCACAATATTTGGTCACTTATAATAACTAACTCTTATTTAGATGCATTTGTCAAACCAGTTACCCATTTGGAGCAGAACTCACTGCAACTTCATCACTTCACATTCTGACAATAGCTGCTTGTAAACTTTGACAATTACATGCTACCTACCTAAATTTTCCCTGGAGTTTTTCTTCACTTCCTACTCTAAACTGCCATACGCTATTGCGTTCCACACACCCTCCCTCCAGGAGGGGAGGGACTCCATTTCTCTGGTGCTTAAAGGAATCTTTACATACGCCTTGTACTTAATTAGTTTGTAAAGAATTTTGAGATACTTGGATGAAAGATGCTATCAGGGATTGATCCAGATTCCATTGAAGTCAGTGGGAGTTTTTCCTATGAGTTTAAAGGCCTTTGGGTCAGGACCTGGAAACACAAATTACAAGTAATTTGACTTCACTTGTGTGAAGTGGAGACCAAGCATTAAGTTCTTCTCAATAATTCATAATTCCTTAAATGTAGAACTCTATCAATCTGGAGCATATTCCCTTCCCATTCCTCAACAGTGTTCAAAATAAACTTCTATGCTGAGATTATCGTCTTCTTCCTCCTCGCCCCCATTACAGCTGTTTCTATTTTTGCCCTCTTGGTGGGTGCACAGTAAGTATTGTACTGTTAAGTGCCACCTGTAGAAAATGTTAAACTGCTCCCAAGTGCACTTGTAGTCCTGATTGTGTACACAGCTGCATATAAGATGCAATTCACATGCATCTTTTTTTGTAAACTTGCTCCTCGGAGTCTTAACTAGCAACAGATAATGGTGCTATGAACAAGACTCTTCATTCTCAATTAATGTACAATTATGTTTCTTGAGTAAAACTGCTAATTTTAGCACTCGGAGAAACCCAATGTTAACAACCCTACTGCAACAGCTGTGAAATTTATTTCACATTGACAAAAAAATTCATAAACTGTGGTTTAAACAAGCCATTTTCTGCTTATATTTCAGCTTCTCTGTGCAAACAGTTGGCAAAGCTATTGTTTAGATAGCCAAAGTTAAAGATTGAATGATCATAAATAATATTAGTAAGCAAATAAACAAGGTTAAAATGTCTAATCTAAAACCACTTATGCAAAAAGGTAAACAATTCAAAGAACAGTCATATCTGAGAGGATCTGCTCTCAGATTTATGAACTTTCAAAAATAGCACAAACTTTCTTTATGCAGCATGAATGGTGATTGTATGCAGGAGCTGACCATGACTCTCTCAGTAGGTCAGTACCCTTACATTCAGATCGTAAACTCATCTGGGCAACAACTATGCTTTCGTTTGTATCTTGAATACTGACCATATAATAACAATGGAAGGAAATACGGATATGACATCATGCCCCATAGTCTTCATAGAAATATTGTTATAATATGATTTTGGCATAACTAAGTTGTATTTTATGCAAAATGGGTCATGTGAGATATCATTGGAAAGGTTATGATGTACTGACTATGATTATACTATTTGTATGCATGTATCAGAAGTTAGGAATATTGACGATGTAACAATTACAACTGTGTTTACACCTGGGGAATGCCTACTAGACAGTATGCAATCAGCCTGGCTGGGCCATTAGGATTCTGAAGATGCTAATCTCCCACCAATCTGAGAAGCTTCCTGGGATTCTGCTTTGACGCTGCAGGGTCTTGTGATCATGTTACCTAGTACTGGACCCCATCTTGGCCTACTAGTATTTTTCCACTAATAGGGGGTGGGGACCAAACTGGGAAACAAAAGATTCCTACCATATGTAAATTCTATTTAAGGCAGGAAAGCAAGTTAATCAAAGTTCATTCTTCACTGAATCCCCACCTAGGATAACTGCAGATAACATCTAAAGGCTTGTCTACACTGGCAATGTTAAAGTGCTGCCGCAGTAGCGCTTTAACATGGCTTGTGTAGTCGCGGCACAGCGCTGGGAGAGAGCTCTCCTAGCACTCTAAAAAAACCCACCTCCACACTCAGGGGTGTGTTTTTCACACCTCTGAGAGAGAAAGTTGCAGCATTATATAGTGTCAGTGTAGATAAGCCCTAAAAAACAGGGATTGGTTCCTGGGTTAATGTTTCTATGGTGTGGTTTGTAGTTGCTGGTGAGTATTTAATGAGCAGGTTCCAACATACTTCATGCACTGCTCAGCTGCAGCTACAGTATGCTTAGTTGTGTTAAGATGAACTAGGTTCTGGTGTGTTAGGAGATACCGTATCTGAGGGTATTAAGAGGAAAGCTGAGTGAATTATTTTCAGCTAAAATAAACCTGCACAGACATTTTAGGAAATCATAACACTAAACAATTATAGATTGTGTCAGTATCCACCAATCCTACCTTAGTGGGAAGAGTGGGCTTGTTTCCTAGCTGAACAAGGTGGTGGAATTCAGGGTTGCAATGTAGAAAGGCAGACATGAAAGCCAGCTTCCACTGAAACACTGGATGGATACTTAGTTTTGGTTGTAGCTGATGCTGGGAAGCTTGACTCACATAAGTAGGTTGGCGAAAAAGGAATGAGGGCTTCAAGAGCTCAGTGGGTTAACTTAGGAAACACATGTCCCCCTGATCACCAAAAATCTGTGACTGGCATTTGTGGAAGTGTTGTGCTGCAGTTTCTTGTTGCTTGACAGGTCTTAGCTTTCAACTAGCTCTGCTCCTGACTCCTTGCACTGAGCCTGTCTGGCTGGTGCTGTGATGCCAAGATGCTGGCACACAGCTCCCCAAACACAAGGAGTTTGGCTCCATTAGTTATAGAAGGATGTGGTTCTTGGCTGCCAATGCTCAGGCACATGCTGGAGTGATGTGCATGGAGTGAGTGGGTAAGTGCATGGTGCACAGAACTGAGGGAAGGATATTGCATGTGCATGATTCCCTCCCTCACCATATGGCTACTGCAGTGGAGGTTCACAACTGCCACACAGAGCACAGCCTCCCCTTCCTCTGGGCCACACATCATAGCATCTCCCAGGCTCTGTTATCCCTTGCCCCCCAGCTAGAGATCCCTGAAGGGTATTGGAGACTCAAGCCCATTCTCGCTGCACGAGGGAGACTCTCTGAGAATACATCAACACTAAAAAACCTGTCGCATCAAGTCTCAGAGCCTGGGTCAGCTGACTTAGGCTTGCTGGGATCTGGCTGTGGGGCTAAACATAACAGTGTTGATGTTTGGACTCAGGCTGGAGCCTGGGCTCTGAGACCATACGAGCAGGGAGCGTCTCAGAGCCCAGGCTCCAGCCCAGGCCCAAATGTCTACACTGCAGTTTTATTGCCCCACAGCTCGAGCCCCATGAGCTGTGCCCTGGGTCTTTTATTGCAGTGTAGACATACCCAATAAGGGGCAGTGAATCCTTGGTGTCTTCAATTTCTACATTATCCATGTACACACATTTGGCAGTAATATTTTAGGGAGAAGCTACTGTCAGGGCTGGCCCACAACATTTTGGCACCTGAGGCAGGGAGTTCAAATGACGCACCCATCCCCCTCACTTCGGCCAAAACTTTGAAAGGTCTCAGTTCTGTTTTCTTCCTGTTCTTCTCCTCTCATGGTACTGCTCTGCTACCTACCCCAATATAGTAGAACAAACAACTTAAAATGCCTTGTTCAAAAATTTTAAGTAACATTTAACTTTCAAATGCCTGAACAGCAAATGTAACATTTCTTGCTGCATAGTAAAAACTGGCATTTCTATCTGTTTGAATAATCAAAGTGATGCTTTCCGTGTCTTGGTTGCAAATATTTGAACTGCTTCCTAAAGGTCCACAGTCTAGGCCAGCTCAAGCTCTACTGAGATGGTTGCACAGCCGACCAGCCTCTCCTGTGTCATTGTGGAGCACAGATGTGTTTTATTACCTTCAGCTTGGAGAAGCTGTGTTCTCCACTAGCAACTGTTATAGGAAGTGTTAGAAGTATGCACAGAGCAACAAACGCATTTGGAAAGATGTTGGTCATCTTATTTGTGCAGATATATTCCAGTACAGCCTTTGGAGTTGATCCTGCTGATATGCAGTTCATCACCTAAATCACTTGCATCAATATCGCGCATGTCATCATATGTCAACACTGTCTCTAGTGCCCTGCACTGCTGGTGCAGGTCTTCTTCAGGTATAGTGAGGAATTTTGGAATATCATACAACATCCCAAATATACTACTGCTGTGTTCCTTGAGCTGCATGAAACGTTCTTCAACTGACTGTATTGCACAATCTAGCACTTCGTTAAAGAATTCAACTTTGAATTGTTGTTTGGGGTCTCTTACGGGATCATCCTGTGCCTCATAATCAAAATGTCTTCTTCAATGAATCTTGTATTCTTGAATGGTTGGGAAAATAGCTTCAGTGTGAAGTTCCTCTGCCAACTTCTGTGCATTCTTCAGAACGTTTTGAAATCCCTGATCTGACTGGTAAGACTTTAGGTATGACTTTGCTTTGTCCAGTTGTTCCATTACTCCAGATATATCAAGGTCAACACCTTGGAGTCTCTTGCTTACAACATTTATTTCAAATTGTATGTCATGACACAATACTAAGCCACACAGAAATTTGAAGTTATGTTTGTTTCTGGTGATTCCATTTCCCTCTGCCACTGTTCTCTCACAAACAGTTCCTGTCACAGTATTATCCTCCATAATGGCAACTATGGCATCCTCTATCTTCTGAATTTGGTGTTTGATAGGCTTTATCGCCTTCACTCGACTTTCCCATTGTGTGGCACTCAGTGGTTTCAGTGTCAGAGAGGATTTTCCCAGATGTTGTTTCAAAATTTTCCATTGATGCGTTGATGCAGAGAAAATACATAGATGACCTGAATTACATTAAAAAATTCAGCAGCCTCACTAGAAGCTGAAGCTGCATCACTGACCACCAAGTTCAATGAATGAGAACTGCTGGGACAAAAAAAGCTCAAGGGTTTAACTCTCAGATCCGTGTCTGCACTCCTCTGTTCTTTCCTCTCATGTTGGCACCATTATCGTAGCCCTGACCTCTCATGTCAGCTATCGCAATTCCCATATCTTCCAGCTTTTTAAGAAGCACATTTGTCACATACCAGCTCCTGTAGTATCATCAGTGTCAATAATTCTAGAAAATGCTCTCTGACAGTCACCATTGCAGGGACATTTTCACTAGGTTCTGTTGTTGTTAAAACATAAGTCATTTGTTCTAGTAAGGGCTGTATCAGATTAACAGAATAATTCTGTACAAAATTCTGAGTATGAAGTCTGTTGTTGTGTGTGTGTGCAGTCCTCCAGCAAGTGACCTGTGCATGCTGCAGGGACATTGAAAAACCTTCACTAATCTCTGGAGTGTAATTCTTGCTGACTCAGTTAAATGAGCATCCATGGGTAAAGCATTACAGCCATTTTGTTCCATATGACTGATGTCAGTGTGCAGTCCAGAATAACAGAGTATATCTTGCTGACTTCAGATCTGCCACAATCTTCTGTTTGACTTTTGTTGCCAGTAACTGTATGATCTCATTTTTTGAATTGTTTTTCCAAGGTAGTGGTGTGTGTACATTTCTTGGGTGGTGACTCTTCTTAGATGCTCCTGGAGTACAGCATCAAACTCAGCCATCAGCTCCACAATTTTAAGGAAAGTTTCCATTGTTTGGCACATACAGCTGATCTGAAGTGTCACGCAGTGCTAGGTTTTGGGTAACAAGTATTCTCACAATGGCAATGAGCCTTCTCAGAACATTTTGCCAGTAAAGAGACTCTGATGCAATCTTCTCTTGATGCTCATCATCTATTGTGTCCTTTAACCTTAGTCTCATCTCAAGCTCTTTCCACCTATGGAATGCTCTTTGGTGATTTGCTGCCTTCTCAAGGAATGCCAGATTTCTAGCCAGATTTTTCCAGTCCTTTGTTCCTGTAGAACCCAAAGTGGCTGAAACATTAGACTGAAAGAATTTGCAACAAAACCAGTATGCAATATTCTGGGTTTTTGAGTACATAAACCATGGCCTCTCCACTTTGTCACCATTGGGGATTTTATGCCAGTAATGTGTTGGCTGGAAACGTCTATTTTCATTGTCTTTGGGGAACATGAAGTTTTTCACTTGCTGTAGCCCATGCAGTATAAGGAAGTCCCTCAGGCTACTACTGCTCAAGTGGGTCCACAGTCCTGGATCATCTAGACTTAAGGAACTAAACTCAGCAGCAGCTGTTTCTTGTGCCTCCACCACACTCTTCTCTGATTTTCAGGAATGTGCATGGTTACATACATTGAGATGGAGATATGGATGCTCCAGTAGTTGCCAGGTCACCTGCACTCTGACTAACTGGAAGATCAGGGATTTCCTCATCTTTCACATCCTCACCGGGAACATTTGTGTCTATGTATCTCAGGAGAGTTCCTTCCTGCTTAGATAGAAAAGTTTTCTTTGCTTGCTTTCTTTTTCTGAATACTGCCCCAGAGGGGCGTTTTCTTCTTTCACTCATGACTGCTGCTCTGTGCCAGCTATAGTGGCTCTCAACACTCAAGTGAAGGGGACAAATAAGCAGGCTGGTCACAAGGCCTGAGTGAGGGAAGATATCAGCATCTTAAGGGCCTAACTGGCACCTACTACTTCAGCTGACTGCCTGTTCTCCTCAAGTGTGTTCAGGGAAGCAGCAGGAAACAGGAAGCTCCCTGAGAAGCTGGTGTTAATCAATCCAGGCTCCTGGGGGTGCTAGAGAGGTACATAAGAGATGGCTCCTCCTCTCTCTCCTTGCAGTTCTTGCTGCTTTCTGTTATTCCCTCTCACCTTTTCTCCTGCCTGCCTGTTATGTCTCTTGTGCCCTCCTTCCTCCAGTATAGCACTCCACCATCTCTGTGCATCTAGAGAAGAGAGAATACATATGCACGAACAGCAGACACAATTTTCTACACTCTGGGTCCTAGCGGGGTGCCCTCCCCCCAGTCTGGCACCTGAGGTGGCCACCTCAGTTTGCCTCATGGTAAGGCCAGCCCTGGCTACTGTCAGGATCTGTGCCTGTGCAGTTCTGCAGGCCTTTTCTCCCCTCTCTTGTGGGGCAGTCGAAGGGCTGTTCCTATTTCAAATGGTGGTAGGAACGGGGTCTGGATAGAAGAATTCCTGCCATGCTGAGCAGGAACTACACCTCTGGCCAAAAATATGCAACTGGCACATCCCTTGACCAGGGTCATGCCTTCTCAGAGAGACATGCTTTGTAGTTTGAGAACCTCTGCACTAGGGACACTATCACCTTTCTTGCAAAGTATTTAGTTGCTATGGTAATGGCTGCTATTGAGAATCCTAAAATAGGTAAGGGTATTTCCAGAATTTCTTTGTAATTGTCAGTCTCTAAAAATGTGTATACTTTAACATAGAGCTTTTATTTCGTAGACATGTACTCACAGAGGTGGATTATTTCTGCAGTATCTGAAGCACTATCCTTTTCATATCATGTAGTGTTTTAGATGTGTTATGGGCACTCCATAAAACTCCAACATCCAGGAAAGAAAGTCCTTGATCAGCTTTATAATCTGTAGTGAAGTTGATATCTGAAAACTGTGTATTGAATGATTCACTGTATGCTGTACATCATTTTTATCGATGTTAAAGAATATGTCATCTGCACAACATCTGCACAGTTATTTGTATAAAGTTGATTAAAAACATTATGTTCCAGATCAGCCATAAAGATATCAGTTGCTGTTGCAAAAATAAATAGGAAATTCCATTGCCTTGTCTGAAAGTTACCCATTGTCCACAATATAAGTTAAGAAATATAACAAACAGAATTTGATGAACCCTCTTGTCCATGTATCAATTCATCATTATTCTTTGTTTACAAAGGCATTTATTATTGATTGTTAGCATTTGGGACAAAAAGTTGCAGGTTATAGGCTTTTATAACCAAATAAAACAGTTTGTATGTGTATAAGTATGAAAAACTGGGAAAAGAGAAGATAGGATTTACCCCAATGTGGAGGACCTATACTTAAACTTAGTATTAAGGGCTTAAATAGAACTTGAGTGGTAGATAGGGTCTTATGTGATATTCTACAATGGACTGAACTTCACATATATGTAGGATGAATGATACATATAAAGTAGAAGTGACCACCCAAAGTTTGGAAGCTCCCATATATCACAGTGCACAGTAAAGGGCTTTTTATACAGGGAAGTTCAGTTTCTTTAATCACCCTGATATTTGGTTTCTTATTTGAACTCTCCAAACTTCTTGGGCCTACAACTTGCATTGGAAATTGCACAAGAATAGACTTTCTCACAACAGTTGTAGTATTTCTTGCTTCTAGATGCTCTGGAATAATGACAGCAATAGCCTCTCAAATGCTATTTGGGGTCTTATGCGTCTGGCCTTGACTGAAGCCTGAAAAAAAGAGGCTTGTGGAAATGAAACCCACTCCCCCCAAAACCAGTTTTTTTAGCTTTAAAGGTTTGTTTTCAGTTTGGACAAAAGTTCATGTCTGTTTCATCTAGAGACGGACACAATGTGCAAAATTAAGTTCAATCAGACCCAGATTCAAACTTACTCAAAGTTTATGATAAGTGGTTTGCATCTGGTGGGTCTTATTTGAGACTCTCTCTAATCTTCTTCATACTAGTTAGCCAGTGCCTAATATAAATATATGCATAACTTGTATGACTGGACCAGGCAGCAGTGGGTGGGGTGGCAATTATAGTCACAAATGCATAATTTTCAAGGGAAAACTGAATGGACAGCTTTAATGAGAACTGGGCAAACTTACAGGAAATGAAAGCAGCAACTAGGTAACTTTACATAATGCTACATGCATGTATATTAGGACTGTCAAGCAATTTAAAAATTAATCATGATTAGCTGATAATAATAGAATACCATTGAAATATTTTTGGATGTTTTGTACATTTTTAAATATACTGATTTCAATTACAACACAATACAAAATGTACAGTGCTCACTTTATATTTTTTATTACAAATTGTGATACAGCATGGCCAGAAGGCAGCATAAGAGTGTTAGCAGGGGGCCTTATTCCCTGCCAAGGGAGGAAGGTTTGCTTTAGATTAACTAGAGCAGCTGTGGCCAATTAGAGCACCTGACTCCAATTAGAGCACCTGACTCCAGTTAGAGCACCTGACTCCAGTCAGCGGGATATAAACCCCTACCCCCATGCTTCAGTCAGACAAGGGGGTGGTAGTCAGTTTCATAGTAGCTTGAAAGGAGAAAGGTTGGATTGTGAGCGCGCAGTGCGATTGCAGAAGAGAAGGTTTGTCAGAGAGAAACTAGACGGTTTGGAGGGAGTGCTGGCGGTGGATGGGGAAGCCCAACAGAAAGCTTGCGAGTAAGGGTGGAGGCACGAGGCTTGTATAGAAGAGAGGCGAGAACCTTCACATGTCTGACGGGTGTGAGGGGAAGTCACCCAGGGGAAGAAGACCGTCTAGTAAGTTGGTTCACGTCACAGACTCCCTAGGAGACCCTGAGAGTTGGGACCTGGAGTGAGGCGGGCCCAGTCCTGCCCTCTCCTACTCCCCTCCTCCAAGGACACTAGGGAGTGATAAAACTGGTTCTAGAGGCAAGCGATATCGCCTGAACCTACCCTAGAGGAGAAAGCGCGAGACGAGATAACAGTACCGGCAATTTGCCCCTACTTTGCATTGTAAACAACAAGGAAATGTAGCTATTTTTCAATTCCCGCATAAGTACTGTAGTGTAATCTCTTAATCTTGAACGTTGAATATTACAAATGTAGAATTATGTACAAAAAACCCCTGCATTCAAAATAAAACAATGTAAGACTGAGGAAACTATCTATCTACAGAGGACTGCTGTCACAACCGGGGGGGAGAATAATGGCTCTGTCACTGGCAGCTGGTTACTTTGGCAGCAGGCAGGGCTCCATCCCTTCTCCCAGCCCTCTCACCATGGTGATGGAAATCGATTCTGCTCCTGCAATGAGCAATTGAAGAATCTCACTCCCAAAGTGACTTCAGTTTGTTCAATAGAACTTGATGATTGTCGGCGAGGGACGTGGGGCCTGGTGCAGGGCAGAAAGCTAGAAGCATAAACCTCGTGTGGGAAGAAGAGGAAAGTTAGCAGGGGAAAAAGGAAAGAGAAGAATCGGCCGATAGGAGATTAGAAGAAAGAGAAAGGAGAGAGGAAAAAGAAAAGCAAAAAAGAGAACTTCGCAGGATTAGAGGAAGCTTGTTAGGAGGAGAAGCAAGAGCCCCGATAGGCAGAGCAACCTATGTTCCCTACTTGGACCTGCCTCCAAAAAACCGGCATGGGCAACGCCGAGAAGGGCTCCCGACAGGTGTACGATCCACAAGCCACCACTCCAGGGAAACATAGGCGTGTCTGACAGAGCAGTCTCACTGATCCCTTCTCGTGCGTTCTCGTACCACGTCGACTCAACACTTCTGACCCGGGCTTGGAGGGGTCAAAGGCACCCATCTGTTGCCCTGACATGGCATCCTGGGAGGTATACTGCCTGCCAGGGGCCCGTATCCGAGATGTTACAGAGGGATTGTCGAGGATCATCTGGCCCTCTGACTACTACCCCATGCTACTCATCCATGTGGGCACTAATAATACTGTAAGGTATGACCCTCAGCAGATCAGAAGTGACTACAGGGCTCTGGGAGTAAGGGTGAAGGAGTTCGGTGCACAGGTGGTGTTCTCTTTGATCCTTCCAGTCAAGGGTAGGGGCCCAGGCAGAGACAGATGCATCCTGGAGGTGAATGCCTGGCTTTGAAGATGGTGTTGCCAGGAGGGCTTGGCTTCCTTGACCATGGGATGCTGTTCTAGGAAAAAGAACTGCTAAGCAGAGATGGGGTCCACCTAATGAGGAAGGGGAAGCACATATTTGGATACAGACTAGCTAACCTAGTGAGGAGGGCTTTAAACTAGGTTTGAAGGAGGCAGGTGACCAAAGCCAATAGATAAATCAAGAACATGGAGACCTGAGAGAAGGGTTGGAATTTTGGTGGGAGCATGGGCTCTTATAGTAGGGATAAGACAGGGATAAGGGAGAGAAAAGACAGAACTGGGGTTGGGGGGATCAAATCAGTATGTTAGCTGGCTGTATACTAATGCACAGGCATAGTGGGGCACTGTGCAGGTAGAGAGGTCTGGCGGGGTGCCAAAATTTGCAGAATTGGTACCTTGGAGACCAAATTCAGCTTTGTTACACTGATGCTTGGTGCACGTATAACTTCACACTCAATGAGGATGAGACCTGTGCCTTAATTTATAGGATGTGGTCATGTCATGTCATCCCATACAAAGTGTTGTGTTGTATTTGTATGTCATATTACATCCATATCCATACTTGATTTTGTGCATTCTATTGTCACAAGTCTAAAACTCTTTTGTAACCATAATAAGGATCAATGATGAAGTGCTCACAAGGAGATATTTTGAGAAGAAATGTACTTTAGACGAAGGTGTTTCACATCACAGCCATGAAATGCATATTATAGAATGTCCAACATGAAATTACATGGACTGGGGTTTGGGGGTGGAGATGAAAGGAAGGAATTGGAGGTTCTGGGCTAGATCTGAGCAGCACTGAGACCCCATCCTGAGACCAGGTTACAATGCCTGGAGTAGGGAGGCGCGCCCAGCCAACTACATGGGACCAGAGCCACCATGTGACCCTTTGACGCATTCTGGCAATCCAGTTTTGGACTGCAACCCACAGGCTGCAAAACCCTGACATATATAATTTCATGTTCAACAAAAGTGATTTGTTTCTTTGTTTATGTAGCATCCCCGCAGTTTATTTTAGAGCAAAATATAGGTTACAAATTAAGTACTTACTAAATTTTGCACATTGAAGAATACCTTTCAATTTTAATTAAACTAAATCAGTTTAATAGAGTTAAAATTAGTTTGTTTAACTGCAGGTAGGTAGAATATTACCTAAAAATCTATAGGCTACAAGATGTTCTGATAAAAAGTACCAACTATGAAACAATCCTCACAAAAGTACCAGATAATAAGCAATCCACATATTCCAAATAAGATCCCAGTCTAGAAAAGTACTTAAAGATATGCTTAACTTTATGCATAAGAGTATTCCTACTGTCTACAATGAGACTACATGTGTTTAAGTGCTATCATGGATTGGGACTTAAGTGACACACAGCAAATCCTAATACATACTCTTGAGAATCTCAAATTCTGTGACTCTTCCTTAGCCTCCCACCTTCATAACATTTGCACCGATTTCCTGCCATTCAAGCTCCATGAAGTTTCATTAACCTCAAGCTTTCTGTAGTTCAGATTTAAACAATCATAACTTTCATATATACACTGACAGAGTTCATAAATGCTGGCCAGTACAATGGCATAGGAGTTAGGATTATCCACTTTAGCGTGATCATTCTCTTAAAGTTATCTTAATACAAAATGGTTCATTTCCTCCCAAGCTGTCTGGAGTTAACAGTGCATTCTATAAACCTAAGTCATCCTTTGACACTAATGTACTGTATATAGTAATACATCCCAGATGATAATTCCTCCGTAATTGCCAGAAAATGGAATAATTGTAATTATATTGAGTTAAATAATTCAGTCTTCTGAATTTGTGTGTAATGAAAGTTACCGGCAGGTCACTGCACTGGCTTTTGTTTTTTTATGGCAACCTTAAAGTGTTTGGCACAGAAAATACACTTTCCCAAATCAGATGTCTCAATATTCTGGGCGAGAATGTGTAATACGTAGCTATATATTGTATGTGTGATGTAAACTAACTTTTTATCAAAATTTCTCAATTTCTGTAGACACCTCAGAAGTGAAGTGTGTGTGGCTGGTGGAGCAATGGAAAAAAATGAAAATTATTTGTAGTTTATAAGTGACGTAGTCAATGCTCTCCTACTCCTCTTGTAAGAAGGTTCCAAACTCCTTCCTTAAAACTCTTGCTATTTTCTATATTGTAAGAAACATAAAATGGAAATTAAATAACCGCTTCCCAAAACTATTCCCATATATACCACACACACTCATTTTCTTAGACACATCAGCTGGAGAGAATTATTATATTTTGAGATATGCTGGTTCTGGAGTTGAAATTAGGAGACAAGTTGACCAAATTATCAGCTAATGTAAATTGGTATAGCTCCATTGATTTGAATGATAATTTGTTGATTTTACACCAGCTGAGGAGCTGGAATATTTAATATGCCTAACTTCTATAAAAAAGTAGGTAAAGGAAAATGTGGAAATGATGGTGCAAAACTGTTCTCTCTCTAGTACATCAGGATACATCCAGAACAGCTCCATTTTTTTGCAAAGAAGTTACTCCAGCTTTACACAGGTTTGGTGAAATGTATCCACTAAATGTTTCTATTTTCAGAAAAATCAGACATGCAAATATTTTAAATTTTTCATACTTGAAAATAAAAATCTAAGCATCAGTCTTTAAGGACAGAGAGCCAGATCCTCTGTTAGCATAAAATGGCATAATTCCATTGTAGTAGATGGAGCGACACTGATTTACAACTGCTGGGGAACTGGCCCTTAAAAACTATGATGTGCTCATAATAAAAATACTGTTAGGGTCAGGACCCCCCACTTCAGCTAATATTATGTCTATTGTTCATTGGGCACTGCTTCCATTGACTCCCAACTGGAGTTTTGCCTGAGCATGTATCACAGGATCTTGCTCAATATTACTGGCCTTTGAATTCTGAGGGATCACAAGTGGAGTAATTAGTGACTTATCTGATTTGCTATTCTGCAAGCTTGATGCTTTACAGCTATGAAAGGTACCAAACCAGCCAGGAAATAAATATATCCTGGACCCATAAAGTCAATGTGAGATTAACCATTTACATCAAAAAAGGCTAGGATTTCACCCATAAAACTAAAGGCTCACCTATAGCAGATGTCGCATATAGAGCTTGGTGAAATTTTTCAGACTAATAGTTTACTCCGTGGAAAATGCAGTTTCAGCCAACTTGAAACCATTCACAGATTTGACAGGAATAACTTTGGCTACTCCAAAAAATATAAAGGTCAGAGGAGGAGGAGGAGCAGGAGGCGGTGATGTTGGTTTGATGATGGTGCTCCCTCATTTAGCACAATGATTAGAGCATTCACCTGAGATGTGAGGGATACAGGTTCAAATTCCTGCTCTGCAACAGCTCCATAATACCACACTGAGCCTCTAAGGGACTTGCCCCTGGACTATAGCAGCAATGGTTACAGAGGCTTAAGTCCAGGGTGGAGATAGACTAGCAACACTAGCAGGTTCAATCATCAGCTAGAACTCAGACAAAGGGTTTGTTTTTTGGCTGTGTTTGGAATGCAGCAGAGAGAGGAGCATCACAGCCAGGGAGGACCCTTCTGCCCTCCACATTCCTACCGAAGAGAAGACTTTGAGCCTTTTTGGATTTCTGGGACATTGGTTAGTGTCATCTCAGCAAAGACCAGAAACCCAGGAGACTGAGGAGAGAGTCATGGCCAGGAAACTGAGAGCCAGATTAACTGAACAACTGAATCCATACCAGAGAGCCACAAAGATGATCATACCATCCATGGTGTGGAAGCTTTATAAGAACATCTCTGTTTGTTTATGTTGATACTGTGTTTTAAGCTGGCCATTGTGGCCAGCTCTGTAGCATGCATTAAAGACTGAACCTCAAGTTACTACTTGCCTAGCAGGGTGTTGGGAAGGGAGGACATGGTGATTTGTACATGTTGGGAGGGGTAGAGTTTATGTATTGTTGTTTTTGTTTTTTAGTATCCTGATCCCTTTTTCTATTGTCCCCTGTCCTGAGTCCCCATGTCTAACAAATCCCAATTTACTGTTTTATTATTGAGGAATTGTGGTACCTAGATTATTATTTGCGCACTGATACTGCTCTTTACGAACAGGAATACTTGCGGATATAGACTAACACGGCTGGTACTCTGAATCCTCTTTATGAGATTTTGTTAAATATTTTCACAAAGGACAAGCCCTCTGTGTTCTCTGCGCTAGGAAGGGTTTCTTTGGGTGGAGGGTTGGTGAGGAGGGTGGAGCCACAGTTTGGGCACCTGTGGCTTCCCTACTTTTAGGGAGCTTCTGTCACTCCTGTATGGAGACCTACATCTCTCTCCTTCCAGACTGGGTATTTAGGCTTGCAGTCCCTCTACACCTCATTGCAATTTCTCCAGAAGGCCTGACTAGGGTCCAGCACCTGTGGTTAACTTCTCTTCACGGGGCTACAACAGGGTATATGAGTTACCAACCATCCTTCACAAAGCAAAATATGTTTATTCTTAATGCAAAAGCATTGCAGAGGAAACATTTATAAAAAATGTCTATATATTTATTAAAAATAACAGGACTTACCCATTGGTCTTATGGGACCCTTGTAGGGTTGCCAGTTTTGATTGGATGGATTCCTGGAGGTTTAATCACATGGCATAATATTTAATTAAAGATTAATCTTAAATTCCTGGAGACTCCAGGACAGTCTTGGAAGTTTGCAACCCTAGGCCCTAATAAGCCAAAGTCTTTCAAACTTTCCAGCAAGGATTGGAATCCCCCAAGACCCTAAGATCCTGTCTTTGTTGAACTATAAGGGAGACTCTGAGTCTCCCCAACTCAGCCTTTATATAACAAACCCCCTTTTCTTTGTTTTCTAGTCTCTGGAAAACCCAGTCTGAACTAGTATACACAAACGAGCCTGGAGGGGTTGGCTTTCCTCTGGAACGGTTAGTAGTATTGGGCTTTCCCTGGCATCCTCTGACAATTCCATCTATTAATTAAACCTCGACAGAAAGAGAAATGGACATAGACTCTTTTAAGGATAGCACTAGCCCTTGAACAGTAAAGGTCTGTGAAAGCTGGTCTGATAAGACCATTGTGATTCTTGAGATTGGCCTACTCTCCTAAATATGGTAATTTAGAAGGTTTATTTTGCTTATGTCTGAAAATTGCTGTAACACAGGTACAGGAAGAGCTAGCATGGTGATGTGCTTTCACCCTGATAACTTTTGTTAACCTTGTTCAGAGAGTACTACAGTCTTCTGTTGGCTACATAGGAGTAGCACACAGTTTTTGCAGTACATGGTATTTTGCAAGTGATGAAACAGATTTGAGTTACTGTCTCTAGAGGGATTAGTCAATCTAGTTCATGTTAATTTCTGGTAATCCATTGTAAGGAATAGCAGATGACACATGCATAGCTCTGTGGTATTTACAATGAGAGATGTTTTTGTTATGAAAGAGAGGGCTTGAGCCAGTCAGCAGAGCTGTGAAGTCAAACTTCTTCAAAGTCCAGGGTGTTTGCATCCAGAGTTTACATGTGGGTCTATCTATCTCCTATACGGCCCTATCACTGTGGTATCTCAGTACCTTCCATATACTTATAAATTTATTCTTACACCCTCTGTTAAGAAAGGAAAGCATTAATATTCTGCATAATACAGACTGTGCAGGGAGGCACAGAGAGCCTGTTATGATACAAGGGGACTTTGGCAGGAACAGGAACTTAGGTCTCTGGAGGCCCAGGCCAGTGCTTCAACCATCTTTTCTTCTCTCTCTAGTGATAGTTTAGAGCTGGAGAGAATGATTTGAAGACTAAACATAAGCTGGAAAATAAGAGTTAAAAATGCCCTTTAAAAATCAAATAAAATCTGAGTTTAGAATAGCTGTTTGTATCCCTTTAATTTGATTGACAAGGAATTGTCAGGAGCTTTGTTTTATCTGCAGAGTTTAATTAAGCTCATTGTTGCTTTGTGTGTTTGAAAAGTTTCAGAAGGGTATTTAGAATCTTTCTTTCTCAGCATTATTTATCACCGGTCTCCCATCTATAAAATGACAAGCAGTGATGTTCCTCTCATAAAATGTGCAACGTGTACTCTGAAAACTTTCCTTTATTTTAAGCTTTAATAATCCTATATTAATAGATGCCATTTCAACACCTTCTTCTGAATGAGACTGGAATGTATCTTTTTCACTTAATAGATCAGTGAATGAATCACTTTGTCTGACATGTTATTTCATTTGCTTTGAGTTCCTTGAGCGGTGGGCTGTGTATTTTCAGTGGTACTTCTCTTTGACAAGCAGAACTGAATGCCTGTTATCACAGCAGCGGATTCCATTTATTCGGTCTGTAAACTATTCTTAGTTACAATTTGGTAAAGACAAAGGCTGAGATGGGAGCCAACTGCATTAGCAGCAATGTCAGACTTCAGAGCAGGGCAGATATGAAAAGTAAATATTAAAATGTGCTTTAATTTCTGCATGAAAAATCATAAAATTCTTACATAACCAACAGCTGTAGTACGAAAGAGCTAGTGGTACTGATACACTTGCTTGTCTAGCTTTGCTGCTCATTTGGTGGTGTTTTTTTTTTTTTTTAATGAATAGTTCCACATGAAATTAATGTAAAGCACTTTCCTGGCAGTATGCAGATTTAGAGGCCCTTTGAAGATGACAATGCCAAAGGCCAGAATCATCAAGGTGCAGAACTGCCTCAGCCATATGTCCTGCATCTCAGATATGTCTCTGATTACCTCCAGAGCTCTCCTTCCCAGAACACTTCCTATGCCGGAGATCATTCCCAGGGAAGCTTCAGTCTTCTGTGGCCCCTTTGCAAGGACCTAGCTAGTTTAAAGAGGCTACAAGGTAACTGTTCAGCTGGACTGAAAGAATGAACAAGGGTAAAAAGCTCTTGATTCTATGGCCTTCCTGTTACATCATATCCCACAACCATCTGTCCTCTAGAGATCACCTACTTCCAGGATTCAGGTTCTGAAGAGGTGTTTTATGTATTATTTGTGTATTTTTTTTTAATAAGAATCTATCCTCTTTCTTTGTACAAATGCAGAATTTCCACTTCTTCTTTCCTGTCGGTTGTTTGCAAGACACTTCTTGGCTCTGGTGCAACTCCAATGGCTCTTTGCTACATTTATTTTATTAGAGCTAGTCCTGCAGAAGGAGGGGAGGAGTCAATGGAGGCGACACCGAGTATGAGCCCTAGGAGGATTGCAAGGGCGAATATGAATCGAGAGGACTTGCGGCCAGCTGTTGCGGGGGATAGACCGGAGAATCACACTGTTGCCAGGAAAAGGCAAGTCTACGTGATTGGAGATATTACTGAGAAGAATGACGGCCTGTACTAGAGCTGATCGGACGAACAAGAGGGTTGCTGCTGTCTTGCCGGGTGCTAAGTACAGGATGTGGACCTGAGGTGAAAAGGATCGCAGAGGGAGCGGGAAGAATCCTTGAATTGTCCTCATGTGGGACGAATGAAACGGCTAGTCCCTCGCTGACTTGTCAGGAGGACTTGCAGACTGGGGAAGACGCTCAAGCGGAAATGAGGCCTCAGGTGAGTCATGGTCTGCCAGTCCTAGAGGTGGTGAAGGAAGAAAGATTATGACTATACAGGATGCTCGGCAGTTGGTGCCTATAAGGAGGGGCTTTGGATGTCGGTCATTGGGAAGCATTTTACGGGACAGACAACTGTTCGCTTGGGATGGACTTCATCTAACGTAAGAGGGAAATAGCTTACTAGGAATGGCGGCTCAGCTGACCCATAAGAGAGCTTTAAACTAGGAAGTTGGGGAGATTGTTGGGTATGTTTAGAAGATTCCACGCCGGAATTTAACCTGGAGAGGGAAGTAAACAAAGTGGAGGGTCTACCCTTGTGGCCTAACGAATTGACCAAGGAGGAAAGCGGGTAGAAACTAGACTAACGGGTGAATGCTGGTGATAGAAGGTTGTGCACAACGGGGTAAAGAATGTCACTGATATGCCAACGCACAAAATTAAATGTCCTGTAACACTTTATGCTAGGAGCCTAGGGAACAAATGGAAGGAACTGGAGCTACTGGTGCCAGGAAGTGTGAAACCGGGATATTATAGGGATAACAGAACTGGTGGAATAGTAACTACATGACTGGACGTACGGGTATTGAAGGCTATGTGCTGTTTAAGAAGACCAGGAGAAAGCAAAGGTGTGGAGTAGCATTTGTACATAATAGATGAGGTACCTGTAATGAAAATAAGAAGTGATGGAAAGGAAAGACAGAGTCTGTCTGGGCAAAATCCACGCTGAGTAAAAGACTACTAGAGTCTTTTCCCCCCTTGGGGACAAAGAAATAGTGCATTGGGGTGTGCTTACGAAACGACGGGATTCTGATTTGGATTATGGAGGGTCCTTAATGTCATTTAATGAGTAAACCATCTAAGGGGAAATGTGTGATCCATGGGAGACCTTCAACTTCCGGATATGAGCTGGAGAACGCAGTGCTTGCAGAGATATAGCGGGTCGAATTTTAATGGAGTGTGACTAGCGAATGGATTTCTTTCAATCTAAGTAGTTGAAGTTAACGACGAGAGGGATGCCTTTAGATTTGGTTTTGGTGAGTCGTGAGACACTCAATAGAGAAATGGTGGTAGGACTAACCTGTGGTTCGAGTGATCAGAGCTGATTCTCAGTTTCAAAACTGATGGAGGGTATAATACAAAAGTTAGTATCTGGGATTAGAGTTTTTCACTTTCGCAGGGCTAATTTTTAAAGAGTTAAGGAAATTAGTTAGGAAGTGGATTCTGGACGGAGGAACTTGTAGATTTAAATTGCGGAGGAGGCTTATTATCTTTAAGTCGCAGCTGCGGAAACTGTCGGAAGCCTGCATCCAAAAAGGGAAAAAACCATGTGCAGGAAGTTGTAGCCAGCTGGGTGAGCAAGTGTCTCAGAGCAGGAGATTAGGAAAAGTGCAGGAAAGATATACAGGAGTGGAAGAAAGTTGGATTTAGAAGGGAGCTACCTTAGTTAGGGTCGCATAGTAGGATAAAGTGAGGAAGGTAAAGGCGTTAGAATGGCACTTGCAAAGGGAATCAACCAATAGTAAAAGGTTATACAGCCGCACAATAAATAAGAAATAAACAAGAAAGAGTGGTGCTATCCACGAGGACGGAACGGAGGTTAAGGCTACTAGGACAATGGCCAATATCTTAAATAGTACTTGCCTCAGTCTTTATAAGACCTGTGGGAGTTTAGGGATGATGGAGGATGATAAATGGTGAATGTGGATATGGAGGTCGGATATTACGCATCTGAGGTAGAGGCAAACTTGAACAGCTTAATGGGAATCGGAGGGCCCGACAATCTCCATCCGGGGATATTAAGGAAACTGGCAACTTGAAATTCAAGCCGTTAGCGAGAATCTTTTTAGCAATCGTAAACTCGGGTGCACCATACGATGGAGGAATTGCTAACGTAGTTCTATTTTTAAGAAAGGGGAAAAAAAGGTGATCCGGGTAATCATAGGCGTGTTAGCTTGAGTTCTGTACTATGTAGGTCTTGGGAAAATCTAGGGAGAACAGTAGTTAAGGAACATTGAGGTCAATGGTATATTGCGGTGAATTGACATGGACTTTACTTTAAGGTTAGATCGTGCAACCAACCTGATCTCCTTCTTTGAGAAGTGCGGATTACTTACGCAAAGAATGCGGTTAGATCTAATTGTGTGCGATTTTAGTAAGGTTTGACATGAGTTCCGTGGAACTGTGTTAATTGGTAAGATGGGGATGATATGGAAGTTGTAAGGTGGATAGAACTGGTTAAAGGGGAGACTCAGCGGTCAATGGGGTGAACTGTCAGGTGGAGGAGGTTACTTAGTGGAGTCCTCAGATCGGTTTGGGACCGATTTATTTAACCTTTTTATTTATGACCTTGGCCAAGAGCTGGTTGTGTAATAAAGTTTGCCAGTGACACGAAGTGGGGGTATTGTCTCACGGAGAAGACAGGATACTATTCGAGGAGATCTGGACCACCTTGTAACTTGGAGTAATAGTCAATAGAGAAATATATAGTGAAAGTGCTAGGTCATGCACTTCGGATTATATAAGAATTTTAGATAATGTTGGGACGTGCCATCAGCTCTCGCGCTGCGAGGAGGAAGGACCTTGGTGTGTAATTGGTTTGATAGAGGATGCTATGAGGCCCATGTGATATGGCATTTAAAAAAGCAATGCATATTTAGAGCATCAGGCGAGGTATTCAGCAAGGATAAGGAGTGTTATGTACCGGTTATATAAGGCGCTGGTGAGACCCACCTGGAATATTGTGTGCGTTTGGTTGGTCATGTCTTAAGAGGATTGAATTCAAACTTGGAACAGGTTGAAGAGACCGGGCTTACTAGGAATTGATCCGAGGGGGAGGGGGTGGTGGAATTGGAAAAACCTGCCCTGTATGAAGGAGACCTCAAAAAGAAGCTTGCTTGTTTAGCCCTAGGCAAGAAGGCTCGGGCTCTCGCTTGCCTCTCTATTAAATATATCAGGGGAAATTAAAACCGTTTAGGGAACTTGGGCCTAGGCAAGAGCCTGGGCGTCTCGTCAGTGGAAGCCGACACTCTGGCTATAAGCCGCATGGGCGGCTCTAAATGAATGCGTTCGAAACCATCATAGGCCTCACTGGCCAGACAAGTGGATAGCGACAGCACATCAACAAAATGCGTCGCGCGCTCTCAAATCGTTTCTACTAATTAATTTGGGGCAATTTTGATCAACTTTTATTTGTGTACAGCTAGAACCTCACGCAGTTACGAACATCCTAGGGAATGAGAGCGATATTCAATAATCACAATGTTTGTAACTGGTGCAACACAAAACATTGTTCTTTTTAAAAGTTTACAATTGAACATAGAATTACTACACTCTTGAAAGTTTACTATGAAGTTGAGAAAAATGCTGTTTAAGCTCCATTAAAATTTACATGAAACAGGACACAGGAAGTTTCCTTACTTGTAAAATCTTTCTATCTCTCTCTCTCGCTCTCCTCTCTTCCTCTCACTCTTCTTTAGTAGTTTAATGTCTTAACATAGACCTCTTACTTTCTTCTATAATATATTTCTGGTTTCAACGCTGAAGTTATGTAGGTTTCAGCTGATCAGTTCTGTAACTCTGATCTTGTACTTCTGAGCGTTCCGTGGATTTGATTTTGAAAGGGCCGGGGCAGTATTGAGAGTTCCGGGCATCGAACATAAACAGGTCGAACGAAAATACAGCAACGACAAACAAAATACAGGAATATTTATTTAGTACTTATGTAGGCACAAGACAATTGGGTACAAATGGATATAGGAAGTTTTAGACTTGAATTAGACAAGGTTCTTACCATTAGGAGTGAAGTCTTCTGGAAAGCCTTCGAGGAAGTAGTGGGGGCAAAGACTTATTGGCTTTAGGGACTAGCTACTGATAAGTATATGGAGCGGGATGTTATGCTGGGATGTTTAATTTGGGACAACTGATTTGGATTATTGGCAGATAGTCTGCTCAATTGGTTCTGTGACGGGGTCAGTATGTTGGATGGGAGTTTTGTGGGAACTGAGTTACTGCAGAGAATCTTTCTTGGGTGCTGGCTGGTGAGTCTTGCCACGATTGCTAGGGTTTAGCTGATCGCCATATTGGTTGTCGGGAGGAATTTCCTCCAGGGCAGATTGGCAGGGGCCCTGGAGGTTTTTCACTTCCTCTTGCAGCGTGGGGCTGGGTCGCTTTGTGGTGGATTCTCTGCAGCTTGAGGTCTTCAAACCACAATTTTGAGGATTTCAATAACTCAGTCATGGGTTAGGGGTTGTTATAAAAGTGTATGGGTAGGGTTCTGTGGCCTGCCTTGTGCAGGAGGTCAGACTAGATGATCATATTGGTCCCTTCTGACCTATGAGTCTATGAGCTAATAATGTAGAATAAATTCTCTTTGGTTTTGTTAACTGATGTGCTGTCATTTGTTCTGGGAGAGTCTATGAATGTTTGATTTAATCTCATCTGTAAATTTACATTGTTTTAGTGTAATGTCATTTTTGCCTTCATCATTGACATAGCAAATGTCATAGATTTTTACCTATGTTTGATCTCTTATTTCATGCCTCTTGCATTTTGCTGTACGCTTATTCCTATAATCTACTGTGATTACAGTTAGAAAAGTGCTTTTGTGAAAATTACACTTATTTCTTAACAAGTCTGCTTCCTGTATGATTCACAGTGATACAGTGATCCACTTTATTTACTAAAACTGGGTGTTTATTACTATTAGCACCACAGAGCTTGTAGCTTTGGGAATGCCTGCTTCTGAGTTTGTTCATCATCATTATAATTGTCAAATACATTCTGATCTAATTGTAGAGTCTTTGTTATTGATGCTGCCATAGGGCAATTAGAACACAGTTTGAATTAATTTATTTTTTTACATTATGCTCTCTACTGAAGTCTTAGTTACAATAGAACCTCAGAGTTATGAACACCAGAGTTAGGGACTGACCAGTCAGCCACACACCTCATTTGGAACCAGAACTATGCAATCAAGCAGCAGCAGCAGAGACAAAAAAACCCAGACAAACCCCAAACCAAAACAAATACAGTACAGAATGGTGTTAAACCACTAAAAAATTAAAGGGAAAGTTTAAAAAAAGATTTGACGAGGTAAGGAAACTGTTTCTGTGCTTCTTTCATTTAAATTAAGATGGTTAAAAGTGGTGTTTTGCTTCTGCATAGTAAAGTTTCAAAGCTGTGTTAAGTCAAGGTTCAGTTGTAAACTTTTGAAGGGACAACCATAATGTTTTGTTCATAGTTATGAGCATTTCAGAGTTACGAACAACCTCCATTCCCAAGGTAATTGTAACTCTGAGGTTCTACTGGATACTGTATCCAATGAAGGACCAACAGAACAAGTGGAAACCTTTAGGTAACATGAATTATGGAATTACGTCAGATGTAGAAGTCTGCATATTGAGTTTGCATATCTGGACATTGAGGTGTGGGGGCTCAATAAGGAGTGAAGTGAGAGCTGTGTTTGTTCCTGTTCTACTGAATCGTTCCACCCTTCTTCAGGTGTGGAAGTCCCTCCCTAAAGATAGAGCCATTTTTGAGCCCCACAAGACCTTCACTTTCATTTTGGGGTACTAGAATCATAAATGAGCACCTCAACTTTCAGAGGAAAACACAGTAAGTTTGCAGCCTTTTTTCTGTGACAGTAGACTTGAAAACAAACATTAAATGATCACTAAGGTGCCAGGAACAGTCCCCTAGCGTCAGGAGGCTGGGAGAACTGATCAGCTCACATGCATCCTCACGCCACCCCTGGGCACAGTAATGAGAATGGTGATGAGAAATCCATTACATTTTGGAACAGGGGATGGTCATTGATTTTTTGCAGTCTCCCACAAAAATGCTAAAGCCAGCTCTGCCAAGGCTCCCCCTGTGATGCAGCTCTGGTATGTCAGAGGGAGCAAGATCAGCAGGACAGCTGATAGTGGGACAAAACATTGTCATTCCGCAAGTGTAAGTTAATGGTGAACCTGTCAACAATCACTTACCCTTTTAATGTATGTAACTGTCCCTGTGGCAGGCAAGGGTTCCCCTGGCAATAAGAAGCAGTTATCAAACTCAAGAGATGTGTTATCAAGGGCCTAGGAGAGCCAGTGATGAGGCACAGAACCTCTGTAAGGGCAGCCATCTCCTTGGCAGATCTATTGGTAATGCCGATTTTGAAACCCAAACTTCTTGCTACTGCAAAGGATTGTACAGGACACAGTGTGCACATCTCCACTTTTCATCCCCTCCCAAAAGCAAGCATTAGAAATGCTGCAAGTGCAGACTCATGGAGCTCTTATCCTGCATGGGAGAGGAGCCCATGGGTGAGAAGAGAGATGACCTAATGATAGTAATTTTAAACTGAATCCTAAATTGGAGAGCTACTGAAGATATGTTCCGTAGCTCTTTGTATATCAGTGTGAGCAGCAGCAGCATTCTGCACATGCTGAAGTATGGAGAGCTTGGGCTTGGGTAAGTCACAGAGAGACATTTGCCATAGTCCAGGGAAGAAGAGACAGACATGGATGAGGCTTTCAGCTGAGCTGTAGCTGAGTCATTAAGCACAGCATAAATGGTATTTCTGAACCAACTGGGTCCAAAATCATCTAAGCAGGGTGTATAATCCATAAATGCTGCGTTTTAAAATGGGATGAGATTGGACATTAGAAGGTCTGGTCTCATTTACATGCAGCTTGCAGCAGATTTTGCAAGGACACATCAAACTTTATGCTCTGGCATTTGGAAGAAAATTTTACTCTTGATGGCAACCAAGTAACTGATGTATACAAAATAAACTGAACTGCTTGAAAGATTGAATTCTACTCTGCTCTGTTCCCTGCACAAGCAAATCCTACATATCAGAGTGTGAAAGATTAATATTCCTGATGTATAAGAACATAAGAATGGCCATACTGGGTCAGACCAAAGGTCCATCCAGTCCAGTATCCTGTCTACTGACAATGGCCAATACCAGGTGCCCCAGAGGAAGTGAACCTAATAGAAAATGACCAAGTGATCTCTCTCCTGCCGTCCGTCACTACCGTCTGACAAACAAGCTAGGGACACCATTCCTTACCCATCCTGGCTAATAGCCATTAATGGACTTAACCTCCATGAATTTATCCAGTTCTGTTTTAAACCTTGTTATAGTCCTAGCCTTCACAACCTCCTCAGGCAAGGAGTTCTACAAGTTGACTGTGCGCTGTGTGAAGAAGAACTTCCTTTTATTTGTTTTATACCTGTTGCCCATACAAAGAACATGTCTTGTATCCTGTGCCTAAATAGCCATCTTCAGTGCTGCTTCAGATGGGTCAAGCTGAATGAGGATATTTTTGAAGCAATACAAGATTTTCTTCTACATTGAGTCTGATTCTGTTCTCATATCAATGGAAATAAGGGATAACCCCATTGAAGGCAATGAAATTACACTGCTACATAACCAAGTAGCCATCCGGTACTGAAGGGCACTGTGTGGATTTTGTATTAGGCCCATTATTTACTTTTGACCTAATGAGTGACTTGTTCATTTGCCTGATCTGGTGCTATACCAGAGAAGAGAGAGAATGTCTTATGAGCAAAAAACCTTCTTTGTCAACCTGCTGAAAGACATTTGATACAGAATCAACATGCATAGGCTGGGGCAAACAGACTCCCAACATCAATTGTGCAAATGATAAAGAGTAAATAAACAGAGTAAAACAAATATGATTGAAAATTGTCTCACAGAACAGATTTCTGTTGGAAAATGCCAATTTAACAACATTTAAACATTTGGTGGGAAGGGGTCAATTTTGTCAAAATTTTAATGGGAAATTATCAAAACATTTATAGTTACTATTTTATGGTAGAACAGAATAGAATGTCCAAATGATATAGTCAAAACTAAATTTTAATTTTATTGGAAAAAATGTTTCAATAATGTTGTTTCAACAACATATTTTGAGAATATTTTGTTTTATGACAAATTCCAAGATTTTGATCACTTGTTGATTCAGAGTAAAACCTAATTTCAAAATCTTGGAATTTCCTACAAGATAGAAATTCTGAATTTTAACTAGCTCTAGAGTAAACTCTGATTTAATTAAAAATATTTACACATGGCTACATTTAATAATGAATCCAGAGGGTTGAAAGGAGACCTGATGTGTAATATTAGCTACATTAGCTTTCCCGTACAACAGATCTTTAGATTAGATCTTAGTTATAGGCTGAGTACAAGCCAGAAGGCTTTGTCTGGGGTTTCCTTTTAAAAGTTTACAGGCTTCTGGCAGTATTCTCAAGATCTAATGTACTCTCTAATTGAAGTGTTAACTGTAGACACCATGTTTCAGTCCTGAAGATGGGTCTGATACAGTTCTAACAAAAGTGAACAATTTTGCCAGTATGTCCAGTGAAACTATTGAACTAATAGGTCATTGGTCCAAATATTCTCTGTCCACAAACCTTCTCTCTCCAATGTGAATGAACAGAAAAAAATCTCTTTTAATCACAATAAAATTTGTTTTCATTAAAGACTTTGCCTTGCCCAAAGTATAAAGTAGATTCTCTCAGCCAGGCTGAAAATATTTCAATCCTTTTTCATACTCCGTGTTATCAATTTGTTGGCAAAAGCAAACTCTTGGCTATTGTCTTAGGCAACTTGGGCCATTTCATATTTTATTTAACAGCCATCTCTAGCCACTGTTCCTTCTGCGCTATACATCTTGTGTCTCATTCCTGTTGTAATATCCTTCAGGTTTTTCACTTTATATTTATAATTAATCTTCAAAATGTGAGATTTTGAGGCTTTGAGGATCTGACTTAAGCTCATAATTCACTCATCCCTCTTGACTTTCACTGCATGCAATGTTATTGAAACTTCAGCACAATATAAAATGTGTGCTGAATCTACACTCTGTGTGAGCAAGAATGGATGGAATATTTACAGATGGAGTTTTACAGATCCTTAATGGAGCTTTATTGCTTTTGGATGCTTAATTAAATTTTTCATATTTGGACCTGGGTGAGGAGAGGGAATGGCAGGAGGGAAATCTTATATTGACAGGGTTGAGTTATAAAGATTCAACTGATATTCAGTTGAGGAACTATTTGACATACTGGTGCAATTTTTAAAACATATGTTGTTTCCAAAAGTGACTTTTTAATCTAAAAGTCACAATGACAACTTCCCAGAGATATGTGTACCTTGTATATATTTACATAATTTTTAAACTAAAAATGCATCCCATTGGTAGTTTCACTGATACATTTTTAATAAAAATGATAACATTTTTGATGTTTGAGTTTATTTGCAAAAAACAAAAAACTTGCACCAGATAAGCTTTCTGCTTTCTGTACAGTTACAGGGAAGAGGGCAACTCCAGCCATTTGGCAAATATGGAAATATTGAGGATTTAATTTATTCACAGTGTTAGGTAGGTGGGTAAGCAGTATTATCTCAGTTCTGCAACTGGAGAAAAGTGGACATAGATTAGAAGCTCGAGCCAATGCATACTGAAGTCAGTGGAGTCTAGAAACTATGTAGTTCAATTGACTAGGGTATATGATTAAAGAGAAAGATCTGCGTTCTAATTCTGGTTCCAACATTCACAAGAATTCCCATGGAAGAATCATAGAATTGTAGCACTGGAAGGTGTATTGAGAGGCTGGCAATCACAGCAGGACCATGCTTCATTCTAAATAATTTTCAATTTCACAAAATTCTGAAACTTCAGAGGAGGAACTTGCAAAATATTTTAAATTAATTCTTATACAAAAATTGTTGCCAGGTGTGCTAGTAAAGACAAGTTAGATTGGATTGCTCTTATACATTAGCTTCCATAGCTGAAGATGCAATTAATGGCCATGAAATTATCCAGTGCTTTTAAAGACTTAATCATGATATTTGTCTAAATGACTTTATGTGATATTGAATTCCACAGCTTGATTATAATCTGCATAGTCAATATTTCTATTCTAAGTTTCTACTGGTGTTTTACGTCATTTATATCCTGCCTCCTGGGTTTATCTTTCTTTAAATCAGCTCACTCTTTTAATTCTTTTTCTACCCCATCAACTTGCAGCTGCTAACATCATCTCCTTAACGGTTTCTTTGCTTAGCTATATATTGTGCTTATCCTTGTATTTGACTATATTGCCTAGTAGTGCCTCACTGTTTTTAACTCTAATGATGTATTGATAGTTGAGTTTCATGACTGATCCACATATTGCTACTCTTACAACGAAGCAACGTTTGAACATTAAGATCCATCTTTTTTTCCAGGAGCCTTTCCAACAATTGCAGTATTGTTGGGTATTTTCTTTCTGTCAGTACTTCTCATCCCATTTGCTACTGCTTGAGAGAACAGTTCTTTGAGCAATCCATTTTAGTAATCTTATTTAAAGTTCTGTTTTTAACACTGTCATTTTTTAATTCTTGTAAAACATATTGGTTCTTCATCCCTTAGCTGATGTCAGACTGAATTCTCTTAGCTGCCTATCATTGTTGGGGTTTTTTTGATTTACATAATGCCAAAAGTGTGTAGGATTGATACGGATAAAAATTAAGATGCAGTCCCTGACTCGAAAAACTTAAATTATAAATGGATGACATTTTTCTGCTTTCCTTCTATGTTCTTACTCTTTAAATCAACCCAGCATTTTCTGCTGCTTATTGAATTTAGTGCTGGGGCCTCTCATGATGGAATGGATCTTTCTGTGTTTGTCTACAACAATGAACAGTTCGTTCTCCTTCATCAACCCACATACTGTTTTCTTCATCTAATGGAAAAACACCATGGCATTTACTTTCTGTTGAATTTTCTACTGACTTGTTATGTGCTGTCAAGGTCTTCTATACAGCTAGTCAAGACTTTTTGTAAAGATTCTAACACCTTCTGTTTTCTTTAATTACATTTGCCAGAGACTGCAGAAGTCAATCTGTTGCTGTAGGCAAAACTTCAGTGTGCTACCCCATTCCTATCTCCTTAGAAGTTCATAGCAAAGACCAACTCCTGATTTTCTCCCTGCAATCCTACTCTGGCCTCCTCTGGGGACAGGGACCTACTCCCTACCTGTCCTCCATAACCCTCCCTCAGTCTTCTCCTCACCTGCTATACCAGACCTGGAGACCCACTCCTTATCCACCCCTGCAACCATCCACCAGCTCTCCTCGGCGCCAGTGGCCAGGGACCCCAGCCCTTCCCCTGGAACCACTCAAATCAACCAAAATGGCATTTGGGCATCCCTACATCCTGCCCCCTGCTACCTGCATCCCCAGTCACGTCTAGCCCACACCTACCACCTGGCTCTGTGCCCTTCATTTCACCAGCTCACTGTAGCCTGCACCACCAGCCTGGCCCCTCATCATTTTTCTGGATGAGCTTCTTGCTATCAGGCTTATAGCATAGGGCAGCAGCAGCTGGGGCAGGGACTGGGGGCTGCTTGGACAGCAGGACCCACAGGGGCCTGGTGCAGAGTGGCAGGTGTGAGCTGAGTTTTGACATGGAGTCAGGCAGGTTGCTGTGCTTGTGACCGAAGCCCCAATAGCACTTGTGGTACCTTTAGGAACAGCCCAAAGCCAGTCAGTCTGTAAATACTTACACAGGGAGAAAATATCTGATGACAGAGAAGAAGAAAAATTCAAACTGGAAATAAGGTGCAAAAGTTTAATAGTTAAAGGTCAAATTCTTTAATAATCAAGGGCTATCCATGTCTTTCTAAAAGAGCTACTGAAGCTCAGTCAGAAGTAAATTGAGCTTAATGCAGAAATTATTGGATGAAATTTTATGGTCTCCATTTATGCAGGAGGTCAGATAAGATTATTATAATAGTCCTTTCTGCCCTTAAATGAATGCAAACTATATCAAATGACTTGTGACAAATTCCAGCTGACCAACAGAGCTTGGATTTTTAATCCTGAATATTCAATACTAATGGTTCAATGGTTCAGGATCAATCCCTTGGAGCTGGGGAGAACCCCTCATCCCCAATTTTCTGGAATTTTCAGCTTAGGTTGGAAGAGACCTGTGATAGGCTATCCCTCTCCCACATGGTGGATCAATGCAACTTGCCCCAAGCTTTCTTTGCTAGGTGTTGTTCAGTGCTAATCTTGACAGCTTCCAGAGAAAGTGATTCTTTGGCCGTGTTCTTTTAGTTAATTTTTCCAGCCCAATGTAAAGCAATAAAATAGGTTAGTTGTACTAAATTATTGCTAAACTGGAAAAAGTATTGAAAGTATTTTGTGTATTCATTCATCCACCCATTAAATACACAAAAACAATTAATATAAAATGAACTCCTTTGTTTCTTTTCTTTGTATTCAGTGTATAATTCTATGGACTGTTAAAAACAATAAAAATTCATTTAACATTAAAATTTTTACCCCCGAAAACTCATTTGACTGTATCCATTATTTCATCATTTGTTTTAGGTAGAGACATTTGAATTTCTTACTTGGTAACTGATACCATTCCACAGCAATTAATCTGAGAATAATTTACATTTTTAATATTTCAAAGCCTTTTCTTATTGAAATGTCTGAGGAAACAAAGTTTTGGACATGGGAGAAAAAGCAAGAATAGTTTCTAAGTGATCCGGGTCTAATTATCTATAGTCAGAAATGTTCCTGTTCGGTTTTCTAAAGTTGTTTGTATTAAGATTTCTTATGGTTCCCAGTTTAGCGAGACGACTGTACTTGTGCCAAGACTATCAGTTCCATACTTGAAATAATTTTTTCCTCTAACTGCCTTTGATTGTTCATGTGTTTCAGAAACATAATACATGATATGAAACATGGAGAACAAGAACATTGGAAATTAAAAATTATAGTATAAAGTATAAATCCAAAAGTTTTCACTTTTTTCAATTGATATTGGTGGATGCATTTTGAGTTTGTGTCCTTTGAAAAAGAAACAAATATAGATCTAAATTAAAATGTTTTCTGGGCATTTTGTTCTTTTCCTTTTGTAAAGCAAAAAAAGATTCAATTTGAAGGGCACATTTTCGGGGTTCAGCTGGTGATGCATGTTTATGGGCACTGGAAGAAAAGCTGATGGCAGAAGAACCATGAGGCAGAAAGACTTTGGATAGATGATGTGATATCCCGAGGACTATTCATCAACAAAGGGACTACCAGAAGATAATATAGAATGGTCTACCATGGTTGCAAATAGCCAGTAATAGACATGCCACATAAGAAGATTTTTTATGATGTGGCTGGGTATTGTAAAACCCCCTATGAATTTTATCTTCCTACAAAACTGATCAGTTTTGAATCAAAGCTCAATTCTCCTTAAATAAACAAACAAAAAAGAGCCAAAGAAAAGAACTTTTAGAGAGGAGAACCAAACTAGCAAAGCTGCCAATAAATGTATTTAGTAAAAAGAACAAACTCATATCTACTAAACTATATATTTAAGATACATGAATTGGTGCACAAAAGTAAGTAAACTTAAGCACGTGTAAATTTTTGCAGGATCAGAGCCTTAGATTGTAATATCTTCAAAGCAAGGGCCATGCCCTTCTATTTATCCTGCTAAGGACAGTATTATAATTATTAATTAACATTTATGTTGAGGTAGCATTTGGAAGCCAATCAAATGGGAACCCATTGTGCTAGAAGCTGTACAAAACACATAGAAAAGGATAGTCCCTGCTCCAGAGAATTTACAGCCTAAAAGACTGTAGAGATATGTTCATGAGATATTGCGATTTGGAGAAGCTCCCTTATAAGGGAGTATGTTGTGAGTGTGGGAATTTGGAGATGTGCCCTGGAGGAGGGTTTGGGAACACCACATGGCTGTGTGTAGCAGTTTACCAGAAATGCTCTACAATTTGTTTTATTAAAGTTTTATTTCTTTCACTGGTTTGTTGTTAAATGAACTCTAAGTTTATTACAAAGACTATTGCATAGCCCACTTTGAATTGTTGTAAAATAATGCATAATTCAAACATAAAAAACACCATATGGGGAAAAAAATTAAGCATTAAGGCAAAAAAAATCCCCATATCCACAAAATGTCAACTACAACGCCCCCCCGCAGAAGATAAAGAATTAAGCCGTAGATCTGTTTGCTTCCCCAGCTTACATGTACACACCATTCTTTTCAAGAGCAAATACAACTGTGAATTCAGCCCTGCTAAATGAGATTTCCTCCTGAAAACTGCACCAAAATTTGCCTAAAAGTAAATAAATGAACATCAGAAACAATGAACTCAACAAACCTGAGCCTCTTTTATACAGTAGGTGACGGCTGATTAGTTTAAATACCAGTGAAAGGTCGGGCTGGTCTATACTATGGGGGAAAATCGATCTTAGATACGCAACTTCAGCTACGTGAATAACGTAGCTGAAGTGGAAGTATCTAAGATCGAATTACTCACCGTCCTCACGGCGCGGGATCGATGTCCACGGCTCTCCCTGTCGATTCCGCAACTCCGTTGCATCCCAGAACCTCGTTCATCTAGATTCTCAGTTGTCCCCCATCACCATATGATCTAAATGTTTCTCGATAATATTCATGAACAATATTTTGTCTTCTTAAGAGGAAGACATCCAAGTAATGGTTTAAAGTAACTGAATTTTATTTTCAGGATATTGTCTTAGCCCTTGCCCTCACCCACCAACAAAGCATGGGCTTATTTCCAGAATTGGGGCCTTAAACACATGCTTAACTCTAAGTCCATATGTAGTCTCAAGTGCTTTACAGGATCAGAGCTTTGGAGCTTGCTCTTGTTCATGTTGAAATCAATAGGAGCAAGATCAGGCCCTTAATCAACTATAATTCACCAACTATTTTTGGCCAGCTTTAAGTTATCTCTAATTACAATCTCCACAAACAATTAAAGGTCACAGCATTTTACTCAGGCAGCAAAATTTTCCATGTGTTAGAAACTATGCACCTAAGGTGGTAGCTCTGTTAATAATGTAGCAGCTTATCCTATATTATGAAGAGTGGTGTAATTGGATGATGGTGTTTTAAAAGAAGTTTACAGCAGTAAAAAACAGAGTAAGGGACAAATTCTGTTATCTTTCCATGCCTCTACTCATTTGTATGTTCTTCTCTGGACCTTACCAAATTCGCTATTTCTATTATTGTGTTTGTGTGTGTAATTGGTACTGAAATGGGGTCCTAGCTTCCAGCAAATACGGTTTGATGTCCTCGCTTCTTATAACAATAACATAAAAAACGTTACCAAACTCCTATGTTTTCTAATGGGGCTTTCCTAACCTCCACAGTTCAAGATGAGGCAACAACAGAATTCAAGGATGAACTAGAGAAAACCCCAATACACTATATGCTGGCAAGGCTGACAATCCATATCAAGTCTATAAATTACAAGCATGCAACTGACATTCTGAAGCCCCTTTAACTTTGGCAGATTGGAGCATTGTATTGTGATTGTAAAGCATATGATTCTTGAATCCTTCAAGGTCACCTTTAAATAAGGCTGATGGTCCAAATTCTACTCTCATTTAACTCCTAAAACTGGAGTACTTCTCCTGACATCTCTTCCATAGGGAATAGCAGGCGGAGTGCATGGAGTTCCTGGAGTTTCTCTACTTATGCAACTGAAAATTGGGAGAATTGTGCTCTGAGCTTTTACTAACATTTTAGAGTGAGGGCTTCCAAAGCACCTACTTGACTTAGGAGCATAGGTCTCTAAGTCACTTAGGTGCTTAGGAAAATCTCACCCTTCATTTCTGTATATTGTATCCCTTGTTATTTTTGCTATAAACTGTTGTTAAAATGTTAGAGCTTCCGCTGAATATGCAATTAACATGTTTTACTGCAGAGATTTTGGGCTGCTGCTAGCTGCAACTTGTTGAAACAGAGCTTTAGAAATGCAAAGTGGTGTTTGGAAGAATTCCTATTGAGGGCTTACATCATTTTTTGTCTCACTTTACATAACTATAATTCCCATGCTGCTGAAGATGTTGATTAAGAGTCCAGTTCTACCACCCTTACTTCTGTTCAGTAGTACCATATTCCACGGTAATCCTATAAAATAAAAATGGCAGAATCAAGTCCTAAATGACTACATAAATTAAAAGGAAAAAAAGCTTTATGTCTATAACACCTTCCATCCATGAATTGCAAAGCACTTTGCAAAGCTTATTGAATTTAACCAAACATCATACCTGTAAGGTAAATATCTTTTATCACCATTTCACACATGAAGAACTGGAGGCATAGAATTTGTGACCTATCAAAAGGTTCCTGGGAAGTCCATAGCAGATCTGGGAATAGGATCAAAGGACCTAATTCTCAATTATTCCGTTCCTGTGATTTAAGCCACTTTTGTTCTCTCTGCATTCTGGTAGGTGCAAAGTATAAGATAGAGCAATATCAGGGCTGCTCTTACTAACCCTCTGCTTCTCCTAATTCCATATGGACCTTGGCAAGAATAACCATAGTATACAGTATTCTAGCCAGGCCCATAATCCACCTTCCATTCTGGTGGGAAGGGAGTGGGATGGACTACAATCCTTATGCCAGCGCTATAGGGTTGAGGAGGCCCTTTGCAGTAATAGCAGATTCACATGGCTATGATGTAGCCATAGTGGTGCATAGAATGGATTTCCATCTTGAATAGTCTCTTGCAAGTCTTATTCCTTCGGCAAAAGTCAGTAGCGGAAATTGCATCTTCCAACCTCATTTGTGGTTGGCCTCATGCTCTACTTCCTTCAACCTCAGCTCTGCAAACCTTCTGTAAAAGTGTATGTTCTTCTGTGTTTTGGACATGACCCCACCATTGCAGTTGTATCATTCTCAACTGGTGCAAGACTGCCAGGATGATCTAAATGTCTTCTTGTTTGTGACAAAATCACATGAATGGATGCTAAGAATACACTGTAATTTTTTACATTAAAAACTCTTTCATTTCTTCTCCTCAGCTATTTTTAGTGGCCATGTTTCTGCTCCATAGAACTGAGTTGTCATCACTAATACATTGAACACTTTTTATCTTAGTTGTCACACAGCCATCCACCACCTAGAGACCTTTGAAGATGCTGAAATGCCATTGATGCAAGACCAATCCAACATGTTTCTTTCTTGGATATAGAACCTCCTGCTGTTAAGTAATAACCCAAGTGTTATAGATGTAGTCTTGGCTCTACTGAAAACCAGTCTGCAGTACAACCACTGACACTCACACAGCTAAATGTACTGCATTTCAGTTCTTCCACTAGGCACGCTCAGTCCTCAGGTACCCCATCCTGACATAGCAGTAGCCATAGTGATCGATGCACTCAGTCAAAAGCAGCTACGAAATCTCTAAATGTGATGTTAACTTCCTTTTGTCACTCTCATTTTTCAATAATGTTCCGCAAGTCATATATAGCCTGGTTGAAGATCAACCTGTACAGAAACCACACTGGTTCTCTCTCATTTTTGGATTGAGACAGTATTTCTGTAGGTTCAGTAGTATGATCGTAAATACCTTCCAGCGTTATTCACCTATAATTTGAGGGAGTCCTCTGTACAGGGAGAATTCTCAGGAGGCTCCATCCATACCCATTAAGACCCTTTTATGCTGCCAGATTGTAAGTGTGTATAACTTTCTAGTGTGTTTGGGTTTTGAAAATCAGTCTGTCAGGATGCTTTTATGGAATAAAGTAAACACAGTTCCAGCGAGAGGAACTTAACACAATAGTATTTGCCTCCTCATGTAATTATGATGATGAGAAAAGTCTTCTTTTTTCAATGTGAAGGAAAATAGACACTCCAATTCCTTGCTCGTCCTCTTGCAAGCACATGCACCCATCATATACAGGATTTATTCCACTGCAAGCAGAAATAGGTATCCCTTGCACTGCCTCCCACCTATCTGTAAACATGCAAATGCTGCTAGAGCACCTCTGTCCACTGCCACTCTTATAGGTCTATGAGGCTTGATAGACTTTAGTGAGCCTCTTCATCCTCTAGTGACATCCCTACATTGACTGAAAAGCTACAGGGGTGGAGCTGAAATGCAGCTCTCCAGGAGAGGAATAGAAAAGGTCAGCTAAACAATTTCTTCTCTGCTCTAGGAACCAGTAATAGACAAGTAAAAGGTAGAAACTTCCAATATCATCTCAGTTAAATCATCCAGTATTTTGAAAGAGTCTTGGACAGTTACAGCTGAAATCACTTACTCCTAGTAGACGACTGAATAATTAAACCAATAAACTGTAGCAGCACTATGTATAAAAAGAGTAAAAACATTTTTGGGATTGGGTTTGTGTGCCTAAAACTATTGCTGATGTGAAGTATCCCTAGAGCACACTTGCAATTTTTCCTATAATTTTGATGCAGAATTGGCAGACTCCAACCCTGGCATTATAAAGGCATTTCTCACAGCAGTGGACCAGATTTAAAATGATGATGATTCTGCCAAAGTACAGTATGCCATGCTTCAGGAAAAGTTATTAATTTTTAGTATATCCCTTTAAAATTAGCAAATCTTCCTCTCAATCAATAAGCAATCAAAGAAAGATGAAAAGACACAGTAAATTCTCCCACTAAAAAATAAGTAACTTAATGAATGAAAAGTTCATGATTGGTGGCCACACCACCCAAAGGCTCTAACATTTCATTAGTTTGTAACAGTTATAATAGCAGTAAAAGTTTTTTTTTCTATTACAGAATGAGTGTAGCAAAGATATAAAATGTGTATACAAGCCACCAGAAAATAACTCAGGTCAGGAATTGGAGGTTGAATTGCTCACTCACTGACAGTATCATGCATCAATATACATTACAGTAAATATTTTTGTTTTTCTTTTCCTAGCACAGAAATTAAAATACTACTAATAATAAAGGTTTGGTGTACACATTGGAGAGATATTTGCCACACTATTAGAATGAACTCTTAGCAACATGTCTGAAATTCTGTGAACGGACATACATTTTTTCCTTGGGACATGCTTAACTTTCATTGATTGGGTGCCGAGGGGCTCCTGCAAGATTGGGGTGAAAGAGAAGCATGCTCTAAGGCAGGGGTTGGCATCCTTTCAGACGTGATGTGCCAAGTCTTTATTTATTCACTCTAATTTAAGGTTTTGCGTGCCAGTAATATATTTTAATGTTTTTAGATGGTCTCTTTCTATAAGTCTATAATATATAACTAAACTATTGCTGTATGTAAAATAAATAAGGTTTTTAAAATGTTGAAGAAGCTTCACTTAAAATTAAATTAAAATGCAGAGCCCCCAGGACCGGTGGCCAGGACCTGGGCAGTGAGAGTGCCACTGAAAATCAGCTTGCGTGCTGCCTTTGGCATGTGTGCCATAGGTTGCCTACCCCTACTCTAAGGGTTCTGCTTCCTACTGTGTACTCTTGACCCATTTCCGCTGGCTTTTCTTCCCTTCCATTCACCACAGTGGAAGGAAAGCACACAGGAAAAAACATTTGTTTGTTTTTTCCCCCTTGAGGCTGCATGCACCAGTCAACCTTCAATTTTATTTCATTTGGCTTTTCACAGTAATTATTGACCATAGTTACATGGAGTGCTTCATAAACAATAGATTTCTCTGTAAGGAATGGCAGCACTTTAGTAAATAGGTTTCTCAAAAGCTGCCTGACTGCTGGTTTGCTAGATGGCTGCATAGCTGCTGTGAGTGAGATTAAAAGTAGTTAATGGAGAAAATATTACAAAAGCTTTTACTGATGGATACTCTAGGCTTTCATTATTCTTGACATGCCCTTCATTGATGCATGGATTAACATCTAGCATGGTTGGCTTTAAAACGTCAACATTTACCACACTGGTATTTGAGGTACTATAATATTCTCAGCCCATAACTGCAGGCTCTGGGATAAGGCTGTTAGACTTTGTACGGTAAAGCCATGTACAGAGGTAGTGTTATACTCTATAGACCATGGATTGATGAAACAGAAAGCTCCTGCAACATGTTTAGCAAAAAAATTGTATGGTATGTGTCTGGAAAACCACAGAGTGCTATAATTAAGTACACATTTAGGTCAGGTCTACATTACAGACCTATATCAGTATAACTATGTCACTCAGGGATGTGAAAAATCTACATCCCTGAGTGACGTAGTTATACCCCTGTGTAGTTAGCGCTATGTTGACAGGAGAGCTTCTCCTGCTGACACAGCTACTACCTCTCGTAGAGGTGGATTAACTATGCCTGATGGGAGAACCTTCAGTCAACCGGTGGAACTCTTTGCCAGAGGATGTTGTGAAGGCCAAGACTATAATAGGGTTCAACAGAGAACTAGATAAATTGATGGAGGATAGGCCCATCAATGGCTATTAACCAGGATGGGCAGGGAAGGTGTTCCTAGCCTCTGTTTGCCAGAAGCTGGGAAATAGTGATGGGATAAATCACTTGATGATTACCTGTTCTGTTCATTCCCTCTGGCCACCTGACATTGTCCATTGTTGGAAGAGAGAATACTGGGCTAGATGGACCTTTGGTCGACCCAGTTTGGCCATTCTTATGTTCTTATGAGACACTCTCCTGTCGGTGTAGTAGTGTCTCTGCTAAAGCAGAGTAGCACTGTATGTGATGACAAGCCCTTAGTCTGAGATTGTCAAAAATGACTGGCCATTTTGAGGTTCTTCAGTTCTTGGGTCCTATGATGGGATGTTTGCCCTGGCCCTGAGGCAAGGGTAAAGAGGGTGCTGGGGCCGTGGGGAAGTGGCCCAGGATTTGGAGGGGATGCAGCAAGTGGCAGCCATCTATAGGGTCCCTGGGCAAAGACCCGCAATTGTGGGCAGGCCCAGATCTCCCCGCCGCCACTCATCACTGAGGAAGTGGTCAGACATTGGGCTGTAGTTGCCACTGAAAGAAATGGCTGGATAGAGGACTGTAGCTCCTCTGGAAGGAGGGTAGCACAGAGTGTGGCATGGCCAGAGATCTGTGTCTTACAGAGGATGTTGTGGTCCTTGGAGCGACACGGGTCCAGGATCAGAAGTGAAAGCGGCAAGACATCACCAGAAGAAGGTGTGCTGGCTAGATGGGACAGCCAGCAGGAGGTGCCACAGTGGTAAGTCACACCCCATCACAGGTCCTCACTGTGAAACATTTTAAAGGGGCCTGGTAGTCAGAGACTGAGTGCCTTGCATTTTCTGAAAATCAGACCCATTGAAGGTGTATTAATTGAGTACCCATATCACAAATCACTTTTAAAAGTCTTAACTTTAGCTTTAAAAACAAAAAAGCACATAGTTTGTGTAGATAGTAATAGATGGAGCCATCATAGTCTGTCAGTAAAACATTCTGAAGTCATTTAACCCAGAAATTTTCACAGTAAGAATGCATATGAAATATAGTTATTGTGAGTTAAGGATAGGCAAACTGATCCATGTAAAATACGAATGGATGCAAACCTCCTTTGAGTTTTTAAAGTTTTAAAAGTTATTTTGGTTTGGCCAAGTCAGATTGTTCTTGTTTTTTGTAAGGCTTGAAAAAACAAGTTCTGGAAATTGTCTGTGGTAATGTACCAAGCCAGGTCTTTCATTATGATACATAACATTCTTATCTCTCATAGCTGGTGATATGCAGTGACTATACAGCAATGCATGCAAAACTTCCAAATACTTTGCATTCATTAAATGGAAAGACAGTTATATTGCCGTTGTAACTGATCATCTAAGCTGAAAGACAACAATCTGGCAACATTCAAATATGTAATACTGTGTTTTCTGAACTGATTGATGATGGTGCATACAAATTATAACCCAAACTACAAGTATATTGCCTAATCTGGGCAGTTTAGTTAGGCAAGAGACATTATGTCTGACTTTAAAATTCTTCTTACTGGACATCACCATAATTTTCTTCATAATAACAAGTCAAAGATGAGGAAAAATCCACTAGTTCTTAACATGGAAGATTTTGTATTGAATTTGCTTTGTCACACTAAGCGTAAAACCCAAAAAACAGCTGGAGAAGCAAAGGTGACTTCATAATTCTGAGATCTGGGAAACACTGAAGCATGTTTATTAGGTGAGTTTACATAAGGCCTGTACAAAAGACACCCACTTTGTGCTGACTGATGACCAACGGTGAAGGTGAAATGGCTTTAGCTACCCAAGGTAAGAATAACTTCAAAAATATATATGTTCAGAACAGACTGAGAAAGAAAGGTTGTAGTGACTCACAGCTATGTAAAAACTCCAGCGCTATGTTAAACTTGTGCTAATTTCATTTGTTTGACAAGAAAAATATTAACTTAAGGCATGTCTACACTTACCTCCAGAGTGATTGATCCAGTGGGGGTCAATTTCTCACGTCTAGTGAAGACATGATAGATCTGCTGCTGAGTGCTCTCTCCGGTACTCCACCAGAGCAAGAAGCGTAGGTGAAGTTGATGGGGGAGCATCAGCAGTCAACCTACCACAGTAAGTAGATCTAAGTACGTAGATTTCAGCTACATTATTCACATAGCTGAAGTTGCATAACTTAGATTGATCCCCACCCCTAGTGTAGACCAGACCTTAGGAATCAACATTCCTCTGAAGCATTTACTTTCAGACACAGGAAAGCAAAGTGCAAGTGATAGGCATTAGTGGCCAAATCGTGAGTCCAGGAGCTAAATAATCAAGCCAGACATGGATAGATGCAGAAATTCATTCTCTCCAGTCCCCCACTGTCTTCACTCTCAGGGTCGTGAGGTGCTCAGATGCTGCAGTGGTGGGGCTGAGTAAGTATTGTATTGTAAGTATTGCCATAGGTGAGGAGAAGCTGGGTCAGACATTGCCTGTCCTCTGTTCTTTGGGAAAGAAAGAAACAAAAATATATATGGCCAGCTCTTGAAGTCACTTTGTAGCTGTACAAGCTATAACAACGGGACTCTTGTCTATGTAAATTATAGATAGGCGTACAGGGTGGCCGGGGTCTTCTCTTTAATTACCCTGCAATGAGTTGCTAATTGAGCCCTTATAACTAACTGTTAGAGGTACAGTACTTTTGTGCTACCCTGGAAATCAGGGAGGTGGGAGCTGGCCTCTGAGAAGAGTTTAGGGCTGAGCAGTTCTAAGGGAGATGCCCTAGGAACTATCAAGCCTGGAAAAATTGATTGAGCTGGACTGTGTGCAGGAGGCTTGCAGGGAAAAAAGTGTTCTTGTCTTGGCTCCCTTAATATATCAAAAGGAAAAAGAGAAGAGGCTTCTACTGGCTGGGAGGTTTAATTTACATATTTGTCACTTGCTCTCATGCAGTTTTAGAAAGTGTTTAAAGTTGTATTGTTTAGAGTTTCCTTTTCTGTTCTTAGGGATGGTGTTATTTTGGTCATGTAACAGGACTTATGATGCTTCCTGAAATGGACTAGAGAGAAGTTATCAGGTGGGTATTTTGGTTGAGTTTTGTGGGCCTCAATGTGGCAGCAAAAGAAGAAATAACAGAGTCTGCCAGATCACCTGTACATCTAGTGGCTTTTATTTAGTTTCATTTTATTAAGTGTTCATCTTTCCCCCAAATATAAAAGGATGTTACCAGGTTCTCAAAGAGTCACAGTGGGGGGAAGGAACAGAATTAAACATAAACAGAAGTTTTCACTTCTTCAAACCTGCAACTGAGTTAGGTTTGCAGGGGGCGGGGCACAAAACTATTGTTTATTTTCATACCAAATGGACTAAAGGTAAAAAATCCACTGCTATCTACATACTACACAGACCACAGTGAGAGATTATGCCATACTCTATCAAAGAAACTGAGGAACCACCTGATCAGTGTCCTATACAGCAAACAGGAAAACATCAAAAAAGAGCTCTCCAACCTGGAGACTCTCATTAATAACCAAACTTCCATACAAACTGACTTCACTAAAATAAGACAGGAGATCTACATTACTCACTTCACCTCTCTACAAAAGAAAAAGGCACTGTAAGTGTCAAAACACCCTACCTCCACCATGGCACAAACTGCTGGCGGTACCCCTAACCCACCCAGCCATATCGTCAATCTATCCAACTTACCACTCAGCCAGAGACCAAGTTCTGTCCTATCTCGGAACTTTTCTTTCTGCCCTCTCCACCCCCACACAATGATCGTTCTGCAGGCAATTGGAAGAACCTACTTCCCGTCTCCAGCACTAAAGAAATCACTTATCAAGGACAACCTAGAGCACAGCGCACTATACACAGTTACCCTCCCACACAGCACAAGAGCAAAAACTCCGCAAATGGACTCCATCACTGCCAGGGTCGACAAAGTGACAGTCTTGACCATTTTAATTAATGCTTCCGCCCCGTGCACAGGCAAAATATGGACAAACAACATCGCTTGCCTCATAACCTCCAAGTCGAACGCAGAACCCTGCCATCCACAAGCCTCCAGAAAGCCCCCCACCCCTGACATTATCCATCACAGCCCCAGGCTATAAAGGAGTGCTTTGTCATCACCATGAAGCAGGTCTGACTACCAAAAGGAGGCCGACCAAACAACTCTCCAAGCCACATTCGTAGCGAGCACACACCTCGCGTGCCTCAGCGATGCGGAGATCGCGGACGACGCGCGGTGTAGACAACTGCACCCATTCACTCCAAGCACACTCTCTACACTACACCGGAACAATCCACACCATACCTTAGAGCCCCACCAGAGTTATTCTACCTCTACACCACCCAATCCCACAATAACCTCGGAAATCCCCCCTAGGACGCCCCCGTCTCTCTGTGGGCATTCGGCCTCTCACTGAATAGGAACTGGTACTGGATATGTGGACTCTCTGCTCACGACCCTATGCACCAGCATCCCCGCTATGCTCCATGAGACCACACTGATTTCCTGAGGAAGACTACAAGTGCAGTTGGTGACCTCCAGAAAACACCATCCTGCACCATGATTGTAGGGGGTCTCTACACAAAATCCACACACACAAGAATCGAAACAAGCTAGTCAAGAGAAACAGATATCCTATGAACTGCCACACACACAACTGAGCTGCCTAACTCTGTGCCTTCATCCTCCACTCAACTATTCAATTATATAACAAATATGTATCTACCAGACAGTTGCAACGCATGGGCAACCTCATGCCCCACAAAATACCCAATATCATTTTTATGCCGACCTGCACAACACTTCCTCATCTTCGATCCACTCACGCCCCTATCTCTGCCTACGCTACATTATAGCAATCTTCAAAATATCAGAGACCCAAATGGAGAAGCGGACTTCGACCGAAAATTCACCAAACCGATAATCAACGAGTTCACACCCCCACCATCCAACTCAAGCCCGAGACCAATATCAATGGCGACCAACTTCAGACACCAAGTGCCCAAAATAGTGACAGGTCCACTTAACGCACCCCTATATCTAAAAATCCTACTGACCGCTAGGCTTACATTCATGCCTCCCGCTTCCATCCCAGCACACTCCCCCAACGATCCACCCACACGTATGGATCTACACCTCAGAGCACTAGAAGCTCCCAAGCCGTCTCAGACCCCTTTGAACCCCTCCCCCATAGCTGAGCCACCTCACAAATCCGCCACCCGAACACCATTATCAAGCTCCACTACGCGCGGCACCCGCCGAGAAATAGAACAGAAGGCCATGTCCAACCGCCAAGCGGCGTCGCGGGTCACGTCCCCCACGAAAGCCTCCTTGCCAAGAACACCCAAAGAACAGAGACCAACCGAGACTCACACTCGGACCAATCCCCAGTGAGACCCCCCAAGCCCCCCCCGCTCGACCCAAAACCCCCTCCCAAACGCCTACTCAGCGGATCTAACAACCCGACCATCCCCCATGCGACCAACGTAAATTCACAGCTTTTTCACAAAGCGAAGTCGTGAAACGGAGATAGAAAACGCTGCCACAGAAGCCCAAGTACCTCGCCCAACAGAAGCAAACCATGCCAACCTGAAACCATATTCTCACCTCAGCAACTTCACACACGCACACAGTGACACCCGCCCAACCCCACCCGCCTTAACGTTACCTCTGAGAGAGCTCAATCATCATGGCAACGAACCTGCAAATGAATGCACAAACTCTAGCGCCATCCTTATCTACACCAAGCGACACCATCACAGGACCGACACCAGAAATCCAGCCACACACATCACCCGGTTCATTCACCTGCACACCACCAATTAATATACGCCATCATATGCCAGCATTTGCCTCTAGCTATGCCACCTCCACCAACCGGGACCCCCATCCCTCACAGAAAGATAAATACAACAAAGGCAATATTAGACGAATACACAACTATACAAAATACCGTGTAGCGAGCAACACTTCAACCTCGCTGGAACCGCACCATTAGCAGACCTTAAGTGGCCATCCTGACAGCACAAGAAACTTCAGACCAGACTTCAAAGAGAAACTGCTGAGCTTCAGTTCATCTGCAAATTTGACACCATCAGCTCAGGATTAAACAAAGACTGTGAATGGCTTGCCAACTACAGAACCAGTTTCTCCTCCCTTGGTTTTCACACCTCAACTGCTAGAACAGGACCTCATCCTCCATGATTGAACTAACCTCATTATTTGTAGCTTGCTTGCATATATATACCTGCCCCTGGAAATTTCCACTACATGCATCTGACGAAGTGGGTATTCACCCACAAAAGCTCATGCTCCAAAACGTCTGTTAGTCTATAAGGAGCAAGAGGATTCTTTGCTGTTTATTTTGAAAGGCCCCATTCTATAACTGTAGACATTGAGTTAAATTGAACCCAGTTCTTTCACAGCTATTAACACCAGGCAGAAGGGACATGTAAGGCTAGAGCTGGGCAATACATGGTTTTCCTGTCCCATGAAAATTTTTAAGATATCCGGGAAAAAATTGATTTTGTTTTGATAATTTCAAAACATTTCATTTTGTTGCAGGACATTTTTAAATAAATTTTCTTTTTGTACTATATGTAGCTTAAATTTCAAAATGAAGTCATTTCAACTCAGAAAATTTGAATTTTTCATTTAAAATGTCAAAATGAAGCTTTTACACACATCTTCAACATTTTTGGGTAGAAAAATTCATTGACACCAACCCTTGCTTGCTTTGTCCTCTGATGACATGTCAATAAAACCAAACCCCTGAAGGAGTTGAATTTGGACTCAGTACAGTGTGTGTGTACTGTGCCTTGAAGCAGTATGGAAAGGACACCTGCTTACAATAGGTATCATGTTATTTGTATGGGAGTAACTATACTAATGAAGGTTTAATGTAAATATGGGAGTGAATAGTTAAGACCTGTGTAAAGTCTCTGAGCATGCCCAATGTGAACTAGCTGTTTCCAGAAGCTGAAGCAGACACAATTTCTGTTCAGACCTTGTGCAATTGTGCTTCTTGTCTTGAATATTTAATGAACATTAAGTGGATACATAATTGATCAAACAGCTGCAAACAAAGAGTAACTATTAATGGAATGATGTCAGATTCGAGGCAGGTCTCAAGTGTGGTTCCACAGTGATCTGTTCTGGGCCCAGTGTTGTTCAACATCTTTATTAGTGACCTGGATGTAGGAACAGAGAGTATACTGATCAAATTTGCAGATGACACAAAGCTGGAGGGTGGAGGGGTTTGCCAATACTTTGGAGGATAGAGCTAAAATTCAGAGGGATCTTGATAAATTGGAGAACTGGGTTATAGATGACAAAATGAAATTCAACAAAGACAAATGTAAGGTGCTATACTTAGGGAAGAAAAACTAAATGCACTAGTACAGAATGGGTGAAACCTGACTCAGCATGCTGAAGGGATTTGGGAGTTGTGGTGGAACAGGAGGAAATTAAGGGGGGGACATGATCGTGGTCTTCAAATACTTGAAGGGCTCCCATAAAAAAGATGGAGAAAAGTTGTTCTCTCTTGCACAGAGGGCAGCACAAGAGGCAATGGGTTCAAACTACAGCACGGCAGATTTAGACTGAATTTCAACAAAAACTTTCTTACTGTAAGAACAGTGGGACAATGGAACAGAATCTCTAGGGAGGTTGTGGAAGCTCCTTCACTGGAGGCTTTTCAAAGGAGACTGGATAACCATCTGTCTTGGATGGTTTAGACAGAACAAACCTGCATCTTTCCAGGGGGTTAGATTAGATGACCCTTGTTGTCCTTTGTAGCCCTGTGCTTTGATGATTCTATGATTCTCACATTACAATAAAGGCTGAAGTATTTGGCCCTCTGCATATTGTTACTTCATCATCAATAAGCCAGACTCCATCCTTATTTCATTTATTTTGGTTGTGCATCACAATATTAAAGTGTGGCTTTTGACAGTTTATTTCGACCATCAGCAGCTAATTTACCTAATTAAATGCACATCATGTACTGTATTTAAAATGCCCTGTTAAAGATATACTAATGAATATAGACCTTATTGAGATTTCAGGAGAGGAGTTAGTTGTTGGTGTTACTTTATACTGTTTGAAGTAATCATAGTGGGCTGGAGTAGGGTGAGGAGAAACTGACCAGGAGTGAAGCCTACCACGACTTTGTCTGAGGAATAACAAAGTTACAAACATTAAAATTTATCAGATGTAAAAGCACACTGAGTCAGATTAGAAACTAGATGTTTACAACATAATAAAAATAAGTTTATCACAGTAATATAATTCAAACCTTTAACATTTTATTCACTATATATAAATAGAGGAGAAAAGAAAACATATAATTCTGTGTATAATAAAATAGTTAACTTTTTCCCATTGTTTATTAATTGTACCTTACATTTTCAATGCAATTTTCATCCAAAGATCTCTATGCAATTTACAAATACAGCATTAAGTGTTCTTCACTGTGTACCTATTGGGTTTCTGGGAACTGGGCGGGCACACGCCCGCCCAATGCTAAAGGATCCCCCCCCAGCCTAAGGGGAGGATCTACAGGACCTCAGAAACCCACTGATTCTGGGGGACAGCTAATAAAAGAACAGGGACAGGAGTGCAGTCAAAGGGTCATAAGAAGGGAGCGTGATGGGGAAACCGAGCAGAGAACCCCGGACAGTGCCCACTGCTCCTCGAAGGCGTCAAGGGAGCCAGTGGAACTCCGCCTGGATACGTGAACGGACTAAGGACCGGAAACAAGCCCCACAGTCACAGGAGTCTCCATTGGCCAACCTCCTTTCCCTGGTTACGTAGATAGCCATTTTAGCCAGGGCGAAGAGGAGGTTGACCAGGAAGTCCTGCAGCTTTGTGGGGCCATGGATAGGGAGTGCATAGAGAAGGAGGTGAGGGGAAAAGTGCAGCCAGAAACGTAACAGGATATTGGTGAGGAGCCGGTATAGGGGCTGCAACCTGGCACACTCTAAGTAAACGTGCGTCAGGGTCTCCCTCACACCGCAGAAGGGGCAGGTGTCTGAGATGGGGTAAACCGCGCCAAATACATGCCTGTGCTCACAGCCCCATGGAGGAGCTGCCAACTGATATCCCTGGCGGGCCTCGGGACCAGGGTAGAGTAGAGGCTGGCCCACTGGGCTCCTCACCCTCCAGAGGTGGCAGGAGGTCCCGTCACTTGGTGTCGGGGCAGGACACGAGGGTGAGGATGTGAAGGGTGTGGAGCACGAGCGTGTAGAGATGTTGCCTTGGTGCGGTTTGGAAGCGGACTGGCTGCAGATCGTGTAGCTGGCTTGCGGAGAAGGGGCGAGGGGGCCAGTCGGGTCCATGGGGCAGAGACCTGATAAAAAGGTCCGGAGGGCCCGGAGTGGTGGATGGGTGGGGCGTGCCCTCTCGCAGGACCTGGTCGAGGTAGGCCCGAGCAGCGGCGGCAAAGCGGCCTCCACCTCCTGTAGTACACGCCGGGGAGTACAAGGTCTGGAGAGCCCCATGCGTTGAGCGAGCATCAGGGGATCCAGCCAGTCTCCCCGGTTGTAGTCCAGGAGGTCTCCGACCCTGGTGATTTCTGCCAAGACCAGCCTCTGGCGCACCGCGGGGGACTCCGCCACCTGCATACGGAGCTGAGGATTGTGTAGCAGGGGCTCCGCCAGGAGATCTGCCCCCTCGGTGGCCGCCACGGACCTCGTCACAGAGAACAAATTCCAGGTCTGGAGGAGGTCCTGGTAGAAGACCAGCATCCTGGAGAGGTCTCATGGAAGACCCCTCAGATTGAGATAAAGAAGCTGCCAGTCGTATCGGAGCCCTCGGAAGCAGTGCAGGAAGGCGTGTGCCAGTTCTCTCCAAGCCAGACTACCTGCACCATAAAGGAGCCTCTCCAGGGCTTGAAGGGAAGACTTCAGGCCCTGCCCTCCCTCCTCCAGGGGCAGCATCCGCACCAGTCCTGGAGGGGTTGGAAAAGCCCTGCAGAGAGCTGGGGAAGGGAGCAAAACCCCAGCTGACTGGGGGAAGTGGCTGCAGCTGAGGCCATGCCCCAAACAGACTAACCAGGCCTTATAAGAAGGCCAGGACAGCCAGAAGCTCAGCAGTCTCCCTCTGTTTGTAGAGGGAGAAGGGCCCGGCTGCTAGGGAGCAGAGCAGGGTATGGGGAGTGGAGCAGGGCTGGGGGAAGACTAGAGGAGCTTGGGACTCCAGCCTGGAAAACCCCCAGGCTGTGGGCCTAGCTGAGGGCCTAAGATCAGTACTGGGGCTGCAGAGGGGCAGCCCAGCTATAGAGAGAGACAGCAAGTCCAACCCAACCTTGCCTGTGATGAGTGGCATATAATGCAGTCTGCCCCAGGGAGTGGGGCTAGATGGTGACTGGCAGTAGCCTTACACTGAGGCGAGGTGGGGTTAGTGGGTGGGGGTTCCCTGGGTGGGGAGACCCAGAACCTGAGAGTGTGGGGGTACTGCCAGGGGGGCAACAACCCAGAGAAAGGGGCACCGGGGTCCTGGGAGGGACATGGGGGCCAACAGTAAGGTGGATCACCAGCCTGCAGGGGGTGCTCCAGAATGCTGGAAGAGCTAATTCCCGTGGATGACCAGCAGGAGGCACCACAGGGGTGAGTCCACACCCTTACACACAGCCTGTGACAGCTTGTTACTAAGCAAGACTCATCAATGAGTTATTATAAATGTTGCTTTCTTTGTATGCTCTCTCCAGAAGTATGGAATTAAACTATTAGTTCAGAGCCAGATACAGCCATTTTTACTTGTATTTGAGTAGTATCTTACTCTCAGAAATCCCATTGAAATAAATGGGACTAGTCACAGAATAAGTTATTATGCAGTGTGAGTATGGGTTGCAAAATCTGGCTCCATATGATTTTAAACATTTTTTTATTGTTAGATAAAGGTTATAATTGTTCTCATAATTTCACATGACAAACAACTTTAGTATGAATTACTATATTGTGACTCATGAGTCCTGTTTTTTTTTTTAAATGTGGTATTGTGGAAATGAGTATACAATGATTACCACAGATTTCTCTGACACATTTACTGGACTTCTGTACAAGCATAGGCCAATATCCTCCAAGGGGATGCACATGGAAATACCCTTATGAGTCAATGGGACTCCTCAAAGGATGGGCATATGTGAAGTGTAGTGAAAGGAATTGTCCACATTATTTAAAAAGTCTTATTATTTTTCACTCTTTAAATGAGAGGCCCCAAGAATGATCAAGGATCTTTTATGCCAAGCACTATTCAAGCACAGCCCCTGTACCAAAGAGTGCGCAATCTAATTTGAGTCATGATATGCAAATGAGTGGGTTAACAAAGGAAGGACAGCTTGTGGGAGGAAGAAGTTAAGGGAAATAAGATCACAGGGTTATATAGGTTAGCTGCTGTACAACTTGATGGCTTCTGATTGCTCCAGATCACCTCTTTTCTAAAATTATAATTCTTATATTAACTAATCAATTGCATGAAATGACTGTAGGTTTATGAATGGAGGATGAACTCAAACCAAAGCTGATAATGAGTGTTTTCAAGATGAATAGTTCAAACTAGGCCTGTTAAGCAATTAAAAAAATTAATCACAATTAATCATGCATTTTAAAAAATCTATATTTGTAAGTTGCACTTACATGATAAAGTGATTGTACTACAGAACTATTTCTTTTTGCCATTTTTACAGTGCAAATATTTGTAATAAAGAATATACACTTTGATTTCAATTACAGCACAGAATACAATATATATGAAAATGTAGAAAAACATCCAAAATATTTAATAAATTTCAAATGGTATTCTATTGTTTAACAGTGCAATTAAAACTGGTTAATCATGATTAATTTGTTTGAGTTAATTGCATGAGTTAACTTTGATTAATGGACAGATCTAGTTCAAATGTTTTAGTTCTGGGCTGAAAAGTACTGCATTGTTAGAACTCAAATACAATTTCTAAAGCTTTTCAGCATCTGATTCTGATCACTTCTTAGTTTTGATCAAGAGTTTTATTTTCATCCCTTCTCTTTAAAAAATGACCCAAAATAAACGTTGGCAAATACAATTAGCCAAACCATATGTATTTTTTCCTCTGGGTATATAGGGAGAGTGCCACTGGATCCTCCACCAATGTTAAAAAAAATACTAATTATAGGACAATTTTCCTCTTAGCTCTGCACAGCAGATACATTCCCTTTCTGAGCTCTTTGCATGTATAGGGTGAATAGATAAAGAATAATATCAGACCCAAGAACTGCCATGTGGATCTAAAAGAAATTTGTCCATGACCATAATCCATTTTAAGAATAATTAGCACTTCTGAGATAACTTCCGTCAGAAGATCTCAAGGCACTTTATAGATGTTACTGAATTAACTCTCACAACATCCCTGTGAAGTAGGTTAAATATCTTTATTCTTTGTTTTGCAGAAAGGGAAACTGACACACAGAAGTTAAGAAATTTGTTCAACGTAGCACAGTAAATTGAAGCACAGCCTGGATTAGACTTGAGACCTACTGACTCAAAGCCTTTTACTTTAAGCATTAGATAATGCTTGTCCTTCTTATGTGAAGCTGAGAGAGCAAAAGTTTCTGGAATGTTCTGTTTGGCTTTGTTTGGAACAGTCAAATGTGACAAAGCAATGAGGAGAATTTAAATGTCCCTCATGCAAAAAGTAAATTAATGAAGGTGAGTGTATCATATGTACAGTAAACGTGCCTTTGGGGCATGAGAGGGAATTCATCTTTGGAAATAATCCTCTAAATACTGCTCTGTGATACTGCAGCAAAATACAATACACAGTGACATGAAGATGCCCAAATGTGCCCAGACATTTGCTGGCAGGGACATTATATCTGTCTGAGCATTTTCTCTGTATTACACCAAAGGGGCTCATGTGTGGTGTGACGGGTTGGGTCACAGAAACCCCCTGGGGAACTGCCACCTGATGTGCCAAGACTACTTCTGCTTAGGACTTCCATGCACTGCCTGGTTTGAGCCAGACCCGCTAGCCTGCGGCAAACCTAGACCCAGGTTTGAACCACATCCCCTACCAGCTGTAGGCTTAAACTGAAAGCAACTTAAAGAAGTGTTCCTGTCTTTAACACTCAGATGCCCAACTCCCAATTGAGTCCAAACCCCAACTAAATCCATTTTACCCTTATACAGCTTTTAAAGCTTATACAGGGTAAATTCATAAATTGTTCACCCTCTATAACACTGATAGAGAGAGATGCACAGCTGTGTGTACCCCCCCACCCCACGGTATTAATACATATTCTGGGTTGATTAGTCAGTAAAAAAAGTGATTTTATTAAATACAGAAAGTAGGATTTAAGTGGTTCCAAGTAGTAACAGATAGAACAAAGTGAATTACCAAGTAAAATAAAATAAAACACACATATCTAAGTCTAATACAGTAATAAAACTGAATATAGATAAAATCTCACCCTCAGATGTTTCAATAAGTTTCTTTCACAGATTGGATGCCTTCCTAGCCTGGGCACAATCCTTTCCCCTGGTACAGTCCTTGTTCCAGCTCAGGTGGTAGTTAGGGGATTTCTCATGATGGCTGCCTCCTTTCCTCTGTTCCACCCACTTACATATCTTTTGCATAAGGCAAGAATCCTTTGTCTCTCTGGGTTCCCACTCTCCTTCTCAATGGAAAAATACCAGATTAAAGAGGGATTCCAGTTCAGGTGACATGATCACATGTCACTGTAAGACCCCAAGCCTTCATTCCTCCCAGCCTGACTCACAGGAAGGCCTGCCTGCAAACAGAGCCATCCACAGTCATTTGTCCTGGTTGATGGGAGCCATCAAGATTCCAAACCACCATTAATGGCCCATACTTTGCATAATTACAATAGGCTCTCAGAGATATATTTCATATTTCTCGTTTCAGATACAAGAGTGATGCATTTATGCACTAGGACAGGGTTTCTCAAACAGGGGTCACTGCTTGTGTAGGGAAAGCCCCTGGCAGGCCAGGCAGGTGCGTGTACCAGTCAGAGCCACGATTGGCCAGACCTGCGGATGGGGCAGGTACACAAACCGTCCCGGCCCACCAGCGGCTTTCCCTACACAAGTGGCGACCCCTGTTTGAGAAACCCTGAAATAGGATGACTGCACTCAGTAGATTATAAGCTTTGTAATGATACCTTACAAGAGACCTTTTGCATGAAGCATATTTTAGTTACATTATATTCACACTCAGCATACTTTCATAAAATCATATAGAGTGCAATGTCACATGTGGTCTCTGCTGAAAGCAGAAGTCTTGCTGTTTGTGCTGGTTATTGTGAGATGTTTGTATGGGAAACAATTTGAGTTATATAATGTAGTATATTGTGTTCCAAAACTGTTGTGAGTGAAACAGGAGATGTTGTCTGAGAGCTGACCCAATCAAAGGAAGTACAATGGGCATCCCTGGAAACAGCCTTTGTTTACTGGCTGGAGTAGATGTTGAATATTTACAAAGATAGTTGAACTCCAAGAGAGTTCTTTGAAGAAGGAGCCCCTTGGGCTAAGATACAATCATTTATGATTGTATAAGAAGTGAAGTACTGGCCCTCATGGTTATAAATTGGATTTTTTGACAGTTACCTTCAGGTTGTTCTGCCTCCTTTGCTGTCAGTTTTCATCCCATTCAAAAATCCTCAACAAGTAAATACTCCAAATCAGTCAAGGACAACAACTCACTTTTGAGCTTACACAAAAATAAAACATTTAAAAACATATTATCAATTAAAACCCATGGGAATCCAAGAGGACTTATATAAATGCTGCTAGAAACACCTTAGACTTGTTCTAAACTTTGAACTACATAAAAATGGAAGATGGGAGCAACTATGTATGTGCCATTTAGTTAGAAGTTTCCCTTATTCCACCCTGATGAAATGAGAGAAACCTGGATGGCAGAATCTAGCACCTTCTGTAGGGATTGTACCTTCTGAGTCATCCTGTTCTTACGTGCCTAAATCCTTCACGAATGTGCAGTATCCTTACTGCTAAGTCATATTAGAAGTTCATAGGATTATAGAAATGTAAGGCTGGAAGAGACCTTCAGCAGTCATCTAGTCTAGCTCCCAGCACTGAGGCAGGACCAAGAATACCTAGACCAGAGGTGGGAAAACTTTTTGGCCCGAGGGCCACATCTGGATGTGGAATTTGCATGCAGGGCCATGAATGTAGGGTTGGGGCAGGGGGCTGGAGTGCAGGAGGGAGTGCGGTTTGCAGGAAGGGACTCAGGTCAAGAGGTTGGGGCAGAGGAGGGGTGCAGAGTGTCCAAGGGGGCTTAGGGCAGGGGGCTAGGGTGCAGGAGAGGTGCGGGGTGTGGCAGGGCTCAGGGCAGGGGGTGCACGGTGCAGGAAGGGTTCAGGGTGTGGGCTCCAGCCTGGAGCGGCTCTGAGGTGGTAGAGGCTCCGTGCACTGCCCTCACCTGTGGGCACCTCCCCTGAAGCTCCCATTGGCCACTCCCAGCCAATGGGAGAGGCCAATTGGTTCCCCATTCCTGGCCAATGGGAGCTGAAGAGGGTGGTGCCTGCAGGCGAGGGCAGCACGTGAAGCCCTCTGCCCCTCCCTCTCCCCCAGGGGCCACAGGGACATGGTACCTGCTGCTTCTAGGAGCAGTGTGGGGCCCATGCTGCCACAGGGATGGCAATCCCGTGGGCTGGATCTAAAGCCCTGATGGTCCGGGTCCGGCCCATGGACCATAGTTTGCCTACGCCTGACCTAGACTATTTGTGATGGGATGTCCACCCCACACAAGGCCTGAAGGGGCTAAGCTGGCCAGGTGGGTTTATTAACTGCCTAGGCTGCACCTGGAGGAGGAGCCAGGGAGGGAGGACTAATTTGAGATGAAGCTCAGCTTGACCGAAACAGGTGGGGCCTGTATAAAGCCAAGTAGCTGAGACTAGAAGTGGGCTGCAGAGAGTGAGGCGGAAGTCACTCTCAGGATGAAACAAAACAAGGTAGGAAGTAGCCCCGGGATATATCAGTAAGGTTCAGGATTGTGCAGACATGACTGCTTGTTGTAGGGTCCCTGGCCTAGAACCCAGTGTAGGGGGCAGGCCTGGGTTCCTCTACCAGCCACTGGGGAATTGGCACTGTAAAGGGGGCAGTGAATGGGAAGACTGCCTGGGACAGTGGGTTCTGGGAGACTTTGATTCCCCAGAAGATGAAAACCACAGTGACCTGGCTGGAGAGCCAAGGCATGAAGAGGGAGCAGTCAAATCCTGGGGGATAGAGACTGGAAGAGTAATAAAGTGCAACTGCGGGAAGGGCCATCAGCCTGGCAGAGATAATCCCCAAATGTGGCCAGAAGAAGGCGCTACTGGCAGTGAGCAGAGAACCACGTGACACCATCCCTGATAGATGACCATTAAAAACCTCCAATAATTGGGATTCCATCACCTACCTTAGTAAACTATTCCAGGCTTAACTTCCATACAATTAGAAACGTTTTCCTAATAGCTAACCTCAATCTTCCTTGTTGTGAATTAATCCAATTACTGATCAGCTGGTTTCATTTAAATAATAATGAAACATTTTTGTTTCATTTAACTTTGTCTTTTGTGTTAGGTTAACATATTCGTGGTATTACATTAATATTTTATGTATCTATTAAATTTAATGTTTTATATTGTAGTGTTTCAACATTAACAAAATGTTTAATTGTTTCCACATTGACAATATTTTACATTTCCATTCCAGCCCATTTTGACTTTTTGTTCCTATTCTGAATAAAAAACAAATGTCGAAATATTGGAATTTCCTATGGAATGAAAATCCTGTTTGCTAATCAGTTCTATCACCAGACACATTGGTTCAAATTCATCCCTACCGTGACATCCACTAAGTTCATGCAGTTAAGCCTGGGATGAATTCAGCTGAAAATGTATTTGGAAGTTTCAGTAGGTGGTGGTGGTTGTTGTTGTTGTTTGTTTTTTTGTTTTTTTTGGGGGGGAGGGAGCTAGGGCCAGATTTTCAAAGGTATTTAGGCACCTAAAGATGCAGCTAGGCACCTAGGAGAATTGCCAAAAATGTCTAAGCAGGTTTGGAACCTAACTCCCATTAACATACGAGTTGGGCACCTAATCTGCTTTGAAAATCGTACTAAGTGCCTCTTTGCATATTTAGACACCTAACTACCTTTGAAAATCTGGCCCTTAGTTTTTAGGTTGTGACTACAAACATTGCAGTCCTGATATATTTTAAATCTTGTATTACCAAACACAGGTAAATAATATGTGGGCAGATAGTTTTGCATTTGCACGTTCAGTAAATTATATTATTAAAAACATTGGGTGTCTTTTGTGAGATGAAGAAAAAGAGCTGATAACCTCTGTGACAAATATAGCAAGTTCCTGCAATATCCTTGAAAAAAATGATTGTATTAAGTTTATGTATTACAGTGGGCCAGGATTGTATGTGACCTCTCTAGTGGATGTGATACGAGGCTTAGAGTTCAAAGGACTATATTGACAAGGTGCCAGACAAGATTTTTGAGACAAGAAGTGTTAAATGGCTTTCCTGGGAAATACCAACAAGGAGGTTAATGCAAATCCCCCACACGATCTTATGCAAAACCCCAGCCTCTTGAAATTACCCTCTGAGGAGTATGTGTTTGTCTGCTGATTGATCTCCAGCCACCAGGAATAGGCAAAGGCCTGAACTGTATGAAGAAACAGCTGAACTGTCCAGCTTGGGCTCTGGTTGTGAAACAATGATGAACTTGTAACCACAGGGAAACCCCAGCTGTGGGTTTTGAAAGATTGACACCTAACAGCACCTGAGGCTGTAACTGGGGTGACCTCTGGTAAGTCTTTTAGCATGTGTAGATTCTTTTATTGTTTTAAATCTGTTTTCTCTGTAATGCTTTCACCTTAAGAATAAATGTGTGTGCTTAGAAAGGGCTGTTCGGTAACTTATAACTGTGGGCAATATACTGTTCATAGCCTCTGAAGAGGAAGTGAAGCACAGACACCGGCCTGCTTAGATAGTCTGGCTTGGTGGGAATATCACAGTGTAAATTGGGAAGATGTGCAGCCTGGAAAACCCTACTCAGGTCAGAGAGAGAATCTGGTCTTTATCGAAGAGAAGTGATAACTGTGAGCTGGAAACCTTTAAGTGGGTGCCTTTGGTCAATGCCCGCCTTAGGGAAAATGGCACCCTGGATGAATTTGTATTTTGGTGCCGCTCCATCACTTCTGGCCCCCATGGGCTCCAGAAGGATACTATTATTTGATTAAGTATCAGGGGGTAGCATGTTAGTCTGTATCCACAAAACAACAAGGAGTCCAGTGGCACCTTAAAGACTAACAGATTTATTTGGGCATAAGTTTTCGTGGGTAAAAAAAACACTTCTTCAGATGGTTTTTTACCCACGAAAGCTTATGCCCAAATAAATTTGTTAGTCTCTAAGGTGCCACTGGACTCCTCGTTGTCAGTTGATTGTACCACTTTAAATAATGAATGGCAAAGCCCAGTATAATAAAAGTAATTATGATCATTACTCTTGCCAGGACAGGTTAGGCATTTTAGAACTCTTTACTCAAAGAATTAAATTTAAGCCTAAGAGAAATAAAATTATGAAATGCACAGACAAGTCAAAAAACTAAAATAACAGCACTGTAATCCTTAACGAACTTTGTAAAGAATAAAATTAGAGAATATATGTGCATTGTGCATTTCGACAGGAAATATCAAGAATAACACTAATACAAGGGTGTATTGGGGGGTGAGTGAGTGTGTTAGAGGAGTGAGAGAGAGTATGTGTATGTGTTGGGGGAGTGTGAGAGAAACAGAGTGTGTATGTTTGTGTATGACAGAGACGGTGTGTATTGGGGGACTGTGAGAGAGTGCGCTGTCACTTTAAGCTTCATACTGAGTGAGAGGTTAGTTCTAATGAGACAATTATCTTGGTAAGGCAACTCCCATCTTTTCATTTAACGTGTACATATAGTCTGCCTACTGAATTTTCCACTCTATGCATCTGATGAAGTGGGTTTTAGCTCATGAAAGCTTATGCCCAAATAAATTTGTTAGTCTCTAAGGTTCCACAAGGACTCTTCATTGTTTTTGCTGATATAGACTAACAAGGCTACCACTCTGAAACCATTTATTTTGAGTGGATTATTTCTTTCTCTTTATAAAGTGGCTGGTGAGACAAGAAGTAGTGGTGATTTTGCCATTGAGAGCTACTTCTCTTATTTCTGAAAATAAATCATTATACACAGAAAACAAAATACCAATATTGTTTTCTTGTGGCTCCTTAACTACTAGCTTGAGACTGGACAGGCATCCTGTAAAACAGTGTGGTCCATGATTAACCATTGTACTGACAACATAGATACACGACAAAGTCAGTTTATTGCCAGAATGTACTTTTTCTCCTCAGGCAATAATTTGCTGATGAAACAACATGGTGTAAAGATATAGTTCTTTGGGACTGGGCACTTTTAAGTGAAAGAAGCAGCTTTCTGAATAGCCTGCTGGAAATCAGTTGGTTGTGAAAACTGTCATACAGAGAGAAAATGGGTGAAGGACTGAAATAAAGGGTAATAAATAGCACTCGAAAGAATGGGTAGGAGGTGCATGTTGCAAGACTCAGTATTAGGCCCGGTCTTATTTTAAATTTTTTATTAGTGATCTGGAAAAGGAAATCAACAGCATTTAATAAACTTCAGAGAAGATGATAAGCTCAAAAGTGTTGTAAACAGCAATCAGGACAGAGAAATAAATGCAGAGACACCTCGGGAGGTTAGAAACTTGAGTGGCAAGGCTGTCTCCGGGGAATGAGGTGATTAAAACAGGCAGTCAGCCCTGGGCTCCACATTTGAGGGGGCTCCCAAACTGAGTGTTGTGATCTAGCATGCAGGGTCGAAGCACCACTTACTCACAATGGAGGGGCAGCTGAGCCAAACCCAAGGAGCTACTTATCACTGTGGGGAATGTGCAGTCAGAGTTGCTCTCCAACTTCTTCCCTCCCCTAGTCTCCCCTCAGTGGTAACATTTTCTGGAAGGGTGGGGACTTCAGTTTCAGATTTTGCCCTCGACCCTCTGATGAGTAGAGAAAAATAAAATAAGATTAAATTTGGAACAATAGTGAATTAATGTAAATGGAGAAAATAGAATCACAGATACTTATTGGGAGGGAACCCAGACTACGAGAAAACTATAATGCTGAAAGATCCCTGGACATGACAGTGGACAGCAAATTAGACATTAGCTGTCAACAAAAAATCTAGTACAATTTTGGGATGCATTCTCTAATGCATTGTGTCAGAGTTTGGCTCCGTAGTGGTCTATTGTAGTGTAGTGGACTAGTGGTCTAGTGAGATTAAGCCTGGAATATCATTTTCTGTTCTGGACACCTCATTACCAGAAAGATATTAGAAAGAAGAAGCTCTCAAAACAGCACCAAAAGGGAGGAGAGAGCTGGAAGACCACGAGGAAAAATGAAAAGAGCTAAGTATATGTTATCACTGCTATGAGATGATAGGCTACAGCAAGGGTTGGTAACCTTTCAGAAGTGAAGTGCTGAGTCTTTCAGAGCCCCCTGGACCAGTGGCCAGGACCCAGGCAGTGTGAGTGCCATTGAAAATCACCTCATGTGTCGCCTTTGGCGCGCGTGTTATAGGTTGTCTTCTCTTGGGCTAGAGGGTGATATAATTCTCTAAAAGTATTTAAAGTATTTAAAAACCAAGAAAGGTGAGGAATTATTTAGGGTGGTAGAAAGGGGGTTAATTAGGGCTAATGGGATTAAATTTGGAAAGGGACTTTTTGTTGTTGTTGTCCTTCATGACCGAAGATGACACTGACAATGGTATTATGTCCTGTGAGTATGGTTGTGGCTAAAAAGGCCAATGCATGAGTGGCAGTTCTTTTGGCACAAAGTACCTGATGCCGAGGAAGGAATTTAAATCTATGTCTGCTGAGTCTGCGACTCAGCCTCTGTGTCTCAAGATCCATATGGTCGTTAATCTCAAACTGAGTAACTCCATCATTGGCTGCTAGCTCACAAGCATGATGTGTCTGTTGCTACAAGTCTCAGCTGTCAATATCACACCGTTTCAAGTTGTGCTTCAGCATACGGTGGTTTATCTCGAACTGAGTAACTCCATCATTCTGGCTGCTTCATGTGCAGTTGCCCACTTTCAGTTTTCCATACTGCAGCTGGTATTCTGGTGTCATCCATCCTCATCATATGACCAGCCCAGCTTAACTGTGATGTGCTAAACATGGCTTCAATCGCTGTGAAGTGACAATGTTCCAGAACGTCATTACTGGTAACTCTATCCTGCCCTTTGATGCAGAGTATGGCATGCAGATGTCATAAATGGAATTTATGGAGAAGCTTAATGTGATGCCTGTAGCAGGTCCAGGTCTCCCATCCATACAACAAATTGGACAGCACAGTGGTTTATTAGGGTGACCAGACAGCAAATGTGAAAAATCGGGACAGGGTTATGGAGTAATAAGAGCCTATATAATAAAAAGACTCAAAAATCGAGACTGTGAGTATAAAATTGAGACATCTGGTCACCCTAAGCTTTACAGACTTTTAAACTGGTTTGAAGCTTAATGCCATGTTGCTGCCAGTCTGCCTGATAGTCTGCCAAAAGATGAGCTGGCTTTATAGATATGACTTGTCAATTCACTGTGTATAGTAACATCATTTGACAATATACTTCCAAGATAGAAGAAAAAAATCCTGACAGAGACATATTAGACTATAGAATGGATTCCCATCTCCCAGCCAGTGCAGGATGTTCCCTCCAGCATTTGCTAGTACTTTCTCATCTACTTCTAATAGTGCCAAGTAGTGGGGCTTTCTAATAGGCATTTTTCACTTCTACCTTCTGTGAGTTCATGAAAGCTTCACAGTAAGAACTTTTCAGGGAACATCTGTAACCCTGAAAGCAGGGATCTGTTTGTTCTGTAGGAATTACAACATTGGTATTAGAATAAATCATTTTAATCAGTTTTGCCTTAAAGGGAAAGAAAAAAATTCACATTGAATGAAATTCATTCTTGATATAAATGGAATGCAACCTCTATTGATTTCAGTAGGTACTGAGCTTGCTTATGCCAGGGCTGAGTTTGGTGCATTCTGTGAAAGAACATATGATTTTTAAAAAAATGTATAAATGCTTTTTCTATTTCACCTTTTAAAACAGTGCGTTCCCTCTGGAATTAGCCATTCTTCTTGTTAGTTAGAGCAAAACAGCAAAAAGCAAAAATCACTTTGCTTACAGAACTTTATGTGTGAGTGTACTAAAAGTGTCAGCAGATGTAGCACCAAAACATTTTCAGGTACATGTTTCATTTATCTGAAAGGCTTCCTCCACCATGCTTTTCACAAAATTCCCTTTATCCCTGAAGTGAGAAGAAGCTGCCAGAATACAGAAAAGTGCACTGTATGATGATGCTATTCGTATTAGTCATAGTCTAAGGAATAATTGAAGTCCTCTGTTAATATTCTTGTGAAAAAAACCCTCCAGAATCTCTTTTCTGGAGTTATTTCTGACCTTTTTAAATTGTTCAGAATCTTCTTTCCCTAGCAAATTAGTTTTAGACCTGTCCACTTTGTTTTCTGACTTCTATATTCAGAAAGCATCAGACTTAGTTTAGCAGACTTTGAAAGTTAGCAATGACAAACTAACAATTGATGTAGTTAGATCAGTGAATTTGCTGCAATTAGTTTAATCTTTTTGATTTTTGAAAGTTTCTTATATTCTCAGCCTCTGTAAATTGGTTTGTCTGATTCCTCATTTAAAGGAAGCTTCTGTTTATCTACCTAGATGACAAATATCGTAGAAACTGACCGCAGGCCTACCTCTACCTTGTGATGAAGACCACAGTCTTTCCTAGACATGTGTAAAAACTTTAAATGTTCTGGTCTGAGAGAGAAGTGGATATGTATAATACTTTCCATAGTACTTTATACAGCAACGGGGAAAATTTTTACTTATGTATGATCGACTAACTTCTTAAATCAACATCATGTGGGTAGAGCTAACATTTCACACCAACACAAAGTCATTGGAATGACATATAAAATAGGTCTTATCACCAATTCCCCACAGATCTTTTCATCCATCTACATGAAATTCCATCTCTATACCCTACAGCCAGCAACACTGAATATCCTTCTGACTCTACCTGCTTTTCAGACCTCTGATCTGTGATGGAAGAGGAGTCACCAACTGCAGCTGCATCACATTTGCCCTAGAGTCTACTCTTACATGCCTCTCAGGAGGTTGGGTCCAAGGTGGGAGATCTGAAAACTTTATAGCTTGCCCGTTGCGCTTCAGAGGTATCTGCGTACAGGCAGATTACACCATGGAGTGGTGTAATTACAAGTCATTTTATGAAGCACATGTCACCATCCATGGATGTAGACTATTGTCTGTAGTCCCTTGAGAAAGTCCTATTCAGCTGTGATTATGCTACCCAAACAATTTAAAACCATCTAGGAAAAGGTAAGTAGTAGTATTTTTATTGTGCAAGTGCACAGAGAGGTTATATGACTTGTCCTAGGACACACATTGAGTCAACGACCAAATAGAAATTCTAACCCAGAGGTTTCTGGCTCCCAGTTCTATGCTCAATGCACTATGGTTCCTTCTCTATGCAGAGTGCAATTTCAAAAAGATTAGGTGGTAAACCTTTAAACACATTTAACCAATTCCAAACAGCGTTCTCCTCCTTGATCACCATTTATGAGTCCTATGCAAATAAAATATCAGAGAGAGGGATTTGCTTAGTTACAATAACTAATGCTGCCCACAGTTTTGAGAAAATAAATGTAGTTTATGACTATTTGCAGTGTTGTAATTTGGATACAAGGCAAAGATGATGGATTTGTTTGGCTCACAAAATACTTAAAGCGTCCTTTCATCTTACCTTATGAAAACAGCATTTATTCTCTGGTTTACAGACAAAAATGTTGCTGGATGGTGCATGGAATGAACCTCTTGAGCTGCTATATTTCTTATACATAATCTTTCCTCTTATTAGCTTTAACTGTCACCGTAACATTTACATGATCAACAACTTGGATTATATCTCACTTGCTCTGCCTTTAAACCAAAAAATTGTTAATTTCTAGACCTTATATTTGTGTTCTAACATACATAAATCAATCCAAAGGATGCATTTTAAATGGTCACAGAAGGTAGAAAAACGAATTCTGATTCAATGAGATCTGTGACAGCCTGCACCACATCTAGGAGAGTGTTTGGTATAAGCATGAAATGGTGTGTTTAAGAGTTCCAAAAGTTCTACAAACGTAAATAAAATCTAAGTGTACTTTGTTTGTCTGTCAGAGCACCACCACAGAGCAGAAGTAGTCTTGACACATGAGATGGCAGCTCCCAGTGGTTGTGATCTAACCCATTTCATAACCATTATAGGTTTTTTGAGAGTTCAGGATGGCCTATGTGACCTGTGTAGCTGACCAAGTGGCAGGGCTCAGGTAAAGGTAGATATGGGGCTCAAATTGGCTATAGCTTTTATTAAACAAGCAGCAAAGAATCCTGTTGCACCTTATAGACTAACAGACGTTTTGGAGCATGAGCTTTCGTGGATATTCACCCACAAAAGCTCATGCTCCAGAATGTCTGTTAGTCTATAAGGTGCCACAGGATTCTTTGCTGCTTTACAGATCCAGACTAACACGTCTACCCCTCTGATATTTGTTAAACAAGTTACTGAATGAAAGAACTGCAAGTATTGTTGCTTTATATCTGTTAATCCTCCTGCATGCTTATATGTGTAAAGGGTTGGAGTGCTTAATCCATTCTGGCAAAGGCTAAAATATCCTTCAGGCAAAAGCTGGATGGGTGAGGAGAGCTTGCAGGTGGCTCAGTAGTCTGGAACATTTAGGCCCTGTACATTTTTGGCTTTATCAACTAAGAGGCACCGATGTCACAGATGTTTCTTTTTTTCAGTAAGTCAACACATTAGCTCTCAACACCATGATACACCAGCTATTGTTTTCTATTATGACATTATTATTATAATCTCAAAATATCAGGTCTCTCAGTTTTATTGTCTTCACAGTCTGGTTTTATTTAATTTACAATATTTTATATCCAGTAATAATAGTGGCTTCATATTAAAATTGGTTATAACAGACAGTTCCTGTCTTGTTGATATATGCTCAGACATTTAGACCTGTGTAGATAATAGAGGCTGACATTTCAGTCTGATCTTTGCATTTCAGTTACTAATGTTTGTCTTTCTCTGTCAGCATTGTAGAATTCTGATAATGTAGCAAACCATTAATATTCTTAGGAAATGGTGTGATTTCTGAGTGACAGTTTAACATGGACTTCACTAAGATATCTCATTGTATTGAGTAACTCTAATAGTACCGCAAAAAAATAAAAAAAAATCCACAACATCTTAAAATGCCACATTTTTGAAGTTTCATATATTTAACAGTCACTGGATTTATTTGATCTTTCCGGTTTCTGAGCTATATGTTTCTGTGTGTATAATTATTTTAAAGATTATTTCTTGTTTTCTATGTAATATATTACAGAAAACACACAAGCAATGGTTGTACTCATGCTTTTGTTCATAATTATGTGCACAGGCAATATCCTGATATCTGTATAAACAAGACTGACATTTTTACAAATGTATACCTCCAAAAAAGGCTTATTTTATATCCAAAACATTAAAGTTCACTGATTGTCTATAATCTACTTGTTTAACTGCTAGACATTGTGCCATTCCATATTTGTTTTATAGTGAGTCAATGGTAAGGACAAGAGACTGTGGATCAGGACTCTATTGTTCTCTAAAGATTTGTCTGATCCAGTGCCCATTGAAATAAATGGGAGTATTTCCACTGAGTTCAATGGGCTTTGGTTTGGGCCCCATAAAACTTTAAAATGCTGGTGTGAGTTCACCTAGAGCATTGGGCGCAGTTCTAGAAGTCACACTACCAAAATGATGTAGGCAAAATGGAGGGAGTTCAGAGAAAAGCCACAAAAATGAGCAGGCTTTCAAGGGGCTGAAGAAATGAACTTACAATGAAAGATTTTAGAAGGGCTAATGCACCACTAAAGTAGGGAGAGGTTAACAGTCTGAAAAACTTTGAAGGGTGTAAACTCAATGGAGTGCAAGGAATTATTTGGCATCAAACACTGGGTTTATCTACATGAAAATTTAGTTTACAGCAGAGGTTCTCAAACTGGGAGTCGGGACCTCTCAGAGGGTCACGAAGTCATTACATGGGGGGTCACAAGCTGTCAACCTCCACCCCAAATCTTGCTTGCCTCCAGCATTTATAATGATGTTAAATATATTAAAAAGTGTGCTCAATTTATTAGGGGGGTTGCACTCAGAGGCTCCCAATATGAAAGGGGTCGCCAGTAAAAAAAGTTTGAAACCCACTGGTTTACAGCAAGCTGGCATGTGAATTCACGTTAACAATCCATGTGGACCCTCCTGATGCACACTATCAGTTCTTTAGTGCATTTTGATGTACGCTGCTTTGAAATGGACTTGATCAGAGTGCAATAAAGCAATGTTAATGTGCGTCATTAGGGTCCACATGGATGGTTAGGGCATAGCAGGCTAGTATTGCATAGATTTACACCCTACCTTGCCACAAACTAATTATTTAAGTAAACATGCCCACTGTGGTATAACTATTTGTCACTTTCATATTGATGAGCGTGTTGTCATATCCATGAGCTAGTGTTGGAGCGCCTGCCTCACACTGGGGTGTAAGGGGTTAATAGAGCCCTAGAGTGGCTGCAGAGATGCAGCCAATCAGAGAAGGGCTGAAGGGAACAGCCAATCAGGGACAAGCAGGCCCATATAAAAAGGGACCGGCAGGGCAGAGCAGTGCAATTCTCTGCTTGGAGTCCTGGGAGGAAGGAAGGACGGACTGTGTTTCTGGAGGGCTGAGAGAACTGCCAGCACCCTGGACATAGCAGTGCTGTGAGCAGGGAGTGGGGGAGTAAGAGACCACTTCTGGCTGGCTACTGGGGTTTGCAAGCTGATGCAAGGGCAAAGAGGATGCTAGGGCCATGAGGAAGTGGCCAGATAATTTGCTGTCATTGCCACTAAGGGAAATGGCTGAACAGTGGACTGTAGGTCCCCTGGAAGTGGAGAGCACAGTGTGTGGCATGGCCAGAAGGCTGTGTCACTGAAGAGATGCTGGATCCTTGGAGAGATGTGGGTCCTAGAGCAGGCATGATGGCAGCGAGGCACCAGTCGAAGGGGATGCACTAATATGCAGAGCAAATTCCCCAGAGCAGTCAGCAGGAGGTGCCACAGTGGTGAGTGAGCCCTGTTATAGTGCTACTCTTTGTCACCACAGTCCTCTGACATTAAAACAGCTTGAGATATCACACGCATAGCACTGGAAAAGTAACCAGACTTCTTCAGAGCTTATCTGTTCTGACTCCGCAAATGTTTTGAGGTTTGTTCAGTGCTAAAACCACTTAATTATGAAGACTGAACATGGGGATTTCCCCACCTAAGGATTAAATGAGTAGCTTTCTGATTAACCTGCTAATTTACTTGTTATGGTGTCTTAATTGCATTTCCTTGTGTTTATTCTGAGTAAAAATCTCACATCATGCCACATTAACAGTGAAATGTTTCTAGAGTCCCTTTTATTCATGTAACATTGTCATAGGGTGGCTAGGCCCCTTAGGGGGAGATGGGTCTCAGCCCCACCTATGACAAGCATAGCTCATGGTGAGGGAGGATGAGTAATAATAAAGGAGGTCATATTATTAAGTCAGGCCAGGGGATATAAGGGAGGAAGAGAGAGACTCCTGGAGGAGCTTGAGTGGGAAGCTGTGTTTGTCTGAGAAAACAACTGCAGGCAGTAGATTCATAGGCTTTGCAGCCAGAAGGGCCCATCATGATGATCTAGTCTGCCCTCCTGCACATTGCAGGTCACCCACTCCTGTAATAGGCCCATAACCTCTGGCTGAGTACTGAAGCCCTCAAATCTTGATTTAAAGTCTTAAAGTTACTGAAAATTCACAGTTTACTCTAGTTCAAACCAGAAAGTGACTGATGCCCCACACTGCAGAAGGAGGGGAAAAACCCTCTACCTAGGGGTCTCCTTTCTGACCCAAAATATGGCATTCAGTTACACCCTGAGCATGTGAGCAAGATCCACCATCCACGCATCTGGGAAAGAATTTTCTATAATAACTCAGAGCCTGCTCCTCCATCTCCAGAGTGTCCCATCTCCAGCCATTGGAGCTATTTGCTAATAGCAGTTGTGGGTAGACCGCATGCCACTGTAGGCAATCTCCTCATACCATCTCCTCCACTTGTCAAGTTCAGTCTTGAAACAAATTAGGTTTTTTGTTTTTTTTTTACCCCACTTCACCCCGTGGAAGGCAGTTCCAGCACTTCACTCCTCTGATGGTTAAAAATCTTCACCTAATTTCAAACCTAAACTTGTGGGTGACCAGTTTGTATCCATTTATTCTTGTGCCAGCATCAAACCTTAATTTAAATTAAACCCTCTCCCTTCCTGATGTTTATCCCTCTGATATATTTATAGAGAGCAACCATATCTCCCCTCAGCCTTCACTTTGTTAGGCTAAACAAGCCAAGCTCTTGAATTCCCTCTTCTAAGGCAAGTTCTCTATTCCTCTAGTCACCTTACTAGCTCTTCTCTGCACCTTTTCCAGTTTGAATTCAGTCTTTCTTAAACATGGGACCCAGAAGTATTCAAGACATGGTTTCACCAGAGCCTTTTGTAAAGATAAGAACACTTCCCTATCTCTACTGGAAATACCTGGCCTGATGCATCCTAAGATTGCATTAGCCTTTTTCACTATTGCATCATAGTGGCAGCTCTTAATCATCTTGTGATCAACCAATACACCCAGGTCTTTCTCTACTCTGTTGCTTCCCACTGATATATCTCCATCTTATAGCAAAAATTCTTATTAGTCCCCAAGTACATGACTTTGCATGATTAAATTTCATTCTATTTCTATTACTCCAGTTTTCAAGATCATCCAAGTCTTCTTGTATGATATTCCAGTCCTGCTCAGTATTGGCAATACCTCCCAACTTTGCATGACCCACACATTTTATGAGTACACGCCCACTTCTTGTGCCAAGGTAGTAATGAAAACGTTGAATAAAATTGGTCCCAAGACCAATCCTTGAGGAATTCCACTAGTAACCTCCCTCCAGCCTGACTGTTCACCTTTCAGCATGACCCATTGTAGTCTACCTTCAAGCAGTTCCATTAATCCTCATCTCTAATCTAACTAATTTCTCATGTAGAACTCTATCAAATTCTTTACAGTAGATCTAATCTTCCTATATTTCAGTATTTATCTAGATAATCAGTTATCTTCTCAAAGGAGCTCATTTTGGTCTGGCACAATCTACTTTTTGCAAAATCATCTTGTATTTTATCCCAATTACCTATATGTCCTTTTCAAATTTGTTCTAAGATTTTGCATACAATTGAGGTCAAATTAATGGGGCAAATCACATTTTTGTCCTTTCTTAAATATGGGTTCTATATTGGCAATTCTCCATTCATAGAGCACAACTCCCAAGTTTACAGATTCACTAACAATCCTTGCTATTGGGATTAGCAATTTCATGCGCCAGTTCTCTTAATATTCTTAAATGGAGATTATCAGGCCCCCTGATTTTGTCCCAGTAAATTGCTTTGAGTTTGGCTTCCACCATGGATGTGATAATTTCTACTTCTGTACCCTCATTCCTATTAGCAGCCCTGCCACTGTCCCCAAGTTCTTCATTGCCTATATTAAAAACTGAGGTGAAAAATTCATTTGGGTGTTGGGCCTATCTAGATTATCGTTAATCTCCATCCCATCCTCTGTGTTTAGCCGTCCCTCTTCTTTCCTTGTTTTCTTTTTATTTATATGACTAAAGAGCCTTTTACTGTTGGTTTTAATTTCCTGGAGTGAAGACTGTATCTGAGTTCTAGTTTGAAAGATTCTGTGCACATTTTAATAAATTGGACCTCCAAAGGGGAATACTTTGAATATTTGGGCTGTGTGGCCTTCAGAAGAGCGTTGAGCTGATGAGGAAACTGAGGCAGGTACAGCAGAGCCCCTCTGGCCACAAGGGGGCACTTGGGAGGTGGCTGACATACAACATATGTATAAAAAATATGGATTACTAATTCCATTGATTATTGTACTGCAGTAAATAATGGTAACATTTGTCTCTCCTATCCCCTTCCTCACCAATAACAAAGATATCATTTGCAATGGCTGTTTTGAATGCTCTTACACAGAAGTTCTCAAGCTGTGGTCCTAGCAGCATTTGCTGGTGGTCTGAGACCTGGTTCATCATATGATATTGGCTCTGCCTCGATTCAGCTTGCCACATTGCATTAATAGACAGCTAAGGAGACACCAAATGCTTTCCTAACTTTCACTTCCCATCTGAACAATTGTTATAGTTATCACAAAGAAGTTATGTGATTATAGTGGGGGAGCAGGAGTGATCTATACCTTTGCAAAGGAAAGAGGAGGTGGTCCATGGAACCATCTCCCTTTTAAGATATGGTCCACGCTATGAAAAACATAGTGAATCTCTCTTCTAATCTATACTCTGAATTGTTTTCAGGTTTACACAGGGAACCTTTCATGTGGAGGGGAGAAATAGGCATAGATGTTGAAGCAAAGCCTTAGAAAAAAGATGAATCTTGGGATTTCATTCTGGCTAGACTATTGATTCTCTATAACCTTGGGCAAGTTGCTCTTCTTGTACCTCAGTCGTCCTAGCTGGAAAACTTAGTATCTCTCTGTAAACCAGATCTTCAATTTGAGAAGAACTTTCTTATGTAAATGAATCTTACAATGCCTCTCCCCCACCCCCTTGATTTACAAGGTAAATCTTTTTACAGTTCTGTATGTTAATTTCAAGTTCTATGTCTCAGAAGTTAAATTTTAAACTAGCTCCTAGATACACTAATAACTATTTGCAAGAAAAGTAAGAGTTTGAGCCATAATTTCCTCTTAATGTCTTACCTCTGGTCAGTTCACTGATTCCTCTGCAAAAACCCACAGGTACAGTTTCCTCCTGATTGGCCCATAGTGGGGTTGACCCCTTCTGCCCCAGAATGGGCACAGCATTCATCCCTCAACTCCTCCAGGATTTATGTTTAGCTAAACAGATTCTCCCTCCCCTATGGTCACAGGACCACCTGCATGGAGGTCATGTCCTGTACCCCAGTTTAGAAAACCTCTGGCTCCCCGTTCCTGATGACCTGAATTCAAGTGGTTCCTTGTAGCAGGGAGGTAGGTCCATGTAAAAGTTAATGCAGCCTTGTGATGGATTAGTTTTTCCATGAGATTTCCTGTGGGGTTGACGAGGATATGGGATAATGAACTCTCCCCATACTCACCACAGACCACTGCTTGCACAACATGCAGATCCCTAGGCCTACTGAGGGTTTTTGGGGGTGGGAAGGGTTAAGTGGTATGATATGCTATGGAGTCAGCTGACTTCCCTTTCCACACAGAGGATGAGATCTGTCAGTGGGTCCCCTCTATGCACTGATCTCAGGAGAATGATCTGGACCATAGTTTACTGAGTACTGGAGTACAGGGTTGGCCTAATACTTAACAATTTAACTCCAGTAGGGCAAATAAGTCTCTTTGCCAAAAAGCTTCATTTCACTGGAGTTATGTTCAGTTTTTCCAAGGCTAAATTTGTCCCATTTCTCTACCAGGATGTGACGGGCATTAGCCCAGACAGGGTTAAGCCCCAGGCATTGACAGCAGAAGTCCCACCCCCATGGCAAGACTGGGCATGCTCCAAGTGCTCTAGTAGTATAAAGGGAGGGAGAACAACTCATTCTGAGTGAAAGGCCACAAGGGAAGGATCTGCCTGGGAAGCTCCTGCGGAGGGCCAGCCGCAGCCTCTGACTTCCCCGGGAACCGAAGCCGTCCATTGCCTGCCTACACCCCAGCTACTCAAAGTAACCCTGGAGACAACTGGCCCCGCCAAACACAGAGGACCCGACGTCTCATGGGAAACCCCAACACAGACTGTGGTAGGAGGTGACCCAGGGAGGGTGACGGAGTGGTACCTCCCACCCGGGGAAACTCAGCATGTTTCGGTAGGACTCCCCCGCTGAGTCAGTGGCAAGCTGCTACACCAATGTTAAGGCCCTGGGTCGGGGCCTGGTGGAGTTGGGTGAGCCCAGGCCCCCTAATGAGGCTGCCACACCCCATAAGGGGCACCCCAATACTATAGACTCTGGTCATTAGGCCTCGCTGCCCTGTGCCAAATGTCTGCTTTATGAAATCCAGCCATTAGGTCACATGACCCTGCACCGAAGGGTGGTGCCATAGACTCTGGCCACTAGGCCACGCTGCCCCGCACCGAAGGGTGGTGCCATAGATTCTGGCTGCTAGGCCACGCTGCCCTACACTGAAGGGCTGCTTTACAGACTGTGACTGATAGTTCACACTATCCTGACTCTAGGGGCATGGACCGTCACACAGGATAAGGGTAAGAGGCATTCATTATTATTTGACTACTATTCATTCAATAAATCTTCTGTGACTTAAACCTGAATTTTTAAAGAATATACCAATTTTCAGCTGATGGAAAAATTGCTCCAATTCCAATTCTCCTTGGACTAGGTTACCCACATTTAGCTAAAGGAATTCAAGCCATTATATTTACAATGGGGATTCCTAAAGTCCTGGGTGCCAGTCAAGCAAAACACTTAAGCATGTATTCAACTTTAAGCATGTGAATAGTCCCATAGACCAGGGGTTCTCAACCTTTTTCTTTCTGAGGCCTCCCCCCAACATGCTATAACAGTTCCATGGCCCACCTGTGCCACAACTGTTTTTCAGTAGATTAAAAGCCAGGATTGGTGTTAGGAGCAACTGCCCAGGACCCCATGCCACAGGGTGATGGGGCTCGGGATTCAGCTTTCTGACCTGGGCCCCAGTAAATCTAATGCTAGCCCTGCTCTCTGCTTTATTTTGGTGGATCCCCTGAGACCTGCTTGCAGACCCCCAACAGGCCTGGGACGCCTGGTTGAGAACCGCTGCCACAGAATAAACTGCTTAAAGTTAAATGCTTTCTTGGATCTGGGGTCAAAGTGATCCTGTGTAGGTAACTTTTTATCTTTTTTCAGCCTTTTATCTTTAACTCATATTAATAGAGTTCAGATTGTTAAAGACATACTCTTTTATTTCATTTAAGAAAGACTTTTGCAGAGGATCCTTGTGTTCCTTGCAGATTTAGGGAAAATAGTTTCAAGCAGATTGTCGGAAGTGCTCAGACTCCACCTACACGTCTAAGTTTTGCTCACAGTCCCAGAGTAGCCAGAGGTTTTTATTAAAATGACTAGCAATTACTTCATTGTCAAACTTTAAAATGGCACTGTCTCAGAGTTAGCTTCCCACTGAGATGAATGGAGGTACTTTATATTCCTCTTTGGATCAAATGATAAATAATACCTAGCTCTTTCTTCGCACTTTTCATCAGTAGATCTCAAAGTACTTTACATAGGTGGTCAGTGTCATTAACCTCTATAGGTCAGTGGCAGAGGAACAGGTTTCCCAAGTACCAGTCCAGCGTTCTATCCCTTATGCTGCACTTTCTGTGCACAGACCAAGTACATTGGCTTCACACAGAGACTCTCATGACTATCAGGCATATTACTGTATATGTACATTACTAAGTCAAGGCAATAACTTAGTGGTCAAAGCAATAGGTGAGTTATATCCAGGCACAGGTTCAAATATACCATGGAGTTTGTCTGTTACATACAAAGAGGTCTTATTTGTTCTACAAAGACCTCATAGCATTGTTTGTACAAGTGGGGTTTTGATCCACTATCTTTTGCCAAAGTTTCTTCTCCCATCCTGCTGTTGAGTGCAGTGGTGACACTGTGTACTGGCTGACTGTTGCCAGACATTCCTGAGTTGGCTGTGTTTCAGTACTCTGTCAGTGGCTTGTGAAGAACTTCGGGATCATTCAGAATGAAAGGTGCGATCATATATACAGTACTGCTGTGTTTTGCTTCTTCAAAACGATGATTTAAAATTTGGGTAGCACATAGTATTTTGGGAATGGTCAAGTTAATCAGTTGTTGCAGGTGTTATGATTCAGTTTATCTTTCCACAACAATTTAAGAGTTTCAGTAAAATTACAACAAGAATTTAAACTCAGTAGACTGATTCATCCCTCCTGGCATCACTTCAAATCCAAAGAACCTAATCTTGCAGCTTTCTCATGTGAATAGCCCATATATTTGAGGTGATGTTAACCCAAGGCCATGCAGCATAAGGGGCCTGATTCTCTATTGCCTTATACTTTATGAAGTCTTATATGCCTATGCAAAGAGGGTGTAAAGTGCTACTATCCTGCTTGAGCAGCATTTTAAACCTACTTTGCTTCCTCCTTGCACAGGTGTAATTGACAGGTGCAGAGCAGTGGACAACCAGGCCCGGAATCCCAAGCTCCAGTGAAGCAGGGCTATAGCATTACTCTTGTGCAAATGTTAAATTAACCATCAGATGGCTCTCATACTGCACTCTCCATGCAATAGACACTTCCTGAAATTTACAAGGGGCAAAATGAGAAACATGTTGCAGATTTCACAGTCCGGATTCGCCACGCTGTTATACTGGTTTTACATTGGTGTAATTCCCTTGCTGTCAATGGAGATACACCACCATAATGCCTGTGCAATCAAGTAAAAAGTCAGAATTATGATGTCCATGTTCCTGTAGATCAGACTTCATGTATTCTGTTTTGTTCTTTAATTGAAAAAACAGAATGAGTTTTTTCCCTACAATTAATCTGTTCTATCCCCACTAATTTCAGTATCTATCAAAGATTTTACCATGTGATTCTTAGAGCACCTTTGGAGATGCAGCATGTGGTAGTAATTTCTAGCTCTGCTCGCTACTGTCACTGTTTGTTTAAAGAACGAGAAGTACTTGTGGCACTTTAGAGACTAACAAATTTATTTGAGCATAAACTTTCGTAGGCTACATCTTATGCAGATACAGACTAACACAGCTGCTACTTTGAAACTGTCCATTTAGTGACCTGTTTGTTTCACATTACCAAAGTGATTGTAAATCACAAGCACGATACCAAAGTGATTGTAAATCACAAGCACGATAGCTTTTTCATGGAATAAAAATAATTTTGTTCACACTCAGAAAATGACAAAAGGGAGCTGTTATATGTAAACAAATCCACTTCAAAAAGATTTTGGAACCCTTTTGGTAGATATATGAATTCAGCAGTAGCAAATCAGAGTGGTAGCATCTTACATTTACTTTGAACAAATGTAGCTGACTATACCAGACTCAAGGAAGTGGCGTGACCTTTCCTCACATTTTCCCCCATTTTTTGCTTTGTGCCTCAGTCCTCTTTAGGGGATGTTTATTTTAATCCCAAAGTAGAATGTATTCTGTGCCAGGGTCCAAAAAAAAAAAAAGGAAGAATTATGTGTTTGTAAAATGATAGAATATTAGATTAAAAATAACTGTCTCAAAACTACAGAAGAGAACATGTTGCTTCCTGAAGGATGAATATATGTGACCTGGAGTGTATTATTCGACATGGCAAAAATAATATTTTGCATGTGATGCAGGAATATGTGGGATTATGGGGAAAATAGCAGCACATGAGAAATTGTGTGGAATTCAAATACAAGCGAAAAAGAGTCCCTGTTTACTTGGCCATATGTGGTCAATGTAGAGACCACTTCAGGATGGTTTTTCGTTGAGGCAGAGAGCCAGATTCTGATCTGATTCTAGAATTAATCCATTGAAATTTTAGGTACTCTGGATTTACACTAATTTAATGGAGGTCAGCATCTGGCCTTAATTCTCAGAGTTAAATTTATACAAACAAGAAAAATCTGAGATAAGAATGCAAGTGTTTCCTTGAGCCAAATGCAATCCTCAATGAGTCATAAAGTCCACTTGTCTTATGCTAGATTTAATGAGAAAAACAGAGCAGTGTGTGGTCCTTTAACTCATTGCACTGTACTGTAGCAAATTTAGGGCTAGACAAGAGACATCAAAAGAGATGTTCTGTTGCAATCAGATGGTAAAACTGGGCATCAGTTTGAACTCTAGGTTACTTTGATTAGATAGTTGCGACTCCCCTGGTAACTAGCATCTGAAAATTTTTAAAAAATCCAAACAAACAAAAATCCCCCACAGATTTCTAAACTGGAATTATCACTAGCTTGACCAGGATACTTAACCCTCCCCCCTCTTCTTCTCCCACCCCTTTACCTCACCTTATCTGCATTCATTTTATTCTCATCTACAGAATATCAGCTCTTTACACTACAAAAACAACTCCTCAACAAGGCTCAGACCAAACCCTAATATTAAGTCTTTAGTAACTATTTACTTTATTAAATGACTTTTTCTCCACCCTTCACTCCTTCCTTTCAGCAAAAATATGGTTTGCATTTGTTGCCTTGAAGAGTTTTTATTTCTGAAGTCTTGGTATTCAGTTCCCTTAATAATGATTATTGTATTCAGTTATTATATAACAGCCCCCCCGCCCCAACAAAGCTTATTTGCAAGTGCCTCTGTTCCAGTAAATAGGAAGTGTTTACTCCTTTGTGCTTTTTCACAGGATTAATACTTTTGCTATGCAAGAATTACCTTAAATTTTCCTGGAGCTTTAGCAGCTCCATTCTCCAATCATCAATTGTAAGTTATCTCCCTGTCACTGAATCTTATTTAATCAGCTAAGAATGTTTCAGATAAAGTGATTGAAGAAGGCTTGAACTATTAACATTAGATATGAGTGCTCCTCTGAGTCTTGCTGAAGCTGATGTTGCTAGGGGCAGGGGCTGGAAAAGTCATGGGGTCTGATGGGAAAGGGCAAATGTCAATGGAGCCTGTTGCCCCAGAATGATTGGGCTTGTGCCATCCACAGGGAGGTAGGCATGTGGGTTGGAGTTCCCAGTGCTCACTAACTCCTACTGGAGCTTCTGATGCCCATGAGCCAATATGGTATGGTGAGTATCTCCCAGGCAGGCTGGCTTCAATGCTTACTAGGCCTCAGAAGATTTGAGATTGCAACAACTTGCACCATTGTGTGACCTACTGTTGATGGAATTGTAGCCTGGCTTCCACTGATTTGAGCCACTGGAATGTAAGGGGTGAATTTGACTCAATGTTTCAGTATTTGCACTCCCTTTTACTTCAATAATATAGGAGAGTTGACTTAAAAGTTATTCCATATTGCAAATTCCTATGGTGGAGAAGTTTTCTAGATGGCAATTATGGGCCAGCTGGCAAGGAAAGGCTGGAATTTGTGAGATGGGTACACAAAATAATCTTTGTTTAAAATCTCAGAACTGTACCATCTCTGCTGGGCCTTCTGGCCTTGCAATGCAAACTTTTGTCTTTCACTTTTCTCTTAAGAGGGTCACTCACAGGAGGACTCGTAATCACTCTGAAACATCGCTGGGATGACCAAGTTCTGCCCTCAGCGACACCAGTGTAACCCATTGAAAATCACTGAGAGTGGAGGTTGTGGAAATGGGGTTCCATAGATATGGTCTGCTCTTAACTACATCTATTCACCTCTGACTATGCCAGAGTCCCTCAATAGTCAACTGCAAGGCTTGATCTGAGGCCTCCCTCTCTGAGTCACTTCACCTTTCCCCACCTTGTTTGATTATTGCCGACTGCCTTTTATTTGGCAGAGTGGCTGCTGCTCATTGGTCAGCTGCAGGGCCAATCAGAGGGGGGCCCAGGACAACCATTTGACCTGGGCCTCAAGCTCAAAGGGGGCCTCAAATTTAAACACTTGTTAATTTTTGGCATTTGATAAGTTTCACAACTTGTTTTTATGCACATCTTTATTAGACCAAAATGTGACACACTTTCTCAGCTTAGAGCTGCAAATTGAAGCAAATAAGAGATGTAATTTGGTAAGACATTTTTTTTTTTTTTTTGGTAACTGATATAGATTGTCATAGTAAAGAGTTAACAATGTTCATAAATATTAATAAAAATATCTGTTCTGATGGCACAAAATTAGACCGTGTTGAACGTGTCCTCTCAGATCAGCTGATTATATAAACAAACCACTACTAGTGGCTGGTGCTGGTTCAAGTGTGTGTTGAAAGGTAGAGAACTGTTACATTTTAGTGTCTTTCTAGTTTTACATCTAGTTGACTAAGGAATTATTTATGTGTGAGAATTCCTCATTATTATCTTCATATGGTAGCTAAAAGAGGTGACTGGTTGGTTGGCTGGGCCCTAGCTTGGTAGCCTGGCCGTCATCATAGGCTTTTATAGTCTATAGGCCAAGATTCAAGGTGAGATTTGTGAGGACACATTTGAAATTTTTGGACATTATCCCTCTCTGTATGCATGTCTGAGTTTACTATATATGTCATCCCTCTGTCTTCAGCTCAGCCTGGTATATTATTCCTTGTGCACTTGAGTTTTGATAAGGACAATAACCTGTCTGAGTGTTTCATTTTGTGTTCTTAGTTAGTGTTCCTTTGTTTTAAGTCTTTTCAGCATTTGTGTACCATTCAGCATTTGTGTACGTTTATAGTAGAAGATTTCAAGTGTGGATAAGCTACTTATTTACAGCAGAATATTTCAAGTAGATCACTATGAAGAGAAGATTTGAAAGAGGTACAAGCAAGAAATGGCAAAAACAACTGAATGAAGCAGGAGCTAAGAACTCAAAGCCAATAACTTCATTTCTGAAACCACTGGAAAGCACACCTTACCCAACAATGCTACAGCTAATGAAAACTCCGCAACTGCAATAGGTGATATTTCAATGGCAATACCTGAACATGAGGATAGTAGTCAAGAAGGAGATGTGCCAACAGTAACAGATGCAGCAGAAGTTCCTTTATACGATCAAGAAACTCAAAAGCAATAGGAAGATGTAAATCTTATGTAGCAAGAGCAGTGCATGAGTACTACAGGTTTGGCTGTGACTGACATTGGAATTGACAAGAGCAGTGCTGCCCAAATGCAATCTTTTCTTCAAATTAGTTGTTTTGAAATTCCAAGTAACATTCCATGAGATGCTGGTAATCTTACTTTCCTTACTCATCTGCTGACACAAACTCTTCCAAATGGTGAGACCTGCACAAGAGACTGGTTATGCTGGAGTACGGAAAAACAATCTCTGTACTGTGCATGCTCCTTCATTTTGAATAAAAGTGCTGCAAATGCATCAGTTCTCTCTGATCAATCAGGATGGAGGCATCAACAGAGGTTGGAGGAAGTTGAAAGACTGAATACCATCACATGAGGGTTCAACATCACACAAAGTAAACTATTGCATGGAAACTAGCCAATAAGGAAGCATCAGCTGAAAGTTCAGTTGAGAATTTACTCTTGACTGAACTCACTACAGAAACTAATAACTGGAAAAAATGTCTTGAGCTTCTGATACGGTCTCCCATAGTATTCTTAACAGCAAGTTAAAGTATGGATTGAATGAATGGACTATAAGGTGGATAGAAAGCTGGCTAAATTGTTGGGCTCAACAGGTAGTGAGCAACGGCTCGCTATCTAGTTGGCAGCCAGTATCAACCAGAGTGCCCCAGGGGTCGGTCCTGGGTCTGGTTTTGTTCAACATTTCTGTTAATCTGGATGATGGGATGGACTGTACCATCAGCAAGTTTGCAGATGACAATAAACTGGGGGGAGAGGTAGATAAGCTGGCGGATAGGGATAGGGTCGAGTGACCTAGACAAATTGGAGGATTGGGCCAAAAGAAATCTGATGAGGTTCAACAAGGACAAGTACAGACTCCTGCACTTGGGATGGAAGAATCCCGTGCACTGCTACAGGCTTGGGACCGACTGGCTAAGCAGCAGAAAAGGATCTGGGGATTACAGTGGATGAGAAGCTGGATAAGAATCAGCAGTGTGCTCTTGTTGCCAAGAAGGCTAACAGCATATTGGGCTGCATTAGTAGGAGCATTGCCAGCAGATCAAGGGATGTGATTATTCCCCTCTGTTTGGCACTGATGAGGCCACATTTGGAGTATTGCATCTAGTTTTGTGCTGCCCTGTACAGAAAGGATGTGGACAAATTGGAGAAAGTCCAGTGGAGGACAATGAAAATAATTAGGGGGCTGGGGCACATGACTTAGAAGGAGAGGCTGAGGGAACTGGGATTGTTTAGTCTGCTGAAGAGAAGAGTGAAGGGGGAATTAAAAGCAGCCTTCAACTACCTGAAGGGGGGGCTCCAAAGGGAATGGAGCTCAGCTGTTCTCAGTGGTGGCAAATGGCAGAACAAGGAGCAATGGTTCAAATTGCAGTGGGAGAGGTTTAGGTTGGATATTAGGAAACACTATTTCACTAAGAGGGTGGTGAAGCACTGGAATGGGTTACGTAGGGAGGTGGTGGAATCTCCTTCCTTAGAAATTTTTAAGGCCCAACTTGACAAAGCCCTGGCTGGGATGATTTAGTTGGTATTGGTCCTGCTTTGAGCAGGGATTGGACTAGATGACCTCCTGAGGTCTCTTCCAACCCTAATCTTCTATGATTCTATCCTGAATGTCATCCTTTTTCTTTCTGAGCAGAGATTGACTTTCTTTGGTTCCAGTCAACATATTGTCAAGTATCAGAGGGGTAGCCGTGTTAGTCTGGATCTGTAAAAGCAGCAAAGAGTCCTGTGGCACCTTATAGACTAACAGACATATTGGAGAATGAGCTTTTGTGGGTGAATACCCACTTTGTCGGATGCATCCGACGAAGTGGGTATTCACCCATGAAAGCTCATGCTCCAATACGTCTGTTAGTCTATAAGGTACCACAGGACTCAGTTAACATATTAGTGATCATGCAAATGGAAACTTTCTAGGCATAGTTGAGCTCCTCAGCAAATATGACTTACTTATCAGAGCATGTTAAATGTGTTCGAGAATCGCAAGAGTCAAAAGTGCATGCAAGTCCATTATCTTTCCACATGCATACAAAATGAGTTATTGAGCTATGTGGGTCATTCGTACAAACAACAATTCTTGATGAAATTAGAAATGCCAAGTATTTTTCAATCATTGTTGCTGCCATTCCAAATTGTTCTCACAAGGAACAGACTATGATTATTCAATATGTTAAGATTGTAGACAGCTCAATGTTTTCAACTGAAGAAAGGTTTATTTTGTTTGATAATTTCACAAGAAACTGGAAAAGAAATTGCTGCTCAAATACTAGCAGTTCTAGAAGGTTTTAAGTTAGATTTTCAAGTCTGCATTGGTCAAGTCTATGACAATGGATCTAATATGGCTGGGAAGTACAAAGATGCTCAAGCAGAAGTGCTTGAGCATAATTCAAACTGTATTTTCTCCATTTGTGGAAACCACACATTAAACCTTGTAGGTGTTGACTGTGTTGAATCATGCAAGGAGGCAATTATTTACTTTGGAACTATGCAGCAAATTTACAATCTCTTCAGTAGTAGTGCACAAAGATGGGAAATTCTGAAGCAAAATCTTCCTTTTCACTGCATAGGCTGTTCAAAACTAGATGGTCTGCATGGATTGAAGGTGTTCAACCAGTTGTGCAGCATTTGAATTCAGTGAGAGGCTTTAAATGAGCTTGAATCTCTCAATTTCACTGCACAGACTCTACTGAACTTCTATTCAGTCTATTCAGAAGCATATGTCCACATCTGAATGCATTCTGATGTCATCTTTGTGGATGAAGCTATTTACAATGATCCACAAAACTAATCTGGTAATTGAAACACGCAATGCTACACTTGATGTTGAGAGGGATAACATTGATAAGACTTTCTATGACATTCAACAGATTCATGACCAATGGGATGCGATCCTGAGTCCAAATTAGTAGCACAGAATATTGGCATTTCATCTGAGTTCTCCACCAGTTGCAACTGTGACAGGGTCAGGCCAGATGGCTACAGGAGAGTGTTAAAAGGCAGATATTAGCCCCAGATTAAGTAGATCCCTTTTCCCTGGGTAAGGTAACAGGGGTAGTTCCAGAACAAGCAAAAACTGCTAGAATCCATTAGGACAGGCTGGCCAATCATGGCACCTGAGTTAAAAAGGACCTTATTTCAGTTTGTAGCATGCATGTGAGGAGCTGAGAGTGAGAAGGCATATTGCTGGAGGACTGAGGAGTACAAGCATTATCAGACACCAGGAGAAAGGTCCTGTGGTGACAATAAAGAAGGTGTTGGGAGGAGGCCAGGGGAAGTAGCCCAGGGAGTTGTAGCTGTCATGCAGCTGTTCCAGGAGGCACTTTAGACAACTGCAGTCCACAGGACCCTGGGCTGGAACCTGGAGTACAGGGCGGGCCCAGGTTCCCCCCAAACCTCCCAACTTCTGATTAGACACAGGAGGCATTGGCCTGGACTGTGGCTTCTACCAGAGGGTAAGGTCTCAGGGCTGTTTCCTGACCCACATTGTCAATCTCTGAGGCGAGCAAATCTGCCAATAAGCGCAGGACCCACCATGGTAGAGGAGCAACTTTGTCACACAACTTACCTACTGAATCCAGTGCCGAACAGCGTTATAGGGTCAATCGGGTCTTACACATCAATTTGAGTCACTGAGACTAATTTGTACCCTTTTTGGGTTTCTTTGGCAGTTCAACAGACTGAGTAATGAAATCTACTTTCTGCAGCTGAACAATTTCATCAGCAGTATAACAAAGAAATCTCAAAAGATCTCAGTGATGAGGGCATCTTCCTCAAACAAATATATTCCACGAATTTTAAATTGGATCGCAAGCCAAAGGAATTGCTTCAAGAAATACTTGAACTTGGACTTTTTGGGGTGTTTCCTAATATTGCAATTGTATTGTGTATTTGTCAGTTTGTCTATATCAGTAGCTTCAGGTGAACGCACCTTCAACATGTTGAAGCAGGTAAAGAACTAGCACCATTCATCTATGGGACAAGAGCATTTGAATGGGCTTGCCATGCTTAATATCAACTGTGACATTACACGAAAGCTAGATTTTTTTTTCCCCTCAATAAGTGCATTTGCACAAAAAAAGGCTAGAAAAGCATTTGTTAAATAAAAAATATTCAAATTATGTCTCACTTTTTTGGTGCCTTATTTTGTTTTCATGTGTTGTCATTTTTTATTTTTATTATGGCTAGGGGCCTCAAAAGCTGGAAGTGGCCCAGGATTCTTTGGACCTCTGAGAGGGCCTGGTCATCTGATATCAGATATATTTTTAATTTTGTTTAACTTTTTTCTGCTTTGTTTTTGCTTAAGGATTATTTAATTTATTTAGAGCCATGTAGCCTGGTATGAACTTGTTATTGAGCATGAAAAGCTATATCCCCAGGGATCCTCAGGCTGTGGTAGAGTAAAGCAATTGTCTTGCATATTTCAGTGTTACTTTATAACTAAGGGGCTCCATGAAGCCCTAGCAATGTTAAACATTTATGACAGGTTGTGGCTCAGTGAGGAAAGAGGAGGAACGTGGTGGTATTTGCATTGTTATAGCATCTTCCATTGAAGGATAAAAATCCCTTTTGCAAACATTAAGGAATCATGTCTGATAAGTAGGCAGTGTTACCCCCACTTTACAGATGGAGAAGGCAAGGCACAAAGAAATTAAGTTCCATACAAACAGAAGTAGGATGTAATTTACTTAAGTAAATTTACTGAATCTAAGTAAATTACATTTTATTCTGTATTATTGGTATTTTGCTTGCTACAATTGCACCAAAAGTTTTTCAACATTATATTTGCAAACTTCTTTAATGTTTTACCTGACCAGTTTCACTATGGACTTAACAGAGCTTTGAAAGATTCGGTAAATTTATATCGGCAAAGCCAATGGATTTCTTAAGGTCTCTTCATCTAGCTGGTTCTGTTAATGTCAGCAGGGACTCTCTGCAGGGCTTAGATGGAAACCCCTGAACAGTGTATATATTAAAGATTTGTTTGGATGGTGATGTCTTTGAATCAATCCTAATGTGTTTGGTGGATTCCACATATCATTGGTGTCAAGGCAGAGTCAGAAGGCACCTATGAGAATTATAATGACCAGAAGGCCTTTCAGAGATTATAGTAGTCTCTATGGGAATTTTAAAGAGTGAATATATTAACTTAGTAGATATAAAAATCTACTATGGATGCATAATTTCAAAAAAAGGCTTTTTATGAATATAGGAAAAGGGGGCCAAAATTAGCATAAAACTGGAAAGTTAGTTGCAGGCTTTACTGTGGAGAGATGGCTTAGAACTATTTATACTTGCACAGTTAAATATGCCTCTAGGTGTATTTACAGAATCAGAAATTTAATATTTGAATCCTCCCAAGAATATGCAGTAGTAATTGAAAATAATGCTAGAGCTGACCAATCAGTAAAATGCTGTGTTGGAAGGTAGCGTCAAGAAATACTATTCCCATTCAGAGAAAACTACTTTATATCCTCTAGTGAACAGATGGACTTTGTATTGTGTCATGAGGGCCCAAAACTCCTGCTTTCCCTCTATCCACTAGGCAATGAACCCTGTCAAAGAAGGAAATTAGGTTGGTTTGGCATGATTTGTTCTTGTCAAATCAATCATGGCTGTTCCTTACCCTAGGTGCTAGATGTTCCTTATCATCTAGGTGCTTACAAATTGATTGTTTTAATATTTTGTTCTGGTATATTTCAAGGTATGAAAGTTAGGTTGTCTAGTCTATAGTTCCCTGTAGTGATGTGATGACTCACTGCTGTGGTATCTCCTGCTGGTCATCCAGGGAATTGGCTCAACAGCCCTGGTGTCCCTCCCCATACCTTGGTGCCCCTTCTCTCAGGGTTCTCCCCCTGTAGTCTGACTGGGTCTTCCCTCCCCAGGGAATCCCCACCTCAGTCTTGGGCTATTACCAGTCACCATCTAGCCCCCCCCTCACTGGGGCAGACTGCAGTATAATTGCCACTCATCATTAGCAAGGAAGGTCTGGACCTGTTGCCTCTACTTCTTTTTTTTTTTTTTTTTAAATAGGATATCTCCAATCTCCTATTTAAAAATTGATTGAACTCACAGCCCTGGATTTAGTGGGCCAATGCTCAAACCACCGAGCTATCCTTCCCCCCAATCCTTGGGTTGCCCCTCTGCAACCCCAGTACCTTCTCCAGCTTTTAGCAAGGCCTGCAGCCTCAGGGTTTTCCAGGCCAGAGCTCCCCAGCTCCTCTGGCCTTTCCCTAGCCCTGCTCCAGTCTAGGTACCCTGCTTAGCTCCCAGCAGCCAGGCCCATCCCCCTCAATATCTAGAGAAGGACTCTCTTAGCTCCACCCTAGCAGCCCCCTTATAGGGCCAGCTGCAGCCTGATTGGGGCATGGCCCCAGCTGAGGCTGCCTCCCAATCAGCTTTTCCCCAGCCACAGCCCTTTCCAGGGCTCTTTTTAGCCCATCAGGGCAGGTGTGGGGTTATTGCCCCGCTACATTCCCCAACTCCTCTTTGTTCTCCTTTTTAAGATAGGTACTATGTTTGCCTTTTTCCAGTCCTCTGGGACCTCACCCATCCTCCATGACTTCTCAAAGATGATTGCTAACAGTTCTGAGATTGCTTCAGCTAGTTTAAGTATCCTAATATGTACTTAATATGACTCCAGGAACTGAGGCTTTAAGAGTAAATATTGTGAGATTCACAATAATATCATGAGTTAACACCACAGTTTCTTAATGTCAGAATATTCAGTATGCAACATTTCATTCAAAATACATAGAATGGGTATGTTATAATTAGGGCAGCAGCAGATTAATGGAACTAGCAACTTCACCTGGGAAACAATTTAGCTAACAATTTGCGCCAAACCCTCTGCTAGCAGAAGCTAGTATGTCCCCAATAAAAACAAACCTCTGAAGCAAACTGATACCTGCTGAAGTGGATGAAATTTAGGATACACTATTAGAATTTTTCTCCCCTGCAAAAAGGTTGCATATTACTTGGGAATGAAATGAAGATTTCACAAAAGAGTATCTTAGCTAAACTGATTTAAAGGGGAAAACAGAAGAAACTGCTGCAGAAGTCTGGTTTATTTATTTAAAGGTAACCTTCAAATATCTTGAAAATACAAGAGTCTGTGAAGAACCTCGCTACTAATGGGCAGTGGGGGAAATTCCTAATAAAGCCCCAATCCCTGCCAACAATTCTGAACTTAATTTTGTGCATTTTTGTCAGGGACTCTAACCCAGACGGCAAAGTTCGTTGTCTGACCGTGAGAGAGACAGGCAACATTTGTGTAGTCCTATTGAACTCAATGGGAGTACTTACATTGGTGAAATTAAGCAAAAATGCACAAGTGTTTGCATGACTGGGGCATAAGTAGGTGTAAAATTAACCTTATACAAAAATCCCTTAGTTCTAGATTGGCTGGATTTGTGTTTTGATGTGAATTCTTCAGAATGCATCATCTTAAATATTCATATACCACATGCCTAGGTAGCACTGAAGACACATCACATTTATAAAACAATTTAAAAAATAATTTTGGAAGGCCACATTAGCAGGGCACAAGGAGTTTACTTGCAACAGAGGAGTTTTCTGGTATGAGTTGTCTACATTGTGCTTTCCATACACAAAGACATTGACCCTGCCCTGAAGCACATACAGTATACAGACAAACGTCTAAATGCTCTGGTCTCAATCTTGCAAACAAAGTGTGAAATCTGGGACCCACTGAAGTAAACATCAAAACTCCCATTGACTTCAATATGGTGAGGATTTCACCCTTATTATTTAAGTAGTCCCATGGAAGTCAGTGGTTTCCATAAAACTACTCAGGATACTAAGCAGCACTATGCTGAGTAGCAAGTGTTTGCAGGATTAGACCTAACACTTTTAATTGTTGAACGGTTCTTCTTCTGTTCCACCCAGTCTTGTTTGTGGGGGCACCAACAAGCACTAAGAAGATAGCTTAGTACAAAGCATATCAAGGTTGGTAATGACAGCATGGACTGCAGACTCAATTAACATAAGAACGGCCATACTGGGTCAGACCAAAGTCCATCTAGCCCAGTATCCTGTCTTCCAACAGTGGCCAATGTCAGGTGTTTTAGCACTGGCCTACACTATGAGTTTAGGTTGAATTTAGCAGCGTTAGATCAATCTAATCCTATACTCGTCCACACGATGAGGCCATTTTTGTCGACTTAAAGGGCTCTTAAAATTGATTTCTGTACTCCTCCCCGACTAGGGGATTAGCGCTGAAATCGACCCTGGTGGGTAGAATTTGGGGTAGTGTGGATGCAATTCGACGGTATTGGCCTCTGGGAGCTATCCCAGAGTGCTCCATTGTGACCACTCTGGACAGCACCCTCAACTCAGATGCACTGGCCAGGTAGACAGGAAAAGCCCCGCGAACTTTTGAATTTCATTTCCTGTTTGGCCAGCGTGGTGATCTGATCAGCACAGGTGACCATGCAGAGCTCATAAGCACAAGTCACCATGGATTTCCAGAATCGCAAAAGAGATCCAGCATGGACCGTATGGGAGGTACTGGATCTGACTGCTGTATGGGGAGACAAATCCATGCTATCAGAACTCCATTCCAAAAGAAGAAATGCCAGAATATTTGAAAAAAATCTCGAAGGGCATGAAGGACAGAAGCTGTAACAGGGACCCGCAGCAGTGCCACGTGAAACTTAAGGAGCTCAGGCAAGCTCTACCAAAGAACCAGAGAGGCAAACAGCCACTCCGGGTCAGAGCCCCAGACATGCCGCTTCTATGATGAGCCGCATGCCATTCTAGGGGGTACCCTTACAACTACCCCACCCCTATGCTTGGACTCTGTCAGTGGATTCTCATGCAACAAGAATGCGGATTTCGGGGATGAGGAAAAATGATAGCACACAGCAAGCAAGCAGAGAATCCATTTTCCCCGATAGCCAGGAACTGTTTATCACCCTGGAGCCAGTACCCTCCCAGCACACCCAAGGTGGGCTCCCAGACCTTGAAGGCAGAGAAGAGACCTCTGGTGAGTGTATCACTGTAAATATAATGCATGGTTTAAAAGCAAGCGTGTTTGATGATTGATTTGCCCTGAAGACTTGGGATGCATTGGCGGCCAGTACAGCTACTGAAAAAGTCTGTTAACGTGTATGGGGATGGAGTGGAAATCCTCCAGGGACATCTCAACGAAGCTATCCTGGATGTACTCCCAGAGTCACCTGGTTGAAATAGGGGAATTTTATTAAGGGGACATTCAGAGGTGGCCGTTCCTGCTGGGCTGTTTGCCGGTGGCTGAACAGAAATCATCCCCACTCTTAGCAATGCAGTCGGGGAAGGAGTGAAGTGATCATCCCAGAGAATTGTGTGTGGGGTGGGGGAGTTAGTTGGGTTTGTGCTGCACATTTAACCCAAAAAGCGCAGCCCCTCCTTTTAAATAGCCAACCCATTTTAAATGGCCAACCCAATGGGTGCTTGGTATGGGAAATGAGGGTGCTGCTGTTTAAAACTATCCCCATATGTTATGAAGGTTAAGACTATGGCTTACCAAGTCTGCCTGCAAGCCGAATTCTGTTGCCTGCCAGCCCTGCATGTGTGATCTCTCACACCAAATCGGCAGGCCCTCAATATAAGAGGCAAAATGTGATCTTGTAAAGAAAGCACATGTCCTATGTAATGTTAACAGCTTGGTTCACTGTGAAAGAGTCTACCCATTGTTCTCTAAAATGTCTTTTTAAATACTACTCTCCCTTCTTTCCTCCTGCAGCAGCAAATGTTTCAACGCTCCCCGTATCATCTCCATCCCAGAGGCTAGCGAAAACGAGAAGGTGAAAAAAATGAACTCGCAACAAAATGTTCTCTGAGCTCATGCTGAAAGAGCCCAGCAGAATGCCTGGAGGTAGACACTGTCAGAGTGCAGGAAAGCACAAAATGAACATGAGGACATGTGGCAGGAGCAAAAGGAGAGATGGCGAGATCAAAATGATTAGTGGCGTCAGCATGATGAGAGGAGGCAGGAAGCAGTGCTTAGGCTACTGGAGGATCAAACTGATATTCTCCAGCGTACTGTTGAGGTGCAGGAAAGGCAGCAGGAGCACAGACTGCCGCTGCAGCCGCTGTGTAACCAACTGCCCTCCTCCCCAAGTTCCATAGCCTCCTCACCCAGATGCCCAAGAATGTGGTGGGGGGGCCTCCAGCCACCCAACCACTCCACCCAAGAGGACTGCTCAAGCAATAGAAAGCTGGCATTCAATAAATTTTGAAGTGCAGTGTGGCCTTGTCCTTCCCTCTTCCACCACCCCACCTGGTGCTTCCCTCCTCCCCACCCCTCCCGGGCTACCTTGGCAGTTATCCTCACATTTGTGTTTGTGTGATGAATTAATAAAGAATGCATGATTTTGAAACAATAATGACTTTATTGCCTCTGCAAGTGGTGATGAAGGGGGAGGGGTTGGCTTACAGGGAAGTAGAGTGAACCAAGGGGGACGGGGTTTTCATCAAGGAGAAACAAACAGAACTTTCACACCGTAGCCTGGCCAGTCATATGTCATAGTTGTATTTATTTATTAGCACTTCCAGTTCTTCCTGCTTATTATCCATACTTCTCGCATTTGTGTATAGGCATCTAAGATACTGGTTTGATCTTGCCTCCCAGTTTTGCCCTAAATGTCTCCCCCTCACTCTCACAGATATTGTGGAGCCCACAGCAAGCAATAAAAATTATGAGAATATTGGTTTCACTGTGGTCTAACCGAGTCAGTAAACTGCGCCAGTGAGCTTTTAAATGTCCAAATGCACATTCTACCACCATTCTGCACCTTCTCAGCCTATAGTTGAACAGCTCCTGACTACTGTCCAGGGTGCTTGTGTACAGCTTCATGAGCCATGGCATTAAGGGGCAGGCTGGGTCCCCAAGAATAACTATAGGCATTTCAACATCCCCAACAGTTATTTTCTAGTCTGGAAAGTAAGTCCCTTGCTGCAGCCAATCACACAGACCAGAGTTCCTAAAGATGCAAGCGTCGTGTACCTTTCCTGACCATCCCACGTTGATGTTGGTGAAACGTTCCTTGCGATCCACCAGTTCTTGCAGCACCATTGAAAAGTACCCCTTGCGGTTTATGTACTGGCTACCTTGGTGGTCTGGTCCCAAGATAGGGATATGCATTCCATCTATTGCCCCACCACAGTTAGGGAATCTCATTGCAGCAAAGCCATCCACTATGACCTGCACATTTCCCAGAGTCACTACCCTTGATATCAGCAGTTCAGTGATCGCGTTGGCTACTTGGGTCACAGCAGCCCCCACAGTAGATTTACCCACTCCAAATTGATTCCCGACTGACCAGTAGCTGTCTGGCATTGCAAGCTTCCAGAGTGCTATCGCCACTTGCTTGTGAACTGTGAGGGCTGCTCTCATCTTGGTATTCTTGTGCTTCAGGGCGGGGGAAAGCAAGTTACACAGTTCTATGAAAGTGCCCTTATGCATGCGAAAGTTTCGCAGCCACTCAAAATCATCCTAGACCTGCAACACTCTGCGGTCCCACCAGTCTGTGCTTGTTTCTCAAGCCCAGAATCGGCGTTCCATGGCATGAACCTGCCCCATTAGCACATGATGTCCAAATTGCCAGGGCCAGTGCTTTGAGAGAACTCTGTGTCCATGTCCTCATCACTGTCGTCACCGCGCTGCCATCACTTCCTCGCCTGCTGTTGAAATTTCCAGTACTGCATATACTGCAAGATAATGTGCATGGTGCTTACAGTGCTCATAACTGCCGCGGTGATCTGAGCAGGCTCCATGCTTGCCGTGATATGGCATCTGTGCAGAAAAAAGATGCGAAACGATTCTCTGTTGCTCTCACGGAGAGAGGGGCCACTGATGACATAGCTTACAGGGTTGGCTTACAGGGAATTAAAATCAACAAAGGGGGCGGGTTTTCATCAGGGAGAAACACATACAACTGTCACACCAAAGCCTGACCAGTCATGAAACTGGTTTTCAAAGCCTCTGATGCGTAGCACGCCTTGCTGTGCTCTTCTAATCTAATTCCAAACAGCGTAGTCAGCAAACAGTACCAGTGAGCTTTTAAATGTCCAAAGGCACATTCTGCCACCATTCTGCACTTGCTCAGCTTATAGTTGTATTGCTCCTTCCTAGTATCCAGGCTTCATGAGCCATGGGATCAAGGGGTAGGCTGGGGTAGGTGCGACCACGTGGTGTTGCCAACTGGGAGAGCAACCTGAGGCAGAAGCCTCCAGCTGGCATGATATTCCAGGCAGGACTGAATCTCCATTAGATGAAACTTAAAGAAGAGAATGACCTGGAGTCATTCCCATTTTTATCCAGGCACCCCCAACCGACCTCACGAGGCTGTCCAGGAGCACCCCAGTCTGCCCTGGCACCCCCGACCGACCTCACTGAGGTCGTCCAGGAGCACCCACGAGACAACGACGACGGTTAACAGTCGTATTGCACTGTCTGCCACTGGCAAGGCAAGGCAAGGAGATGCTGCTGTGTAGCACTGCAGTACCACGACTGCCAGCAGCACCCAGGAGATGTATGGTGACAGTGAGCTAAGCAGGCTCCATGCTTGCCAGGGTATGCCATCTGCACGGGTAACTCAGGAAAAAAGGTGAGAAAAGATTGTTTGCCGTTGCTTTCACGGAGGGAAGGAGAGAAGGGGGGGCCTGATGACATGTACCCAGAACCACCTGTGACAATGTTTTTGCCCCATCAGGCATTGGGAGCTCAACCCAGAATTCCAGTAGAGACTGTGGGAGCTGTGGGATACCTATCCACAGTGCAACGCTCCTAAAGTTGACGCTAGACTCGGTACTGTGGATGCACTCCACCCACTTAATGCGCTTAGCAGGGACACACACAATCAACTATATCAAATCGCTTTCTAAAAAATCGACTTCTATAAAATCAACCTAATTTCATAGTGTAGACATACCCTCAGAGAGAATAACAGAACAGGTAATCATTAAGTGATCCATCCTGTCACCCCTTCCCAGCTTCTTGTGAACAGCTTCATCTGTCATTAGGTCATTGAAGATTTTACCCATCAACAGACCTGAATTTATATCCAGGGAGCTAACAATGAGTAATTACAGAAGCTGCATGAGAGGAGTTGCCTACGTGACTCAATATGGACAATTTTGGGTAGTCTTGTGGTTTCGTATTTAGTTTTTGTATTATTGCAAACATGTTCCCTCCCCCCAGCTAGAAGTATCTGCCAAAGTGAATGTTCAGGAAATGGAAACTCTGCTGATGTGCATGGAATATTCTGAGAGTGATATTTTTAAACACATCATATAGATTCGAAATATGATGGTTGGTTCATATATTTATGCCGAATAAATAGGATTTTTCTAATCTTTTGGAGGAGATTAAGCCAGGAGATAGTTTAGAGGATCCGCATAGGATTAAAATATATTGTACTACTTTAAATCCATAGAGCTGGTACAGTATTCATATAGGGCCCTTGTGTAGCTTTTACTTCAAGTTGCCACTCCAAGCTTGCTTTGTTTTGACTTCAGCAAGAGTTTACCTGAATCAGGACTAAATGAAAACCAAGTTAAAGACTTTTGGAATTGCACAGAACAAATGATGCACCACACAACAGAAGCACGTGCTATGGTATACAACATGCCTTTACTTTTGTATTTTTCATACAATTTGTGTTCTTCTGCATTGTAGATTCAACAGATTTCCCAGTGAAAGATAAAAAACCTGCAAACTATGAAGTCTGGAACAAAAGAAAAATCTGACTAATCAACCAAAAATCTCTATAATTTTTTTCCTGAAATGCTGGCTGAGCAAATTCATTCAGCCTCTAGGCAGGTCTAATTAATTGAAACATAACAAGACAAAAAATATACCCCAGACAAAGGGGAGTAGTGGGGGCAAAAGACATATCTGGCTTTAAGACTAAGCATGATAAGTTTATGGAGCGGATGGTATGATGGGATAGCCTAATTCTGGCAATTAATTTTGGCAATTGATCTTTGATTATCAGCAGGTAAGTATGCCCATTGGTCTGTGATGGGATGTTATATGGGATGGGATCTGAGTTACTGCAGAGAATTCTTTCCTGGGTGCTGGCTGGTGAGT